>NW_006399800.1:9830894-9853523 GCF_000299155.1 Elephantulus edwardii
GGGTTTGTGCGGGGAGAAGGGTGCAACAATGAATGAATGGAATCCCAAAATCTCTGTAGATGTTCATTGAAATGAAAAATAAACAACCTAAATTAAGAAAAAAAAAGAATGATGACTTCATTCCTTGTTAGAGATTGCCTTGGAATGAGCTAAAGGCAATAAAGTAGCAGCTAAAGTAGCAGCTTTAACTTGTGTTTTCTGGTGGGAAAATGACCTCTGAGAACCAGCATTTAAAAAACCACCATAGAGTCTAGAGTTTTGTTGTGTACCATTGAGCCAGAACTGACCCCATAGCTAACCCTCCATTGAGTTTTCAAAGCAGTAAATTGCATGTGAGGAGACTGCTCATTTTTCTCCTGTTGTGAATCTGAACCATGTACCTTTGAGTTGGCATTGCAATTTCTTACTATTAAGCCACAAGAGCATTAGATATCACAGAATGTAGAGCTATTGCTGTTGTTTTTAGGTGACTTCAAGTAGAGTATGACTCATAATTACCCTATGAACAGCCGACCTGAACCCTGACCTATCCTGTGCCACCCTCATCATCTCTGACACACTACAGACCATTGCTGAAGTCACTGTGTCAATCTATCTCCTTGAGAGTCTTCCTCTCCTTTGCTGATCCTCCATCTTTTCAAGCGTGATGTCCCTTTCCAAGGAATAGCCCTGCCTAGCTACATGTCCAAAGCATGAATGAAGATGTTTCACCATCTTTGCCTCCAAGGAGCACCCTGGCTACATTTTTTTGCAAAACAAATCTGTTTGTTCTTTTGGCAGTCTGGGGGAGTCCATTCAGTATTCTTCAGCACCACAGTTCTATCAGTTCTTCTTCTGTCATCCTTATTAATTGCCCAACTCTCTGATGTGTAGCAAATTATTGAGAATATAATGGCCTGAATCAGGCTCAACTTAGTCTTCAAACTGACATCATTGTTCTTCATAATTTTGGAGAGGTCCCTGACAGCAGACTTGCCCAATGTAATATGACTCCTGATTTCCTGATTGCTGGTACCAAGGGTGTTGATTGTTGATCCAAGCAAAATGAAATAATTAACAGCTTCAATCCTTTCTCCCTCTATCATAATATTGTGGCTGAAAGCAGAGAATACCAGAAGAATATCTATTGTGTTTTATTAACTATGCAAAGGCATTCAACGGTGTGAATCATAACAAATTATGGCTAACATTGAGAAGAATGGGAATCTCAGAACATTTAACTGTGGTCACACAGAATTTAATTTTGCAATTACATTTAATTTTGGTCATACCAAAAAGCTGTTGCCCAAATGAAGCAAGGGAATACTGCATAATTTAAAATCAGGAAGGGTGTGCACAAAGGTTAGTTATATCTTTTGCCAATACCTTTTCAATCTGTATGCCGAGCAAATTATTTGAGAAGTTGGACTCTATGAAGAAGAATGTGGCATCAGGATTGGAGGAAAACTCATCAACAACCTTCATCACGCAGATGACACAATTTTGGTTGCTGAAAGTGAGGATATGAAATACTTGCTGCAGAAGATCAAAGACTACAGCCTTCAGTGTGGATTATATCTTAGAGCTATAGAAACAAGAAATACATATTCTCCAAGTTATGCAGACAACACAACCTTGTTGCTGAGACTGAAGAACATCTGAAGCATTTGCTGAAGAAGGTCAAGAACTGTAGTCTTTAATATGGATTGAAGCTCAACCTCAAGAGAACAAAGGTTCTCACCACTGGGCCAATTGGCAGCATCATAATAGATGGAGAAGAGATTGAAGTTGTTAACAATTATAGCTTGCTCGGCTCCACAATCAACACTCTTGGCACCAGCAGTCAGGAAATCAAAAGCCAGATTAAATTGGGAAAATCTGCTGTCAGAGACCTCTCCAGAGTGCTGAAAAACAACGATGTCAGTGTAGAGACTAAGGTGTACTTAATTCAGGCCATATTGTTGTAGTGGTGTACCCTCGAGTTGGAACCGACCCACAGTTGAACCTCCAGCAGGTTTTCAGATGCAGTTATTAGCACGGGAGGATATTGCCCATTCTCCTGTGGAGCAGCTGGTGGCCTTGAACCGCATGCCTTCAGGCTTGCAATACAGCTTCTTGCCACTAGGCCACCAGAGGTCTCTTAATTCAGGCCACAGTCTTTGTTGTTACTTGCTATGCATCAGAGAGCTGGAAAATGACTAAGGAAGACAGAAGCAGAATCAATACCTTTGAGTTTTGGTACTGGAGAAGAGCCTTGAACATACTATGGACTGCCAAGAAAACAAAGAACTCTGTCTTGGAGAGGGTGAAACCAAGTTTCTACTTAGAGGCTAGGATTTTGACACTCTGTCTCACCTACTTTGGGCACATGTCCTTGGAGAAGGACATTATGCTCAGAAGGGTGGAGGAACAGCACATGAGAGGGAGATACCAGATTAGCTGATACAGTAGCTGGGGAAATTGGAGTTGGTGTGTCAAAATTAGTGGGACTGGTTCAGAAGAGGGCAGGGTTCAGAGCTGCTGCTCATAGGGTCACTATGGGTCGTAGGGGACTCAACAGCACACAACAACAAGTGGATCATTGGGAACAATATTTGAAGATTCTACTTTTTCCTTCTAGTATATTCTACCAGAACAGATTATCTGGGAGGCAGGGCTCTGAGGAAAAATGTGGCATCAGGATGGGAGGAACAATAATATGCATTATGCAGATGACGCAACCCTGCTTGCTGATACTGATAAGGACCTGAAGGGCTTACTGTGGAAGGTCAGAGACGGCAGCCTTCAGTATGGATTTTGGCTCAATATTAAGAAAACAAAAGTTCTCATCACTGGGCCAACTGACATTATCAAGAAGGATGATAAAGAGATTGAGATTCTTAACAGCTTCAGTTTGATTGGCTTCACAATCAACACTCTTGGCACTAGCAGTCAGGGAATTAAAAGATGTAGTACGATGGGAAAGTCTATAGTTAGAGACTTCTCTAAAGTATTGAAGAACAACGCTATCAGCCTGGAGACTAAGGTGTGCCTGATATATGCCATGGTCTTTGCAATCATTTGCTATTCATCAGAGAGCTGGACACTGACTAGGGATGATAGAAGAATTGATGCCTTTGAGTTGTGGTGTTGGAGAAGAGTATTGAATATACTATGGACTGCTAAGAGAACGAAGAGGTTTTTTCTGGAGATGGTGAAGCCAGGCTGCTCGTTGGAGGCAAGGATTCTGTGTCTGACATACTTTGGGCATATTGCAAGGCAGGACTAGTCCTTGGAGAGGGACATCATGTTTGGGAGTGTGGAGGGACAGCACAGGAGAGTAAGACCCTCGATGAGATGGATTGATTCAGTAACTGGGATAATGGGGGTAGGTGTGTCAGAGACAGTGAATTGGTACAGAATGGGGCAGGGCTTAGAGCTGTTGTACATAGGGTCACTATGAGTCGCAGGTGACTCAATGACGTAACAACAACAACAACAACAACAACAACAACTTTATTCTACCATCTTGCTTTCTGAAGCCTAATGTACTAATGTATTGATTCTTGATTTGGGATATATATTAACATCCCATCCTTTGCAGAATATTATCACCACGTTGGTGACATAATTGTGTCTTAGGAAGGTCTTTCTATTATTTCCCCAGGCTTCAGCTTGCTAGCAGCAAGAAGCATTCATGGGTAAACCAACCACCTTCTCAGGTAGTTTCAATAGCCTGAATTTAGAACATGCCTAGGCCTAGCCTCCTTAGAAAAGTAAAAATCTTTAACATAAGGACATTTTTCATTAACTTAGAGCTCATTCCACCTTATCTCCTAATTGACACCTTTTGTTGGGCCCAGGGAATATCCTCCTTGGACTCTCAGACTGTCTTGTGTTGATAACTCTTTAAGTTTTCACCTTTTGTTAAAACTCCTTTATGACTCTATGAGAATCCTTTATCAATAAAAGGTCTTCCTGATAGTTTCAGTAATTGATGGAAAGATAAAGCTATACCTGACTTTTGGTATTATATCTGCTACTGAGTTTTAGCTCTGGATTCTGGTAGAAATTACTCTGATCACAAGATCTCTTTTTTTCCTCACCTTTCCCCATCTTTACACAGTATTTAGAATAAAGAATACTTTTTCTTTACTACTCAACGAATGCAGTATTTTCCTTAAAGACAAATGTTAGTCAATGCTCTCTGCTCCTTTTTATTTTTGTATTCATTTGTTTTTGCACGTTTGCCTCCTTTCTCCTCGGCCAATCCACTTTGCAATATGCCCCTTGTTCCAGATTGTTGTCTTACATATATATTTCTTTCATATAGTTTCCCCCTCATCTGTTCCAAAGCAGCTTTTAAAGCCTTTTTAAATTAGGTCTTCATTTTTCTATTGTTGAGGTGTTAAAGTTTTCTGTAAATGTCAGAAATCAGTCCCTTGTTGGATATGTCATTGCCAAATTTTTCTCATTTTATGATTATCTTTTTTACCCTTTTGGATAAATCTTTTACTAAACATTAAGATTTAAGCTTTCTAAGGTATCAGTTAGCTTATAAAGCTCTGCCAACTCAAAGGCATGTAGTAGATATCCACCACTTGCTCCATGAAAAATCGTCATTCTTCTGTGCTATTCACTGCCTCTGAATACCTGCCGGAAAGTTAGCTATGAGTGTGTATTGATTTGATGGTACACACAACAATGTACCAGCTAGCTTTACCTTCAGATGATTGTGTAGTTTTATTTCTGTCAGATTGTCTATTTATGCCATAAACTAGGACAGTATAACTAGATCATGAAGAATGGCTTATATTTTAAAAGAATGACACAGAATGTTTGAGTGTGCATCCTGGACCAGCCATGACAGTTGTGTACCATCGAGTTGGAGTTGTTGATAGGTGCTGTCAAGTACAACTCATAGTGATCCTATGGACAACAGTTCTGAACCCTGTCCTATCCTCTGCCAACCGCACAAACTCTGACACTTTCAAGCCCATTGCTGCAGTCACTATGTTAATCTCCCTGGTTGAGGGTCTCCCTCTCCTTCACTATCCCTTCACCACACCAAACAAGATGCCAGTCTCCAAGGAATAGCCTCCCTAGCAACATGCTCAAAGCATGTCAGGTGAACATTCTGCTGAGCCATGGTATGTTCAGTCATCTCATGTCTTTGCAAAAGATGGACAATGAATAGGAAGACCAAAGAAGAATTGGTGCAACTGAATAATGAATGGCATTGGTAAAGAACATTGCCATGGACTGAAAAATGAACAAACTTGTTTTGGAAGAATTACAATCAGAATACACCTTAGAAGCTAGGATGGAATGATTTTGCCTCACCTACTTTTTGAACATGTCATCAGGTTGAATTATTTCTTGGAGAATGACATGATGATTATAAAAGTAGAGGATCAGTGAAAAAAAGGAAGACCTTGAACGAGATGGATTGGTACAGGGGCTGCAGCAATGGGCTCAAGCATGGCAAGCATTGCTACAGGCATAGCCAGTGTTTCTTTCTAGTGTACATTTTGTCACTATGAGTTGGAATTGACTTGATGACACCTAACAGCAATGACAACCATGATGATAATCTACCAAAGTCAAGCTTCAAATCCTTCCATTTTCTCTTCTCTACCAGACTCAGAATTGGGCTTTGATGGTTTTTGAAGAGATTGAAATAATCACTTTCTTGAATGTTTGCTTTTATGTGACACTGGATGGCAGTGAGTGACCTGAAAGGATCTTCCTGTGGAATCCTTCAGTCAAAGTGCTGGAGGAATCCAATAGCCTCTGGGCTCTCAGCCAGTTCTTATCAACCTTATCAGTCATCTCTTCTGCTTCAGAGGCTGCATCATTCTTCGAGAGACAAGAAAGCCCCAGAATTTGAGAAGTGCCTGCTGGCATACTGGACACAGGATATGCTTGTCCTTACTGTGACATTATTATACACTTGACAGAAACTTGGTGGTCAGAGAAACTTCTTTTAAAAAGCTGCTCAGTGAAGCAGCCCTAGATGAGTGTTTCAAGACACATTCAGGGGTTGTTTCTGGCTCGGCACATAGTGTATTTCATGACTCTTTATGGTTCAGCCCAGTAGCACAAGGAGATATATATGGGAGATGTGCATCTTTTTGTTATTGAGTTAACCCCACCTCATGGTGATCCCATAAATGAAGTGTTTGTCCAAGTTTGGTTGAGGCTTTAATGGACATGATAAATAAGATTCATTGACTGATTTTTCAGAAGTAGGTCACCATGCTTTTATCCCTAGTTCATTTTAGCCTGGAGGTTGTGTTGAAATCTGCTCAGCATCATAACAACGTGTGAACCTCCACTAACAAAGAGAAGGGTGGTTGTTATTTTTCAAGTACATTGGCCAGGAACCAAACTCAGATCTCTTGAATGGAAAGTGAGGATTAATCTGAACCACCACTGTCCCTGTGTGTCCTAGGAAGTATTGTAAAGTGACATAATGGTCTAGCACTTTCCTGTGGCAGAAGAACACATGGTTGTAGATTACTGTAGGAAGTGGAGTGTGTAGAAGTCACCTACTCCACATCTTTATCGTTATTTACATTGCACCTATTAAAGGTGGGTTATCAGAATCTCTAAGATTTATATACAATTTCTCTCTTTGGAAAGAAAGTTTTTATAAGGGTCACAGTTACTTTCTATGTATTATGCCCCTTGTGATTTTATATACCTGCTATATGTCCAGCATCAAGTTTTCTACAATGTTTGTTAGGAGTAATGGAAGAATTGGAGCTGTGTGATGGGATCCAGGAATTTCCATAATCAGTTTTGTTTTTGAGAAAAAGAAATGTAATAAACAAAGAAACAGTGAACTATAACAAGTAAAAGTATTGCCTATCGTTTCGTATGGCTTTGGATCTTAACTCCAACTACTGGGAAGCTAGGCAGGACTACCTATCTATAGCTGATCTGTTTTGCATTTTGAAGCCCATGCTTGAATCTTTAATCTCACGTCTGAAAGAGGACCACTCAATGTACATATTAACTATGTTAGATAAGTAAGTGCTGCCTGGTAACCCCAACTGTTCTCTGGAGGGCTGAGGATGACGTACTCTACAAAAGACTAAGTATATATTTAGGGTTGTTGTTGTTATGTGCCATCGAGTCGCTTGTGACTCATGTACAACAGTCCTAAACCCTGCTCTAACCCTTGTCAATGTTATTTTCTCTGACACACCTATCCCCATTACCCCAGTGATGGAATCAGTCCATCTCATCGAGGGTCTTTCTCTCCTGAGCTGTCCCTCCACACTCCCAAGCATAACGTCCCTCTCCAAGGACTGATCCCACGTTGCAACTTGTCCAAAGTATGTCAGACTAAGCCTCAGAATCCTTACTTCTAAGGAGCAGCCTGGCTTCACCCTCTCCAGGACGAGCTTGTTTGCTCTCCTAGCAGTCCATGGTATATTCAATACTCTTCTCCAGCACATAAGTTCAAAGGCATCAACTCTACTTCTATCATCCCTAGTCATTGTCCAGCTCTCTGATGCATAGCAAGTAATTGCAAAGGCCATGACCTGTATGAGGTGCACCTTAGTCTCCAAACTGACATTGTTGCTCCTCAGTACCTGGAGAGGTCTTTGACAGTAGGCTTTCCCAATACAATCCATCTTTTAATTTCCTGGCTGGTGGTACCAAGAGTGTTGATTGTAGAGACAAGCAATCTGAAGTTGTCAACAATCTCAATCTCTTCATCATCTATCATGATGCTGCCAATTGGCCCAGTGGGGAGAATTTTTATTTTCTTGAAGTTGAGCTTCAATCCGCATTGAAGGCTGCAGTTCTTGCGTCCCCACAGCAAGCACTTCAGGTTCTCCTCAATATCAGCAAGCAGGGTTGTGTCATCTGCATAACACAGATTGTTGATGAGTCTTCCTCCGACCCTGATGCCACACTTCTCCTCATAGCGCCCAGCCTCCTAGATAATCCTTATTATTAGTGCCTTAAGGCAAAAGGAAGGTTAAAAAAAGAAAAGCAGTACCATAAGGTAAAAATAAGGCAAAATACTTTATTTTATATAAAGTAATTCTGTGCTAATATTCTGTAATATTCTTCTTTTTCTAAATTTTAAAAAATTATTTTGTGTGTGTACTGTCAAATCAGATTTGACTGGTACAGGAGTAGATTGTCCCTTCTTCTCCAGCAGAACATCTGGTGAATTCAAACAGTGCACTTCTGGGATTGCAGTGTAGCTTCTTGCCTATAGGCCACCAGAGCTCGTCGAATATTCTTCCTTTATGTAAACTATATTGGGGCTATTCCTATTTCAGAACATACTACTTCATTCTTTTAAATAAGTATATGGCATTCTATTGAATAAGTGATACTTAAGTGTCACTGTATGTGGCCATATGGATTTCCTTAGTTTTTCCCTGTAATAATTAGTGATGAAGTGAACATGTATTGTGCGTTTATACAAGTATTTCTATGAGTAGAAATGAGCATTGTGAGTTAAAAGGTATAAATAATAACTGTTTCTTGATATTGTTGAATTTCTCCCCCAAATTCAAAGCTATATCAATGTATGCTTTTATTGGGAATAAATTAAAATGCCCATTTCTCTCCACTTGTTCCAAGCTAGATACGATAGTCTTTTTAATTCTTGTCAAAGTGAAAAAATTTTTTCTTGAATTATTAAATATTTTCTGAACTTATTTTAATGGTTTGCTTACAAAGTTCATATACATTGTGTTTCATACTATTCTTCATCACATTGTGCTTCATACAATCAGTCCTTGCATTGTATTTTATAAAATTAATAACCATTGAACTATGTCCACCATTACCCTGTCTTTTCAAGTCCCCATGGGATCTTTCCGATTTCCTTTATGCCGTCCTTCCAATGACCAAATTGTGGTACTCTGTGATTTTGCCCCTACCCATCTTTTCCTCTGTTCTCCCACCCCTTCCCTCCTTGAACCCCCATACATGTTTTACTAGTTATCTTCCTATTTTAAAAATAATGGTCTTATGCACTGTTTGTCCTTATGAGACTGAGTTAGTTCACTCAATGTAATGCTCTCCAGTCTCTCCCAAGTAGTACTTTTCAAAATTGTTGCTCCTGAGTTCTGTGTAGTATTCCATTGTGTAAATGCATTCGTGTCTGATTGTTTCTTTTATGAATTGCTTGTTTATATCTTTGCTTATTTACCTTTAGGTAGTGTAAGTTTTCTTTTTTTTAATGATTTGTAGAATTTTCATGCATTTCCTTATAAAACTGTAGTTCATTTGTTGTTATGCCTAATCACCCAAAAGCCGTTCTAAATGTTCCTAGCCTGCCCTGGTGTCATCATGTGTTACACAATGGGCTGCTAAGTAGAAAGGTTTGAAATTGAAATCCGCCAGCCACACTAGGGACAGCCTTCGCCTGTAAACATAGACCGCAGAAGATCTTATAGCTAACCCAAAGGCTTAACCTTTCTATTGGTTTGAATCCACCAGTGACTCCTGGGGAAAAGATGGGCAATTTACTACAGTGCAGTTTATAGCCCTGAAATCCACGATCAGTTCCAGCTAGAAAACAGTGAGTTTGAGATAGTTAAAGATTTACAGCTTCAGAAACCCAACTGCAGATCTCTGAGTCAAAATCGACTCAAAGAGGGTGGGTTTTTTCCCCTTTCTCCTGTTGTTTTAAAGAAAAGTATGTTATAAAGTATTGTAAATATGGTGAAACTAGAGAAAGCATATGTAAAAATCAGATGTTTCTCACAAAGTAACTTCATTTGAATATGGTTTTCACAGTTCATGAATGTGTTCTATGAATTTCTGCAACAGTTCAGTGTCACAATTTATCAATGTAAAAAAAGACAAACATCTGTAAATACTTTTTTATGCAAGACTCCTTTTAGAAGAGACTATTGAATTTATAATATTAAGAAACCTCAAAAGCCTACTATAACAATAACCAGTAATAAAAAAGTAGTGAGATATAAATGTAATCAAACAGTTATTGAACATCTACTATATGCCAGAAACTGTGATAAATGTTGAGAATATAAAGCAACCTAAGTGACTCAACTTTCCAAAAAGCTAATATTCCAGAAACAAAAGATATACCTGTAGTCTTAGTTATCTAGTGCTAAGAAAGCAGAGAACCCTTAACAAAACATAACAAAAGAAACTTAGTCTCTTATAGCTTAGGAAGTCAACGTCTGGGTGCCATTTTTAGAGGAAGGCCTGCTCTTTCCATTAGTTGTTGAGGGAAAGCCTTGTTTTTCTCAGCATGTGTAGGGCAGACATTCATTGGAGATCTATCTCCCTATGTCCTGGCAAGTTTGGTGTCAATGAACTTTTTAATGCAGATGACCTGAGTCCAAAGAGATACATGCCATTGCCTTCCCCCTTTTTATTTCTTCCTCTTTTACCTTTATTGATATAAAAGATATTACAGGCCACACAGTAGGGAAGCTCTCCTCACATCTTGTTAGGGTTGTGAACGGACTATTCCATCCTTTGCAACTGTTTTGTTTATCAATTCATGGGGTATCTTTACATAGCTTCTACATGAAATCATTGCATACATATTTTTTAGAGGCACACAATAGAATAGAATTATATATTATATATAAAGATTTATAATTAATATATTAATATGAGTATAATATTTATTATTTCTTATGTTTGCCTGTAATTGCAAGAACACGTGAGTTCCTCTGGTTGGAAAACACTGAAAATGCGACTGGGGAAGAGCTGCCTCCTCAAATTAGAGCCTAATCAAGAATCTTCATTTGCTGATGTGATGCTTTCAAAATGAAGAGAAAAACCTTTAAACATCCATTAATAAATGAAACATGGAATGCAGGAAGTATGAACCTAGGAAAACTGGAGTTTGTAAAAAAGGAAATGGAACACAAAGATTGAAAGCTGAAAAGACTGGATACTGGACATTTTGAATCAGATAATCCTATGATTTACTATGCTGGGAATTAAAAATGGAAGAAGAATGGTATTGCATTTACCATCAAAGAGAAAACTTTCAATATTTATCCTGATGTACAATGATAGGATTATATCCATATACATATATGGAAGACCCATAAGTACAACTATTACTCAAATAAATGCACCAACCACTAAAGAAATAGAGGATTTCTACCAACTTTTGCAATCTAAAATTGAGCATATAATCAAGATTTGATAATAACAATAACCATTGATTCAAATGCAAACATTGGAAACAAAGAAGAATGATTGGTTATTGAAAAATATACAGCCTTATTAGTAGAAATGAGGCTGGAGATTGCAAATGAGGCTGGTAGTATTTTATAAGTCCAACTTACTAATAACAAATATATTTTGAATAGACTTGTAGCAGGGGTAAGACTTCAGCTTTGGAGTGGAAAATAATATGCATAAGGTAGCATAGTTAGAGGTGAGGGAAAGATACAAATCTTTGGCTAGTTTGGCAATGGTAGCACTACCCTGCATAGAGAATTAAGAGAACAAATTTAGGGGATAAAGCAGTGAAGTCTACTTTGTTTATTTATTTATTTTTACTTTATAGCTCGAATTTAAATTGCCCATGTGAAGTCATCCAAGAAATCAAAGACATTATTGCACTGAGAAAATCTACTGTCGAGGACTTTTCCAAAAGGCCAAAGAGCAAGGATGTCAAAGGTGACTAAGGTGCACCCGATGAAAGCCTTTACTTTACACCTGATACTTGCAATTGCTTTATATGCATCTGAAAGTTGGGCAGTGAACAACAGAGAAAATAATTGATGACTTTGAATCACAGTGTTGGTGAAAATTATTATATCTAGTAGGTGCTGCCAAAAGAACACACAAATCTTTCTTGGAGGAAGTGAGACCAGGGTGCTTCTTAGAGTAGAAACAAGGATAGTGAAACTTTGTCTCTCATACTTTTGGCATGTTGCCAGGAGGCACTAGTCCTTGGGAAAAGTTATCATTCTTGGAAAAGTAGAGGGTCATAAAAAAAAAAAAAAGAAAATCTTTCTCAATGTAAGTAAAACCTATACCATTCTAATGGGAAGAGATCCAATAATTGCCTGTGTGAAGCTGGCTCTCACATTTACTCATTCATTCAATGAATACTTACTCTAGAGGTGTGCTCTGTGCCTGGCACCTTAGATTATATTTTGATACTAATGAATCTCTAAAGCTATATTCTTTTAGACAACTTTTTTTTCTGTTTCCACATGTTCCTTAAATGGCAATATCCTTGATAATTTAAATTTTTTCTGAATCTTATTTTATCAAATAATATGGTCTTCTATTACTAGGGACCAAAAATAATAGGTGAGACAGAAATGCAAATATATTTATTAAAGCGCAGGAGAGGAAGGCCCTCTATGAGGTGGATTGATTCAGTGACTGGGATATGAGGTGGATTGATTCAGTGACTGGGATAATTGGGGAGTGTCAGAGACAGTGCGATTGGCACAGGACAGAGCGGAGTTTAGGGCTGTTGTACATAGGGTCGCTATGAGCCGCAGGCGACTCGACGGCACATAACAACAACAACAACAACAACAACACATTTTTACCTCAGAAAGCAATGCTTTTACTTGTTTATTCTTAATAGGCACGTGTACTTTCCACTAAAAGGCTTTGATCATCCTGGGTGATTATATACTATAGTACTGAGTTAATCTAATTGACTTAGGAGGTGTTAGAAAAAGACATACACATAAAATACCCAGGGAAACATCACACATTATTTTTGTTATAAATAAATAATACTAATTATGTTAGAATCTATTGTGTATCCATTATGCGCCTAGCCTATCAGGGATATGCTGTTTGGTTTATAGGCATATGTTAGCTAACATAAACAACAATCCCTTGGGGTATACATTGTGGCTTACAATCTTTGGAGAAATTTCCCCTCCTAACACATCTCAGGAAGCTCTTTTACAAGATCTTTTATTGGCTCCTCTTCCTCTTTTTTTTAAAGTAACATTTTTATTTTATATTGCTTTACTTAAGTTCAAATGCATTGTTTTTCACAACGGATCTTTCCCATTTCCTTTACCACCCCTCCACTCATCAAATTGTGCAGTCCTATGATTATACCACCTTGTCTTCACTCTGCTGCTCCCCTCTTCTCCCCTTGGATCCTCATACACATTTTACTAGTTATTTTTCTGTTCTACAATGATGGTCTTATTTAGTATTTGTTCTTGTGGGACTGAGTCAGTTCACTTAGCATAATTCTAAGCATTTCTTAAATGCTATATTTTCCCAGGACATTCCTCTTTTCTCTGTGTACATCCTCTCTGGGTGATTTAATTTACCACAAGCTTTAACCCATCACACATGAGCTGATGATTTATTTATTTATATGCTCTGTCTAGGCTTTGCTCTGAGCTCCAGACAATGGTATTTTTTATTTTTAGTATATGTGCTGCAGAAGTGAGCACAAGTATTTTTTTAAATAAAAATTTGATTTTAATTGTGATTTTACCAAACTTGATAGAAAAGTTAGATTTAATTCATTCATATTGCATGGATAAATATTTTTATAATTTGTTCTGCTAAGATTAGTAGCAGACCAGTTACAAGAAGTGTCAAGTCAGTGTTGTCCCAAATGCGTGACCTGCTCTAGAAGTCCATGATCTCTGACATTAACAGCTTCTCCTTTGTTCAGTTCTCTAGCTCCTCTATGACCCTTGGGTTCAGTGGTTCGCTGGAAGGTCTCCCAGACTCAGACACGTCAAGCGATGACTCATGACTGCATGTATACAGACTGTTGAGCATTGTAGACCACTAGATGAAGGTGAGTGTCTCAAGATGAAGAGAGTCCCATGAGCTTATACAAACTTTTAGTAGTGTAGGACTCATATCTCATACTAATCCTCTCTCCTTGTTGCTATGTGCCATCAATTTGCCTGCAACTCTATGCACAATAGCTCTGAACTCTGCCCTATATTGAGCCAATCTTACTGACTCTGAAATACTGGCCTTTATTACCCAGTAGACAGAATTACTGTGTCAGTCTATCTCATTCTCCTGTGCTGTCCCTCAACCCTTCCAAGCATGATGCTCTTTCCCAAGAACCAGTCTCTTCTGGTCTTGTGCCCAAAGTATATGAGACAGAACTTCAGAATCTTAGCCTCCAAGGAGAACTTGGTTCCACTCTTTCCAAGACAGAACTGTTTGCTCTCTGGCAGTCCATGGTATACTCAATACTCACCTCCAGCACCACTTAGTCATTTTCCAGCTCTCTGATGCATAACAAGTAATTGTAAAGACTACAGCGGCCTAGATTGGGTATACCTCAGACTCTACACTGACCCCATTGCTCTTTAGTGCTTTCGAGAGGTCTCTGAGAGCAGACTTCCCCAGTGTAATTCATCTTTTGATTTCCTCATCGCTGGTGCCAAGAGTGTTGGTTATGGAGCAAAGCAAGCTGACGCTGCTAACAACCTCAATCTCTTCCCCATCTTTAATGGTGCTGCCAGCTGGCTTAAGGTAAGAATCTTTGTCTATGTTTTTATTAAAAAACAATTTTTATTTTATACTGGTTTGCATACAAAGTTTGAATACATTGTTTTTCACACTGAATCTTTCCCAATTCCTGACAGCAGACTTTCACTATGAATTTTTTATTCCAACTTTTGCAGTTTTTTTTTAACATAGCTGTTCAAGTTGTTACTCATCAGTATATTTCTCCTAGACTGTTGTCTCTGGGGTATTTGCTCTCTAAATGGCTTCTGTTTCCTCCCCCCCCCATCATTTACATTTTCTTCTTTCTATTTGGGGTATTCATTGGGTCTGCTTTTTTAGGAGAAGGGTTATTTTCTTTTTTTCATGATGACTGAGGTGTATTGCTGCTTTCTTGACATTACGTGAGTCTTTTGTTAATAGATGTTGGGTTGTTGTAACTATGTAATTACCAGAGTATGGCAATGTTTTGGGAAGGACCTATATATATGTGGTTCTTTTTTGGCACTAGGCCCATAGCATGTATTTTTGGGTGAAACACAGCAGTGTACCTCAGTCAATGGCAGAACAGGAAAGTCTGTTTCCTTCCAGAAACAACGTCTCGGCCTGGCTTGGCCTGGCCTGATCTCTTTCATCTTAGCTTAAAGGATCCCATGTGGTGTAGCTAGGCAGCAGTGCTTCACCCTTAGTACCCGAATGACAGAACAGGGAAGTCTCTACCCTTTCAGTAACTATGTCTTGCCCCAGCTCAGCCTGGCCCAGCCTCTTCCACTTGAGCTTCAGGGATCCCATGTGGTGTACCTAGACAGCAATGTTTGACCCAAAGTACCTCTTGGAGCTGGACACTGGGGTTTGCAGCTAGGATATCTCCGGGCATTGGGGGCAGCAGCCTAGTGCTCTGGGCAGGATTGTGGTTTGGACCACACTGAAACTGAAGCCCCTCAACCTGGCAGGCAGTAGTTTTGTTGCTGGCCAGGGTGTGAGTGTGCCCGGTCTGAGCCGCAGACTTTAGCAAATGCTGGGGAATTGGTGGCTGGAAAATGCTCCTGGGCCAGCCATGACACACAGGCCTTGATGTATTGCAGCAAAATTATGGAAAGGTCCCTGATGAGAGCATCTCTCCATCTTTGTCATCTTGATGTCAACTTTCAATTCATTGAAGATTATAGTCCTTGATTTCTGCAGCAAACACAGAGCCTTCGCAGTTTCAGCCAGCAAGGTGTATCATCTGCATAACACAGGTTGTTGATTAGTCTTCCACCAATCTTGAACCCACATTTCTCCTCATAAAGTCCTTTTCTTTCTCCTTAACATAATAAATATTTAGCACAAAACAGACAGTTAATATTTGGCTAGGAAAGGCATTTTGGATTACAAACTTTAGAAACCCAGAACAAGTTATCTCATTGTCCATTGGTTCTCTGTAGTTAATCAGGCCGTTGGAACATCAGATTTAATAAATTAAAAAGAGAATTCTTTGTCCACCTAAAATATGTACCTGTAGAGCTCCCCTTTTGGGGAATGACATGAGTACATGAACCAGGCACTCATAAGTAATTCTTCCTCCTACATTTGACTCCTCACATTTAGCTGTCTCCAGGTACTAAGTCTTTCCTAGATCATTTTATTTACAACCCCTCATTTGTTTCTTCATTGTCAAGGTCTAAGTTCAGGACCTTTATAGCTTTATAGCAATAGCCTCATGAAGGTGTTAGTGTTCCTGAGTCTTTACCCTTCAAGTCATTATGGAGAAAAATGGAAATCCCAGAACACTGTGCTCATGTGAAATCCATATCTAGATCAAGAAACTGTTGTCTTAACAAAGCAAGGCAACACTGCATGGTTTAAAATCAGGAAGGGTATATGTCAGGCATGTATCTTTTCTTTTGTATGCTTATCCAATCTGTAGGCTGAGCAAACAATTCATGAATCTGGACTCTTTGACAAGGACTGTGGCACAATTGTTCTAGGTACAATGTATCTTCCTGATGTTATTGTTCACCTTATGTTGTTTGTTGTTGTTGAGTGCCCTGCAACTTGTGAGCCTGTGACTCATAGTAATCCTATGTACAATAGCCCTAAACACTGCTCTGTCCTATGCCTATCTCACTGTCGCTGACACACCTTACCCCCATTACTCCAGTCACTGAATCAATCCACCTCATTGAGGGCCTTCCTCTCCAGCGCTTTCCCTCCACCCTCCAAAGTATGATGTCCTTCTCCAAGGACTGGTCCCTCCTTGCAATATGTCCAAAGTATGTCAGACAAAGCTTCAGAATCCTTGCCTTCAAGGAGCAGTGTGGTTTAACCCTCTCCAGGATGAACCTGTTCATTTCCTTAGCAGTCCATGGTACATTCAATACTCTTCTCCAGCACCACAGCTCAAAGGAATCAATTCTCCTTCTATTATCCCTAGTAATTGTCCAGCTTTTTGACACATACCAAGCAATTGTGAAGACTATGGCCTGGATCAGGTGCATTTTAGTCTCCAGACTAATATGGTTTCTCTTCAGTACTCTGGAGAAGTCTCTAAGAGCAGACTTTCCCATCACAATATTTCTTTTAATTTCCTGACTGCTGGTGCCAAGAGTATTGATTGTGGAGCCAAGCAAACTAAAGCTGTAAACAATTTCAATCCCTTCACCATCTATCAGTGATGCTGCCAATTGGCCCAGTGGTGAAAATCTTTGTTTTCTTGATATTGAGCCTCAATCCTATTGAAGGCTGAGGTTCTTGACTTTCTGCAGCAAGTGCTTCAGGTCCTCCTAGATTTCACCTTATAGATCTCTTGAGTGTTTGGCTGCAAGTTGTGCCACAGTGATGAGTTCAGTTCAAGCACAAAGGGCCACAAAAGGGCTTTAGTCTCTGGTTTTTCTGGCCTTCGCTCAGAAAGCTTTGCTAATATTGTGATCTTAAGTTATGTTCTATGTTTATTGCCCCTTTCCGGGACCGTCTATAGTGATCCATTTCAGACATCATATAGTTCTAGTTCTTTTGGTCTCAGTGTCATGAATTTAAGGATTGCTATGAAAGAACGGAAAAAAAAGTCTTGTGTTGCAATAGATGCTATGGGCAATGTATTGAATGGCCTAGAAAGCATCAAAAGAAGTTGGAGGGAATACATAGAGTTGCTGTACCAGGGAGAATTGATTGACACTGAAAAATTTCAGGAAGTACCATATAAACAGGAGCCAAGCATAATGAAGGAGGAAGTAGAAGCTGCATTGAAGGCATTGGCAAAAAAATAAGGTCCTAGAGATTGATGGGATACCAATTGACTTGATTCGATGAACAGATGCAGCCATGGATGCACTCACCAGTCTATGCCAGGAAATTTGGAGGATGGCAGTGGCCAACAGATTGGAAGAGGTCCATATTTGCTCCTATTTCCAAGAAAGGTGATCTAACTGAGTGTGAAAATTATCAAACAATATCACTGATATTCATGCAAGCAAAATACTGCTGAAGATCATTAGAAAATGGCTGGAACAGTACATAGATAAGGAAATGCCAGCAGTTCAAGCAGGATTTGGAAAAGGCCATGGCACCAGGGATATCATTGCTGATGTTACATGTATTCTGGCTGAAATGAAGGAGTATTAGAAGAATGTCTATTTGTGCTTTATTGACTATGCAAAGACATTTGACTGTGTGGATCATGACAAGTTGTGGCTGACATTGAGAAGAATGGGAATCCCAGGGCACTTGATTGTGCTCATGAGGGACCTATACCTGGATCAGTAGGCTGTTGTTCGAACGGAGCAGGGGAGCACTGCATGGTTTGGAATTGGAAAGGGAGCATGTCAGGGTTGTATGCTCTTTTCATACCTAGTCAATCTGTATGCTGAGTAAATTATCGGAGTAGTTGGACTCTAAGAGGAGAAGTGTGGCATCAGGACTGGAGGGAGATTTAACAATAACCTGTTATGGAGATGACACAACCTTGCTTGAAAGTGAGGATTGTTTGAAGTATTTGTAGAAGATCAAGTAATCCAGCTTTCGTTATGGATTGTGTCGCAAAATCAAGAAAACAAAAATTCTTACCACTGTACCAATAGGCAGTGTCATGATGGATGAAGAGGAGATTGAAACTGTCAACAGTTTCATCTTGCTTGGATCCACGATTAACACCCTTGGTTATCAGCAGTCAGGAAATAAGGAGACACATTGCAATGGGGAAATCTGCTGTTAGGGACCTTTCCCAATTATTGAGGAGTAGTGATTTCACTTTGAGGACTAAGGTGCATCTGGTTCAGGCCATAGTCTTTCTAATTACTAGCTATGCATCTGAGACCTGGACAGTGTTAAGGATGGCAGGCAAAGAATTGACACATTTGAGTTGCAGTATTGGAGAAGAGCACTGAATATTCCATATTCCATCGACGGCCAAAAGAATGGAAAGATATGTCTTGGAGAGGGAGCAGTCAGAGTGTTCTTTGGAGGCAAGAAGGATGAAGCTTTGCAACTTCGGACACATTGCTAAGAGGTGCTATTCCTTGGAGAAAGACATGATTTTGGGGAGGGTGGAGAGTTGGCAAAAGAGAGGATGACCCTCAGTCAGGTGGATTGACATGGTGACTGCTGCAATGGGCTCTTGTGTGCCAGAAAGTGAGAGGATAGTGCAGGATAGAACAGGGTTCAGATCTTTTGTTGATAGGGTTGTTATGAGTTGTGTTCAACTTGACAGCACCTAACAACAACAACCACAGCAGGTACATTAATCCTATGGACTAATTTATCTTTGTTTCCCCATTCCCCCTCTTTTTTTATCCCATACCAATTCCTGCTTTTAAAGACTCTTTCATAGTGCAACAATGGATGAATGGAACTCCAAAATCCCTGTAAATGTTCATTAAAATTTAAAAGACCCTTTTACTTTAGAGTCTTATTCTAGACATAGTAAAAAAATGGGTGGGGTAGGGTAGAAATGATTTGATTATTCAAGGTCCTTGAGAATGTTGTGAGGCATTCATAAGCTAGTCTGAGATGATATTCCATTTCACTTGGTAAAGTCAATGCAGAAGAACTGGATATACATTTAAACACAGATGCAAATATATTACAGAAACCACATTTGGACCTTCTCTCCTGGCTTGGTAGTCAAGTGAGCATAAAGTCGCATAAGTACTTTCAGGGAGATTATAGAAAGACTCAAAATATAAAAATGAATCCCTTAAGCCCATTTCATAAAGTAATGGGAATGTAAGTCATCTGAGAAGCCTGGGGGATGGACTAGGAAATTAAGGTTGCAGCTACATTTTAAATCAACTACAAGCTAGAAACAGAAGGCAACGGAGGAGTTGCTAATACACTGTTACATTAATCCAAGCACAAAGTGCTGTAGAGCACAAGAGCAATCTTTGAGATGAAAGAGCAGTTGGACACTGGGTGATATCATTACTCTAGGACAAGTGCTCTGGTAGGAAGGTAGCCATGCACTATCACTAGTGCTTCTGTACCGTCACCAGGGATCCTTCACTTAATCTTTCCTTACTCTATATTTTCTCCTCCCACACCAATGCATATGGTATAGGAACCTTCTAGGGTTTTTAAGAATTTGAAGCAAATGTAGACTTTAGACCAATTCATCCATTCTTGGGCAGTGAGTGAATTGTTTATAGGAAAACTGTGTTCCATTCATTGTTTCCTTAGTACTTAAACTGGCATTGAAAGGTACTGAAGCAAATGTTTAATCTGGAAAACTTGGTTTAACACAAAGAACAAATTGACAAATTACAATGAAATGAATGATTCTTTCAGTAACAATATTTAGAATTAAGGATTCTTGCTGGTATAGTGTATAATGTGTCTGACGGCTAATTGTGTTGGTTCAAATCTACCAGTTGCTCCATGGGGGAAAGACTGGCAGCCTCCTGATAGAGGCTCACTGAGCTGCAATGAACTCAGCGACAGTGCATTTGGATTTGGAATTAGTTGCCTTTTGTTGCTGTTAAGTGCCGCAAGTTGTGTTGGCCTCGTTGTTGTTGTCATTTGATGTCAAGTCACTTGCAACTCAGCAACCCTGTGTACAACAGCCCTAAACCCTGCTCCATCCCTTGCCAATCTCACTGTCTCTAACACACCTAGCCCCGTTGACCCAGTGATGGAATCAATCCATCTTATAGAGGGTTTTCCTCTCCTACGCTGTCCCTCCACCCTCTCCAAGAATTGGTCCCTCCTTGAAACATGTCCAAAGTATGCCAGAAGAATCTTCAGAATCCTTGCCTCCAAGGAGCAGCCTGGCTTCACTCTCTCCAGGATGAACTTCTTTGTTCTCCTAGCAGTCCATAGTATATTCAATACTTTTCTCCAGCACCAAAGCCAAAAGGCATCAACTCTTCTCCTATCATCTCTAGTCATTGTCCAGGTCTCTGAAGCATAGCAAGTAATGAATGGCAAAGACAATGGCCTATATCAGGAGCATCTTAGTCTCCAGGCTGACATTGTTGCTTGTCAGAACCTTGGAGACTTTCCCAATGCAATTTGCCTTTTAATTTCCTGGCTGCTGGTACTAAGAATGTTGATTGTAGAGGCAAGCAAACTAAAGCGGTCAACAATTTCAATCTCTTCACCATCTATCATGATGCTGCCAACTGGCCCAGTGGTTAGAATCTTTGTTTTCTTGACGTTGAGCTTCAATCCATATTGAAGGCTGCGGTTCTTGACCTTCTGCAGTAAGTGCTTCAGGTCCTCCTCAGTTTCATTAAGCAGGGTTGTAACATTTCCATAACGCTGATTATTGGTAAGTCTATCTCCAATCCTGATGCCACACTTCTCCTCATAAAGCCCAGCCTCAGATTATCTGTTCTGTATATAGATTGAAATGATATGGAAATAGGGCACATCCTTGACACACACCCTTCCCAATTTTGAACTATGCAGTGTTTCCTTGCTCTGTTATGATGACTGCCTCCTGGTTCAAGTGTAAGTTTTGCATAAGCACAATCAAGAGTTCTGGGATTCCCATTCCTCTCAAAGCCAGCCACAATTTGTTGTGACCCACACAGTCAAATGCTTTTGCATGTGTTGCCAATGAAACACAGATAGACATTCCTCTGGTACTCTCTGCTTTCAACCAAGATCCATCTGACATTAGATACCCTATATTCAAGAGATTGAAACATTGCCCAATCTTCACAATCTCCACCATGCACAAGCCAATTGTTTCAGTCACTGTGTCAGTCCATCTCACTAAGGCTTCCCTTTCCTTAATTGTCCCTGTCCTTCTTGAAGCATGATGTCCTCTTGCCAAGGACTTGTGCTTCTTGATAACATGCCTAAAGTACACGAGATGAAGTCTCACCATTCTTGCTTCTAAGGATCACTTATGGCTGCACTTGTTCCAAAACAGATTTGTTTGCTCTATTGGCATTTTTTTTTTCCAAATCACAGTTCAAAGGCATCAATCCTTCTGTCTTCTTTATTCATGGTCCAACTTCCATGTGCATATGAAACAATTGAAAATACCATGGCTTGAATAAGGCACAGTTTAGACTTTAAATTATTTCCTTGCTCTTTACCACTTGAAAGATGCAATGTATCTTTTATTTTTTCTTTTTTTAATAATGATTTTTAATGGAAGTTTACAGAAAGGATGGGCTTTCTTTCATTGACAGATATTTTCCTCCCTCCCTCTCCCCAATTCCCTTTGTAATATAGATCTTCTTCAAAATTGTTACTTGTCATACATATGTCTAATCCAATTCAGATAGTTCTCCTCTTATCCTTTTCCAGTGTAGTGCTCATTATCTATCCATTCTTTTCTTGTTATCCCTTCCCACATGCCCATTTAGTCTTGTAACAGTGATATTGAGCAGTATTTGTTCTTATGTGACAGATATTTCACTCAGTTGAGTGAGTTAACTTTTGATTTATTGATTGCTGCTTCCATGAATGTTAAATGTGCTTGCTCTAAGTGAAAGGAAATCCTTGATAACTTGAATCTTTTCTATATTTATCATGATGTAGTTGATTGGTCCAGTTGTGATAATTTTTATTTTCTTTACATGGAGGAGAAAGCTCTGGTGGCCTAGTGGATAAGGAGTTACTTACAAATTCAAAGTGAGATGGTTTGTTTGTTGTTGTTGTTATGTGCCGTCTAGTTGCTTGCGACTCATAGCGACCCTATGTACAACAGCCCTAAAGTCTGCTCTATCCTATGCCAATCATACTGTCTCTGACACTCCCATCCCGATTATTCATAGAGGGCCTTCCCCTCCTGCACTGTCC
>NW_006399800.1:9854283-9859501 GCF_000299155.1 Elephantulus edwardii
GTATAAGTTTCACATTAGAATGATCAAGTGTTCTGGGATTCCCATTCTTCTCAGAGTCAGCCATAGTTTGTTATGATCTACACAGTCAAATGCCTTTGCACAGTCAATGAAACACAGATAGAAATTCTTCTGGTATTCCCTGCTTTCAGCTAAGATCCATCTAACATAACCTACAATATCCCTAGTACCGCAACCCCTTCTAAACCCAGCCTGGACTTCTGGTAGTTCTCTGCTGATGTGCTGTTCAGTCTGGTTTAGAAGGGAGATGGTTTAAATCCAGCAATTGTTTCTCACGTTGGACAATATCCTAGGCAATTTATAGCCTCCAAAAAGCTTCTGGAGGGTCAGTTGTACGTTTTTGAGTTTTGATGTCAAGATGTAGTCTATACCGAAAGCTGTAGTCTTTGATCTTATTCAATAAGTGCTTCAGGTCTTCTTTAAAAATTTTTTTTTTCTTCAAGTCTTTTTGACTTTCAGTAAGGTTGTGTTATTTTCATTATGCTGATGGTTTCTAAGCCTTCCTCTAATCCTGATGCCAAATTGTTTTTTAAATAGTCCAGTTCTTGAATTATTTGCTCAGTTTTCAGATTGAATAAGTATAGTGAAAAGATACAACCCTAATACAAACCTTTCCTGACTTACATAATTCTAAATATTTTGAGATAAAAATTGTATAACCAACAGTGTGGATTTCCTGAGTGTTGTATCAAAATAATGCCCTAGAATTTAGAGAAATTAATGGGAGGTGAAATGTGATAAATACAACTAAATGTCCAACTACACAGACAGCATTTTCTTAAAGTTCAGGGTGTGAGACCATTTCAAACTGTAATTATATGAAAGGATTTGAGAGTGGGTAGGAAGAGTGATTAAGATTTCAGGAAAAAGCAGACATTATTGACATAAAGGCAACTGAGATTAAGAATAAGAACAAGTATTACAAAAATGTCAGTAGCATTCCTCTTCAGTAACAAAGAAAACACAGATGAGGAAACTAAGAAAGCAGTATCATTTACGATAGTCAGCCATAAATTGAGATATTAGGAATAAGACTAGCTAGAGACACAAAAGAACTTTACAAAGAAAATTATAGAACATTTCTGAGAGACACAATAGAAGACCTAAAAAATAAAAAAATTGAAAAATGTTCCTTGTTCATAGGTAAGAAGATTCAGTAGTAAAAACGACATCATACCAAAAGCAATCTACATGTTTAATGCCATCCCAATACAAATACCAAATTCATTTTTCAAAGAAATAGAAAAGGCAATTAGCAAATTTATTTGGAGAGGGAAGAGACTTCAAATAAGTAAAGCATTTCTGAAAAACACGAATGAAGTGGGAGACATAGCACTCTTTGATCTCAAAACCCACTACACAGCTGTAATAACCAAAATAGCAATGTACAGTACAAAACAGGCACACAGACCAATGGAATAAAATCTAGAACCCTGAAATTAATTCATCCACCTATGGTCAACTGGTTTTCAACAAAGAAACAAAACCTGTCACATGGGGAAATGACAACCTCTTCAACAAATGATGCTAGCAAAACTGGACTACTAGGGCACAGGAGGGGAAGACCTTCTATGAGATGGATTGATTCAGTGACTGGGGTAATCGGGATGGGTGTGTCAGAGGCAATGCGATTGGCACAGGATAGAGCAGGGTTTAGGGCTGTTGTACATAGGGTTGCTATGAGTCGCAAACGACTTGATGGCACATAACAACAACAAACAACACCTGCAGAAAGCTGAAGCAGGATGCACACATCTTACCATATTAAAAAAAAAATCAACTGAAAATGGATCAGAGACCTAGGGATAAAGTCCCAGATCATAACAATCTTAAGAGACAGAGTAGGACCAAGTTTGGAAAGCTTTGTTTCATGTATAAAAAGGCTGACAAATATAACTAAAAATGCACAAACAGGGGGGGATAAAATTGATGAATGTAACCTTCTAAAGATTCAATTCCTGGGTGCATCTAAAACATTTCTCAATAGAGTGAAAAGAAAATCTACTGACTGGGAAAAAAATTTGGCAATACCATTTCAGATAAGAGTCTCACATCAAAAGTTTATAGAATTCTACAGGGCCTCCACAAGAAAAAAGACTAATAACATAATTACAAAATGGGCAAAAGACATGGACAGAATTTGCACAAAGGAATATATTCAGATGACCAATAGACACATGCAGAAATGCTCAAAATCACTGGCAATAAGAAAGATGAAAATCAAAACCATGATGAGAGCAGTGGCGAAGTTGAACAGAATGTGGAGGGGATGAGCAGAGATAGGAACTCTTATACACTGTTGATGGGATTGTAAAATGGTACAACCACTCTGGAATGTAGTTTGGAGTTTCTTCAAAAAGCAGAACACAGCAATTCACTATGACACAGCTGCTCCACTGCTTGGAATATACCCAGAGAAAATTAGAACTGAGACACGAATGGAGACTTGTATACTAATGTTCACAGCAGTGTTATTCACCATTGCAAGAACACGGAAACAGCACAAATGTCCAACCACAACTGAATGGATTGAGAACTTTTGGTACAGTCACATTATAGAATAGTGCACAGCACACAGGAGCAATGATTTTGAAAATTACTACAAAACTTGAGAGGGATTAGAGTGCTTTATGGTAAGTGAACTAACTCAGTCCCATAAGGACAAATACTGCATAACACTCTTATTGTAGAAATAGAAAGATAACTACTAAAACATGTACGAAGATCTGGAGGTGGGGGAGGGTAAGAGCAGAGGGGTGTGGATGAGCAGGCGGGTAATCTTAGGGTTGCACAATTTGATGCCTAGCGGGAGGGGTTGTTGTTGTTGTTATGTGCCCTTGAGTCACTTGCGACTCATAGTGACCCTATGTACAACAGCCCTAAACTCTGCTCTGTCCTGTGCCAAACGCACTGTCTCTGACACTCCCATCTTGATTATCCCAGTCACTGAATCAGTCCACCTCATAGAGGGCCTTCCCCTCCTGCGCTGCCCCTCCACCCTCCCAAGCATGATGTCCTTCTCCAAGGACCGGTCCCTCCTTACAACATGTCCAAAGTATGTCAGACAAGCCTCAGAATCCTTGCCTCCAAGGAACTACCTAGTTTAACCCTATCCAGGATGAATCTGTTTGTTTTCCTAGCAGTCCATGGTATTCTCAATACTCTTCTCCAGCACCACAGCTCAAAGGCATGGAAATGGGAAAGATCTAGTGTGAAAAACAACATGTAGGAACTTCGTAAGTAAATCAGCATAGAATAAAAATTTTATTAAAAATACCCGACCACCACCAACAACTAAAACAACACCAAAACAATGTATATAAATTTTATAAGCAAACCAGTATAAAGTAAAAAAAATATTAAAAACAAAACAAAAAGTAGAAATGATGGAAAGAGAAATTGCTAGAAAAGGATTAATGTAGAATGTATGACTCATTAGATGAATCATAACAATAAAAAGTGAAGAGATCTTCTTGTCCAAATAAATATTGGTTTAGGTAGCATCTTGTATTTATGTTATTATGAATATTATTTATTGGACTTTTAAAATGAGCATACTTTGAAAACATTTTATAAAGGATCAAAAACTGATACAGCTCAGTGATACGGACATGGCTTTATAGTGACTTATTTTAAAACCTATAAGACAATATATGTGATTTTTGCTAAAAAAGGAATAAGAAAAATATTTTGTGCCAGTTGAATGGATAACTCAAGACCAAGGATATTTGCAGCCCCCGCTGCCTTTGGAAGGACAAGAAAAAGTAGAAAATATATTGTAAAACATTTACAGACTTGTATCTTTTTAACTACCTAAAAACAAAAGATAAAAAAATTTGAACATTTTTAAAGGAAAATTTATCAGAATGTTTTAACACAATATTAGGCACTAAACACTTTTTCAGGAGAGTGTCCCTTTATCCTGTTGTCACAGGGTTGTCACCAACTCTTTGTAACAGCTCAAATACACTACAGGTTGTGCTTTTGCTGTTTGACTTAAATGAGAAAAAATTCCATACTTGATAGTATACTCTATTCATTGCGATCAACTTATGGTTGACCCTCCAGTGGGTTTTTGGAGAATGAAAACAGCTCCAGAGGTGATCGTCCATGTTTCTCCTGTGGAACCACCAGAGAAGCGCCACCTTTAGGTGATCAGTGCAACTCCTTACAGATAATGCCATTAGAGCTCATTTTATTCCGTGTTGTTTTGTGCCATTAAGTCAGAAACCAGCTAATAGCTTATCCTCCAGAAGCTTTTCAGAGGCTGTAAATCACAGAGGAGGAGACTTCCCATCTTTCACAACTGGTAGATTTGAACTATGTGCCTTGGACCACCAGAGTTTTTTAATGCTATATTGTTGTTATTCACCATTGAGCGGGAACCAAGTTATAGCTGACCCTCCAGCAGGCTTTTATGACAGTAACTTGCATGAGAGGAGATTGCACATCTTTCTCTTTGCAGAGCAGCTGGTGGATTCAAATGGTGTGCATTTGGGTCGGCAGGCACAGCTCCTTATCAGCAGAGCTCCCATTTCATGCTGTTGTTATGTACCTTTGAGTAGGAACCTATCTGTTGCTGACCTTCCCAGTGAGTTTTCAGAGACAGTAAATTGCATGTCCATCTTTCTACCACAGAACAGTGGACAGATTGGAACCTGCATACTGAGCACAGATCCATACCATTAGTCCAGGAGCTTATTATTTGGCACTTCTAACACTAAGGCCTCACATCTCCAGAGGTTTAAATCAACTAGCTGCTCCATAGAAGTAAAAATAGGCAGTCTCCTCAAACCACAATTTACAGCCTCAGAAAACTGATGGAGGGTTGGCTATGGGTCAGAATCAACTCCATGTCAGTATGTTTGAGTTTTATTTGTATTATTTGCAGAAGGTAAAATAAAAAAGTATAATAAGAATAAAAATAGAAGGTGCCTGTAGCATGAAGTAGGATAAAAATAAGTTCCACAGCATTAAAGGATCTCTGATGTCCTGTGGGTTAAGGAGTTGCATTGCTACTCTAAAGGCAGGCATTTTGAACCTACAAGCTTCCCTGAGGGAGAAAGATGGGCACTTTTCTCCCATGGAATTTACAGCCCCTGAAAAAAACCACTGGAGGTTCAGCTGTGAGTTGGTTCTGACTGGACAGTAATGAGTTGAGTTGACAGAATAAAAAATTAATAAGCTCCTATATTTTGTG
>NW_006399800.1:9859601-9874002 GCF_000299155.1 Elephantulus edwardii
GAAGGGTGCAACAATGAATGAATGGAATTCCAAAATCTCTGTAGATGTTCATTGAAATGAAAAATAAACAAACTAAATTAAAAAAAGAAGTTTCTTATTTTTATACTAATTTTTGTGGTTGTTGTTATGTACCTTTGAGTCACCTGTGACTCATAGTTGTTGTTGTTGTTAAGTGCTGTCCAGTCGTAGGTGACTCATAGTGACCCTATGAACAAAAGTGCTCGACCCCTGTGTGCGTGACTTTCATCCTTTCTTCAGGTTCATAGGGTTTCTGGATGCAAGCTATTTACAGAAGTGGATGCCATTCTTGCTTCCAAGCTTGTTTCAACCGGGGAGCTCCACCAAACTCTGTCCACCATGTGTAACTATTATCGCATTTGACACATCATGTCACAGTGCTCAACTTCACAGTGACCACAAGTTACCATAGGGATACTTTTTAAAAAACTTTCTGGGAATAATTCAAATAAAATAATTCATACTCAATAGCACGGAGTTCATTTTCACCCATAGTGACCCTTCATTGGGTTTCTGAGGCTGTAAATTGTAGAAGGATAAAACTGCCTGTCTTACTTCTGTGGAGCTGCTAGTGGATTCAAACCAGAGATGTGAAATTTGAAGTTACCAGGGTAACTCCCTATGGACTCTGCCACTAAAGGCAGAAAGATCAATGGCATTTTAAAGCAAGCACATGAATCCATACTGGTAGGTCAGCATTTGGTCCTCTTCCTGATCAAGGTGATCTGGAAGGGGATGCTTGCTCTGAGCCTGTTTCATTGTTGAGACGGCCTAGGCTGTAGGTGTGGTGCAGAAGTGTCCCCAAAAAACTGTCTTTTCCCTTTCTGTATTTCCTCTTAACACAGCTTCTGTGTCCTTGTTAAGAGATAAGAAACAAGTGTTTCTTGGTGTCTGTTTCAGAATAGGACAAACAAAATCAAATCACCAATCAGGGCTGATATTTCTTGAGCTGTTTCTTTTTACCCTTTGTATTTCACACCAGGGACATTATTAACCACTGTTGTTTTTTAAAGCCTCTCTTTTCTGAAAGGGGAATCATTAGTCATACTTCCCCGTGGAATGAGAGGTTTGTAAGATGCCTCCCATTATAGTGACTGCTCACCACCTTACCAGAATACTACATTATCTTTCCTAAAATCCCCACCAAAAAGGCTCCCAGCTCTGCTATCTCATAAGTTAACAGTAGGCATTCTATCTTAAGTTATGCAATTTTCTTAGGGAAATGGTTCCCTATGAATCCAAAGTGAGATGATTAAAACATTGTTAGATTTTACTGAGGATTGTGGTCATGTTGATACACGGTATTAACTATCACAGCAGCAGTGGAAACTATTTCCCAATTTCTCCTTGGAAGAAGCATCAGTACAAACTATGTCTCCTATTTTTCCCTTCCAAAGAAACTTTGAACTCTGAAAATGAGTAAAGAAGACCATTAAGAACTGATAAAGACCTCTTTCAAAAAGACTGTGGCCATGACTTCTAGGCATGGCTGTGGCTGTCTTAGGTCCACTTATACCAAGACTTTGATCAAGGACACTTGATGATATCAAACAACAGGATGAGACTCCTTTAAGCTTATGTATGGTGCTTTTTAGTGATTAAAAAGACTAAAACTATGAATCAGCACTATCTATTGAGATCTGTCTGTGTCAGGACCAGGAACTGATTGCAGAGGAAAACAGTACTGTGCTTGCTTAAACATGGCAGTGGTTTAGTTAAAAATTGCTTCTTGTTGTTGTTGTTGTTGTTATGTGTTGTCGAATCATTTGTGACCCATAGCAACCGTATCTACAACAGCTCTGAACCCTGCTCTATTTTTAGTCAACCTCTTTGTCTCTGACCCACCTGCTCTCATTACTCCAGTCATTGAGTCAATGTTCCAAATAAGTTTCCAGTTTTGCTAACATGAGCATTTGGGATACTCCTGCCCAAGACGTAATTCATCCCTTTATAGAGTTCTTAGTTCTAACATACACCTTATTAGTTCTGAGAATGACTTTACTAGCCTGCACAGGCATGTAAATGACAGGTAGTTGCTATGCAAGGGACATATAATGAGTCTTGGCCCCTTTTCATAGCTGAGACCAAAATTCTAGGGGGGCGAGCTGTTATCTGACAGCCTGCCATAATTACCACCCATAGCCTTCTCTTGTGGTTGATGCATCCAATTGGTAGGCAAAGTAGGACCCACTACTTTAATGGCCTGTGCCTAGGCTACCACTCTTTTTGTTGCATTCAATGCAGATTCTTCCTTAGTTTAGTATTTGATTCAGCTGGGGTAGGAATACTCTCCAATAGCCCAGTAAAACCTACAAATGCTTGTAACTGTTTAACTATAGTGGGTCTAGGGGAAGCTCTTGTACTTTATTTGTCATATCTTCTGGGATAACTTTAGTCTTATCTGACCAGAAAATTCCCAAGAATTTGATAGATAAACCAGGTCCTTGGACCTTGTTGGGGTTGACTACCCATCCCCATGTTTGCAAAACTTGCTTCAAACCTGAAGCAGCTGCTTTTAAAACTGAGCCAAAGATTAACATAATGTCAACAATATAATAACCCAATGCCACATTAGGAAGACAGGACCAAGTTACTAAATTTTGTACCACCACTTGTACTATATTGTAGGATGATGAAAGTCCCCTGTTATCCTTCACACAATTAATCCATTAAATAATCTGCAGAGGGCATTGCAGCATGACGACTACAGTAGTCAACAATCTTTCTCCAAGTTCCATGTGGCCTTTTCACAGGCCACACAGGGGAGTTATAAGGGCAATGGGTAGCTTGAATCATGTCAGCTTGCTCCAACAGGAACATAGTCTGTCCTATTTCAGCATGTCCACCTGAAAGCCTATATTGTTTGACTGTGACCACTGGGTAGGGTGCAGATAATCTCTCTGCAAGGTGATGTGGATGGCCATGTACTACAGGTTTTATGGTATATGTTCTGTCTGGAATCTCTGTTCCTTACATCATTGCTTCCACAGTTTGCAAGCTCTGTCCCTAAGTACAATGCAAGTGCATGATAGGATAATAGCCATATACATGCAAGGAAGACCTGTTAATACAACTATTATTGAAATGTACACACCAACCACTAAGGCCAAAGAAGAAAAAAAATGAGCAATTATATAAACTTTTGCAGCCTAAAATTGAGTGAATAAGCAACCAAAATGCATTAAAAAGAAATGATGACTGGAATGCAGAAATTGGAAACAAGAAGGACTGGTAGTTGGAAAATATGGGCTTAGTCTCTGTGGCAGTATATAAAATTATTGAATTTTGTACAGTCATTTATTTATTCCGAGCAAATACCTTTAAAAAATATAAACAGTAACTATACAAATGCCTCTCACCTGATGGGCTGATTCACAGGAATCAGATTGACTACATCTGAGGAAATAGTCCATTGAGAAGCTCAATATCAGCAGTCAAAACAAGGCTAGTTGCTGATTGTGGAACAGATCATTAGTTACTCTGTGAAAGCTCAAATTGAAGAAAATTTAAACAAGTCTACAAGAACCAAAATATGACCCCAAGTCTATCTCACTCAAATTTAAAATCTATTTCAAGAATAGATTTGATGCATTGGGTAATAGTGATTGAAGACCAGATGAGTTATGGAGGACTTTAAGGATATCACTCATGAAGAGAAGAGGTCATTACAAAGATATGGAAGAAAGAAAAGACTAAATGAGATGTCGTAAGAGACTCTGAGAATTGCACTAGAACATAGAACAAAGGGAATAAATATTAAGAATTAAAGTTATAAATTTTATAATTATAAATATTGACATAAGAGAACAGAACAGATGATTTTAAAGGGCAGCTCCAGAAGACAAAGCATAGTATTATAATGAAATGTGCAGAGCTGAGGTTAGAAAACTCAAAAGAGAAGAACATGTGTAGCAGTTTTCAAATGGAAAGAACTGAAAAACAAAACTAAGCTTTGAGTTTTAATGGTGAAGGATTCTCAGGGCAAAAACTTGAATGATGTAGGAGACATCAAAAGAAGATGGAAAAAATACACAATCACTGTATCAAAAAGAATTGGTCAACACAGAGCTATTTCAGGAAGTAGCATATGATCAAGAACCAGAGATACTGAAGGAAGAATATCAAGTTGCACTGAAGGCATTGCGGGGAAAAATGCCTCAGGAATTGTTGGGATACCAAATGGGGTATTTAAGCAAACAGACACAATCCTTGACTTGTTCACTTTTTTATTAGAAGAAATTTGGAAGACAGCTATCTGGTCAACTGACTGGAAGAGATCCCTATTTGTTTCCATTTTTAAAAAAAGATAATTCAATAGAATTTAGAAATTATCAAACAATATTATTAATCACATGCAAGTAAAATCTTACTGAAGGTTATTAAAAATGGCTAAAACAGCACAATCACAAGAAAATTGTGAGCAATTCAAGCTGGATTCAGAAGAATCGTTGAAGTTATGGATATCATTGTCAGATTGATCTTGACTGAAAGCAGAGAATACCAGGAAGATATTTACTTGTATTTTGCTGATTATGCAAAGGCATTTGACCATGTGGATAATAATTATGACTAATATTGAGAAGAATGTGAACTCCAGAACACTTAATTTTGCTCGTGCAAAACCTGATCATAACCAAAGAAGAAGTTAAAGAACATAAACATAAAGAAGTTTGAACAGAACAAGGGAATAATGTATGGCTTAAAATTGGGAAAGTTATGAATCAGGATTTTATTTTTCTCTCCACACCTATCCAATGTACATATTACTGTGCAAATCAGTCAGTAAGCTGGACTATGTAAAGAAGAATATAGTATCAAGCTTGGAAAAGACTGTTTAACAACCTTCGCTATTGCAGATGACTTTCTTTTAGAAAGTGAGGGAAACTTGAAGCAATTACTGAAGAAGATCAAAGACTAGTCTACTTCAGTATGGGTTACATCTCAATATCAAGAAAACAAACATCCTCAGTACTGAATCGATAGATAACATCATGATTTTCTCCAATAGGAGAAAGGATTGAAGTTGTCAATTTCATTTTACGTGGATCCACAATAAACATCCATCATAGCAGCACTCAAGAAATCAAAAGACCCTTTGCATTGGGAAAATCTGCTGTTAAGACTTTAAAGTGCTAAAGAGCAAGGCTCTCACTTTAAAGACCAATGAATGCCTGATCCAAACCATGGTATTTCCCATTGCTTAACATGCATCTGAAATCTGGACAGTGAATAAGCGTGATACAAGGATCAAAGTCTTTGAATTGTGTTATTGAAGAACATTACCAAGGACTACCAAAAGAAGTGCAACTGGAGTGTTCCTAAGAGGCACAGATAGTCTCACATGCTCTGGGCATGTTGTCAGGAGGGGTTTGTCCTTGGAAACAGATCATGCTTGGAGAGAAAGGATCAGCAAAAGAGATGCAAACTTTCAAGGAGATGGATTGTCACAGTGACTGTAACAATAGTCTGTGATAAGGACTTCAGCCCATTGCTGAATCATCATGTCAGTTCACCTTAGTGGGGGGTCTTCCTCTTCTCCTCTAACCCTCCATCTTTCCAAGCCTGATGTTCCTTTCTGAGGAATAGCCACTGCTTGCTATGTCCAAAGTATGAAAGATGAAGCTTCGCTATCTTTGCCAGTAAGGCAGACTCTGGCTGCACTCTTTCCAAGATGTATCTCTTTGTTGTTTTAGCAGTCCATGGGATATTCAGTACTCTTCTCCAGCACTGCAATTCAAAAGCTCCTTTGAACTCTCCTTTCAATTGTGCTTCTTTCAACCTTGTTCATTGGCCAGCTCTCTGATGCATATTGAAGTATTGATTCTAAACATACTTTTCTTTTTAGTCACTGATAAGAAGTTTCACTGAAAACTCAAAAGCACATAGTTGGAATCCATCTGCTGCTTCAAAGAAGAAATACGAGCAATCTTTTCTAGTGTGATTTACAGCATTTGAAAGCCAAGTGGAGGGGCAGTTATGAGCTGGTTCTGACTGGATAGTGCACAAGGACAATACTTTTAAAAAGTCCTTTTATCCTTTTTTACCATTTAACTCCAAAACATTGCTAGGATAGTCCTTTCTTAATACATGTAAAAAATGAATTCCTGCACTTCCAAAAATGTCAAGATTTCAAATTTTACAAAATTCTCTTACTGATCTTTTTTTGCTACAATTTTATCTCTTAAATTATTGTTGTTGTGTTCAATATTTATAAAAAAACAACAACAACAAAGATTCTTACCACTGGGCCAATAGGCAATGCCATGATGAATGGAGAGGAGATTGAAACTGTCAACAGCTTCATCTTTCTTGGATCCACAATTAACACCTTTGGAATGAGCAGTCAGGAAAAAAGGAGATGCATTGCAATGGGAAAATCTGCAGTTAGGGACCTGTCCAAATTATTGAGGAGTAGTGATGTCAGCTTGAGGACTAAAGTGTGTCTGATTCATACCATGGGCTTTCTGATTACAAGCTATATATCTGAGACCAGGACAATGAATATGGATGACAAAAAAGAATTGATGCCTTTGAACTGTGGTGCTGGAGAAGAGTACTGAACATTCCATGCATGGCCAAAAAAATGGAATAGATATATCTTGCAGGGGTGTGGACAGAGTGCTCTTTGGAGGCTGGAACCATGAGGCTTCACGTAACATACTTTGGACATATTGCTAGGAGGTGCTATACCTTGGAGAAGGACATGATGTTGGGAAGGGTGCAGGGTCGGTGAAGGAAAAGAAGACCCTCAACCAGGTGGATTGACAAGGTGATTGCTGCAATGGAATCTTGTGTGTCAGAAAGTGTGAGGATGGCGCAGGACAGGACTGGTTTCAGATGTTTGACATTTGATGGATGCGAGTCGCACTCAATTTGATGGCACCTAACAACAACAAACAACAACAGCCGTCAAGTCAGAACCGACCCATAGCAGGTTTTCAGAGGCCGTTAATAGCATGGGAGGAGACTGCTCATCCTTCTCCCAAGGAGCAACTGGTGGACTGAGAGTGAGGGTCCTCAGATTGCAGAGCAGCTTCTTACCATTAGGTCACCAGTTAACACTACCTTTATATTAGTCCTTTACTTATTTAAAGAAAAGTGTTAAGATTCCCTTGAACTTTTTCTTATACAGTATAAATAAACCTGATTTCTTTATATTGTTCTTATATGGCAATGTTTTCTAATAATTTTATTCTTCTTTTTTTTCTTGAATCCTCTCCAAGTTATCAGCGTCACACTTCATTCAGTTGCTGATTCCAATACTGGGAAATTAATAAAACTTGACCAGTGGTGGGTATCAAAAAAGGCTCACCTGTGATTTTTACTTACATGTGATATATCTGTGTTTCCATACAGGATCTATTACCAATGAAGAATAAGCTAATTTATTTTTTATTTATTTTTCACTTTTTTTGAGGTGTTTTTTTTAATTATTTTTTATTTACAGAGGTTTTGGATTTCCATTCATTCATTGCTGCAATTTTCTCCCTTCTCACCCCTCCCCACCAGCTCGCTTCCCAATCCGAAGAGAGAAAAAAAAAAGAAAAAAATTCCTTCATTAGTATACAATTCCCACGTCCCTTCCCCCCACCCCTGACCCCGAGTACACTTCTCTACGCAACCTTAATTCTGGATTCCTGTGCTAACCATAATACTCAATCATATATCACTTCTAATCTGTTCTTTCCCTCTTCTGTTTCAATACAATATACATAATTTATCCAGTTTTTTCTGTCACACCCCCACCCTGATGTCAGACCCATTCTACAACAGTGGCACCATGCAGTATTTGACCCTTTGTGACTGAGATATTTCACTCAGCATAATGTCCTCCAGGGTCACCCACTTTGAATAATATTGCATGAGTTCCTTGTTTTTCAATGCTGCGTAGTATTCCATTGTGTGGATATACCACAGCTTCTCTATCCATTCGTTTGTTGATGGGCCCTTAGGCTGCTTCCAACTCTTTGCTATTGTAAACAAAGCTGCAATAAACATGGGTGTGCATATATCTGCTTGGATGGCAGACATGGTCTCTCTAGGGTATATTCCCAGTAATGGGATTGCTGGGTGAAATGGTATCTCTATTTGCAATTTTTTGAGAAAGTGCCACACCGCCTTCCACAATGGTTGCACCATCTTACATTCCCACCAACAGTGAATAAGAGTTCCAGTTTCTCCACATCCTCACCAGCATTTGTTGCTTGCTGTTCTGTTATATTTTGCTATTCTTACTGGGGTGAGATGATATCTCATAGTTGTTTTGATTTGCATCTCTCTTAGAGCTAGGGATTTTGAACATTTCTTCATGTGCTTGTTAGCCATCTGAATGTCTTCTTTGGTGAAGTGAGAATGTTGTTGTTGTTGTTGTTGTTATATGCCGTCGAGTCACTTGCGACTCATAGTGACCCTATGTACAACAGCCCTAAACTCTGCTCTGTCCTGTGCCAATCGCACTGTCTCTGACATTCCCATCCTGATTACCCCAGTCACTGAATCAATCCACCTCATAAAGGATCTTCCCCTCCTGCGCTGTTCCTCCACTCTACCAAGCATGATGTCCCTTTTCAAGGACCGGTCCCTCCTTACAACATGTCCAAAGTATGTTAGATGGAGCCTCAGAATCCTTGCTTCCAAGGAACCACCCAGTTTTACCCTTTCCAGGATGAATCTGTTTGTTTTCCTAGAAGTCTATAGTACCCTCAGTACTCTTCTCCAGCACCACAGCTCAAGGGCATCAATTCTCCTTCTAGCTTCCTTAGTCATTGTCCAACTCTATGATGCATAACAAGTGATAGCAAAGACCCTGGCCTGTATCAGATGCACCTTAGTCTCCAGAGAGACACCATTGCCCTTCAGTACTTTAAAGAGGTCCCTAACAGCAAACTTTCCCATCGCAATATGTCTTTTCATTTCCTGGCTACTGGTGCCAAGAGTGTTGACTGTGGAGCCAAGCAAACTAAAGTGAGAATAAGCTAATTTAAAGCCTCAAAAAATGTGCGTGGGTTTTTTTTTTCCTCTCAAGTCATGAAAATCTCCTCACTGACTGGATCGGCAATTTTGCATGAAACACTGATTCTTACAGCTAAGTGTTATACCTTTGCCTGTTAAAGTGAGCACCTTATTTTCGGTTGATTCCCTGAACTGAAATATTACCTTTCTTTAACTGAATTTGTGTATTCAAGACACATAGGTATGTCTTTATTTCACTGCTGTCTATTCTGAATTCTTTTTGTCCAAAATCAGTCTTCTAGTTAGGACTTCCTTTCTATTCTGACTTGTCTAGAATCTTGTTGTTATGTGTTGTTGAGTTGCTTTGTGACTCATAGCAACCCTATGCATAATAGCTCTGAACTCTGTCCTATCCTGAGCCAATCTCACTGTCTCCAACACATCTGCACCTATTATCTCAGTCTCTGTGTCAATCTATGTCATGTAGGATCTTCCTCTTCAGTGTTGTCCCTCTATCCTTCTAAGCAAGATGTCTTTTTCTAAGGGCTGATCCCTCCTGCAATATGCCCAAAGTATGTGAGCTGGAACTTCAAAATCCTTGTCTTTAGAGAACAACTTGGTTTCACCCTCTCCATGACAGATGTGTTTGTTCTCTTGGCAGTCCACGGAATGTTTGATAGTCTTCTCCATCATCAAACCTCAAAGACATCGGTTTTAATTCTGTCATCCTTAGTTCATTGTCCAGCTCTCCAATGCATAGCAAGTAACTGCAAACATCAGGTGCATCTTAGTCTCTAGACAGACATTTTTGCTCTTCATCACTGTCGAGAGGTCCTTGACAGTAGTCTTGTGAGTGACAGCCTAGAGTTCAAGGACAGCCTCAATCTTAGTATTATAATAAGAACCACTAAGAGTTTTTGCATAGAAGTTATATTATTTCATTTGTTGTCCTGAACGGTAGACCTGAGGAAACTGAGGGTTCTTTTTGAATATTTGGGACCTGGACAAGTTGGAGTGTTGAGACCTCAGTCACAGTCTTTCTTCAGAAAAGAGCTCTCTTTTAGAGTTGGAAGTGAGGCTGAGATAATTCTGCTTTTTATACTCAGCATATTCTCCACAGAGCATTAGTCACTTCATCTCCTCAAGGACACCGAGAATTGGGCACAAATGCTGTTTCATTAGCCCTGACTAACCAATGCGTTCTCTCTAACAATTATGTGTTTTAAAAATAGAACCACACATTAATGGAAATAGTATTTAAATATTCAACTCTAAATTTATTGAAGAATTACTGAACTTTTGAGATGATGTTCAAAACCTGCAAACACCCCTATAATATTGAACAATGGCACAGTCTTTTTCCTTCCAAGAGTTAAATGCCTTTCTGTAAACTCTGCTCCAAGTTACTGCTGTTTTAGCATTTTTGTATTTCTGGAATATCATGTTTAGCATTGCTGGTGAGCTTATCTGAAAACAGCTGGTGAAAAACATCTGCCCCATAATTAGAACGACTTCTTCTTTTTGATGAACAGAAATTCCTATTTTAGTTAAAAATTTTGTTATTGATCTTAAGAATAATTCCTCTGTTACCAGAAGCTCATTGTTGTTGAGAAGGAAGCAAGGGGCAGAGTGCATGCATAATGAAAACATATCCTTTTCCCTCATCCCATTTCAGTCTCATTTCTCCTGTGTAAGGGAGTTAGCCAATAATGAGGACCTACTAGTGTTCGAATTGTCAATAGAATGTCATTTTAACCTTATGGCTACCTTGCAAGGTAAGAACATTTTTCTTTCTTTGTATTCATGAAAAAACTGATGCTTAGAAAAGTTAAGCAGTTTTTTTGAAGGAGACATCTGAACACATTGATGATTTAAACAGAACCTTCTAACCTTACAATTCTGTTATTTTCTCTGAGCCAAGTTAGATCTGGAAAGGACCTTCAAGGGTTATGATATGCGCAAGTGTACATTTTTAGGACTTAGAGCAAGCCTGGATATGGAGATCCATGTACAGTTGTCTAAATATCTGAAAGTAATAAATCAAGTTAACAAACTAATTTTGTTCTGTTTTGTTCTTTTACCTTGAGTGTAGCTGTAGCTATTCTAAAAGGATAGTGTCCAATTCCATATTCTTGGATTCTTCAGTCTGGTTCTAGAATGTGGAAACATAGGAGAAATGACCTGCATCTATATCCCTTTGTTTTACATTGCAAGGGGACTGGCATTGATACACATGGGCTCATCGGCCTCTGTATCTAAATACCACGTAAACAATTGGTCCTTAGCCTTATGATGCCTTCATTTCATAGAAGGTGTGGGTGCAGCCAAGGGAGACCCAGAATCGAGCCTAAGACATGGACCCTCTTGCCCAGGCCTATGGAGGGAACTGAATCTAGGGAAACTAGTTCCTCTATGAGAGTACAGCATCCAGAGAGGTGGAGAATCATTCAAAGTCACATGGTTGACTAAGAGCTAGACAGAGACATTTTCGTTCCTGGCACTTTCCATGTGGTTGGCCTTGTGAGACTGGATTATTTTATTCATTCATTCACATAAATCTATCCTCACAATAGTTTTACATTTTTTTTTTTCACCAAGGAACTAAGAAATCCTTCCCAGGGTATCATTATGGCTTTTAGTCAATATCTGGGTGCCCTTGAATGGACAACCATTTAAAAGTTATAGGTAATATTACAAGGCAATCAATGCTCCAGAGGATTTCAGAAGGCTAACTGGTGACTTTCGGGGCACCCCAAAAACAAACTGGTTCAGAAATAATTTCCAAATGATTTCTTCCCGTAGAAGTCAGTTTACTGGTGATTTGTATGAGTCAGCTAGCTCACCAAGAAACCGCAATTGGAAATGTGAGCAACAAACAACTGGCAGATGTTTTCAATAATTTGCATATGAATTAGTCACCAGCTTTAGAAATCCAGTTTATTAAAGAATGAGACCGTGGTTTCATGCATTTCCCCTTCAGTTGGGATGTGCTGAAAGCAGCTGCCTTTTGTTAAATGACCATGCTCTTAGAGTCTACCATACTTGGGTTTTTACTCTGTATTTTTGATATTAAGTAATCATACATTTATAAATGTCTACATAGATACTTTAGAATTTGAATATTTTGTTAAAAGATACAGTTTTTTCTTTGCAATATTTTCTTGCAATTTATTTTTTAATTTTATACTAGTTTATCTACAAAGTTTGTATACATTGTCCTGCACACCAGATCCCTTCCTCTCCACCCATCAAACCATGAAGCCCCATGATTACTCCTTGTTTATCCCCACCCCTCAGACTCCCCTCGCTTAGATTTTCATACTTGCTTTACTAGTTATCTATTTCTGTAATAAAGATCTTACACAGTATTTGTTCCTATGGGACTGAATTAGTTCACTTAGCATAATACTCTCCAGTCCCTCCCAAGTTAGGTAATGGTTTACAAAATTATTGCACCTGCATGCTGCGTAGTATTCCACTGTGTGAATGTATTTCTCAATGTATTCTATGGTGGAGCTGTGCTACCAAGCCGAAGGTGGGTGATTGTCATCTGTGGCTCTCAGCCAGGTTCAAATTGTCTTCCTGTCAAACATTCTTCTAGGTGGTGTAGCACTGGTCTGTGCATTGCTGTACAGAGGTAACTCGTGGTTGCTGTGATGCTGAAGCCTGTGACAGTGATGTGCCAATCGTGGTAATGGGCACCCATGGTGGACAGTGTTGGCTGGAGCTTCCCAACTAAATCAAGTCTGGAAGCTGGAGCGGCATCCACTTCCAAAATGGCTTCCTCTGGAAACTCTATGTATGAACAGTGCTCAGGCTGTTCGTTCACAGGGTCGCTATGAGTCGTCTACGACTCGACGGCATTAAACAACAAACAACAACAACATTCTATGGTGGTTGTGTTATAGCAGAAAATGCAAGATTTAAACACTCAGCCAATACTGGAGATTAACAAACCTTTTATTACATGCAGGTTAAACATGTCAGCTGTTGTCCAAACCATTCTGACTCTGAGGGGAAGCAAAGATTGTGTTTATATACAGAGATTGGGCATGGGGTTTATACTGAGTTTGCTGTGGTTGGCAGTTGAATTTTCTTTCTATTTAGTTGTTGTTGTTTCTGACTTCTGATGGGTGTCCACGCCCCTGGCCAGATACAGCATATAGTCAGAAAACAGTAACCAAGCTAGGTCAGCATGTACTGGAAAACATATCTTAGCAACACCTTATTGCCAAAATTATTGAACGATACTTTTTTAAAAAAATGGCTGTCAGAACAAAATAACTTCTCTGATGCAAACATATAAGATGGCTTCTCTAATGCTTAGGATTTAATCTACTAGTAGAGTTGGACATTTGAGCTGTTTCTATGTTCTTGAGATGGTGAGTAACACTGCTATGAACACTGGTGTTCAGATCTCCATTTGTGTCTCAGTTCTCATTTTCTCAGGGTGTATTTCAAGCAGTGGAATAGCTAGGTCATATGGAATTTCTCTGTTCAGCTTTCTGAGGAAATTCAAAACTGCCTTCCAGAATGGTTGGACCATTTTAAAACCCCACCAACATCCATAAGAGTTCCTATCTTACCACATCTTCTCCAATATTTATTACTTATTGGCCTCAAAATCTACTACACAGTGTAGGAGCCAAAAAAACATGGTACTCATACAATGACAGGCACGTAGATCAATGTAACAGAATTGAGAACACAGAAATGGACTCAGCTACCTACGGTCAACTGATATTTGACAAGGAAATAAAACCTATCAAATGGGGAAATGAAAACCTCTTCTACAAATGGTGCTGGCAAAATTGGATGACTACTTGCAGAAAGCTGAAACAGGATCCACACCTCATAACATACACAAAAATCAACTCAAGGTGGATTTGAAACCTGGGAGTAAAGCCCCAAACCATAAGGTTCATCAGAAAGGTTCATCTAAGCTTGGGATCAAGCTTAGACGGCCTAGTCCATGGGATAAAGAGACTGCCAAAAGCAGCCAGAAATGTTCAATGTGGAGAGGATAAAATTGATGAATGGGACCTTCTAAAGATTAAATACTTCATGCATATCAAAACCTTTTTCCAGCAGAGTGAAAAGAAAACCTCCTGACTGGGAAAAACCTCCAAACATTTGGCAATACCATTTCAGACAACGGTCTCATATAAAAAGTTTATAGAATCCTACAGGGACTCCACAAGAAAAAGACTAATAACATAATTACACAATGGGCAAAAGACAGAATTTTCACAGAGAAAGATATTTGGATGGCCAATGGATACATGAAGAAGTGCTCAAAAATCACTGGCAATAAGAGGTGTGCAAATCAAACCACAATGAGATACCATTTCACTCCAGTAGCAGTGGCAAAGTTTAATGAGATATATTTATTTTTAAACTAAAATTTTATTTTATACTGGTTTACTTACAA
>NW_006399800.1:9875673-9876125 GCF_000299155.1 Elephantulus edwardii
TTTTCCATTTTTTAGGTCTTTAATTTTGGCTTGCAGAAATGTTCTGTAGTTTTCTTTATATAGGTTTTGTGTCTCTAGTTAGGTTCACTCCCAAGTATCTCAATTTTTGATTGGCTATTATAAATGGTATTGCTTTCTTGGTTTCCTTCTCTGAGTTCTCTTTGTTACTGTGTCCCACTGATCTTTGCTAATTGATCTTATATCTTGCCACTCTACTAAATTTGTCTACTAGCTCTGATAGGTTTTTTTTTGTTGAGTCTGTGTACACTAACATATCATTGCATAGAGTGGTAGTTTAACCATCTCTTTGTCAATCTGGATGCCTTTTATTTCCTTCTTTTATTGTATTGCCCTAGCAAGCACTTCCAACACAGTTTTGAATAGAAGTGGTGACAATGGCCATACTTGCCTGGCTTTTGTTTGCAAGGAAAATGCTTTTTGTCTTTCTCCAT
>NW_006399800.1:9880164-9881191 GCF_000299155.1 Elephantulus edwardii
CCCCATGATGATTGAGGCAGGTTGCTGCTTAGATGTTAGGTTGTTGTAACTATGTAATGACCCAGAGTTTTGTGAAGGACATGTATATTTGTGCTCCCTTCTTGAGTTTAAGGAATTTCATATGATGTAGCTAAACAGCAGCGTTTACCCAAAGTACCTGAATGACAGATCAAGGAAGTCTGTTCTCTTCTAGAAACCTTGTCTCAGCCTGGGTCAGCCTGGCGTGGCCACTTTTGCTTGAGCTTAAGGAATCTTACATGATGTAGCAAGCCAACAGCAATGTTTAACCCTAAGTACCTGTGATACTGGTGCTCCTGCTGCTGGACAGAGGCAGCGGCAGCTGGACAGTTACTGGAAGGTGGGGCAGCAGGTCCTCCAGCAGTGCGGTCAGCAGCCTAGTGCTCTGGGGAGGATTGTGGTCTGGGCCACTCTGAAACTGTAGCCCCTCAACCTGGCAGACTGTGGTTCTAATTTGTTGCAGAATTTTAAGAGGCACCCCAAGACTCTCTACTCGCAATACCTTCTTTTAAGTCATTCTATGTTCTGATGATATAGTGGGTAGGTAGTTGTGCTGCCAACCTAAATGCAGGGGGTTCAAATTCACCACTCTGTTTAATGCATGAATCATGGGGAATCTCATCCTGTACAATTTGCACCCTCTGAAAAACTGCTGGAGGTTCAGCGTTGAGTTGATTTATGGCATTATGACATTATGGCAGTGAGGTTTTAAAAATGATTAGAAGGCTTAGAATTCCACCATTAGAATGACATTCTTTTAAATTGTTGACAAATAGGCAGGTTCAAATATATAAATGAAAATTTGGCAAACTGTGTCCTGTGAGCCATATATAGCTTCCTGTCGATTTCTGTAAACAAACTTCATTGGAAAATAGTCACATTCACGTGTTTACCTGTCATCTATGCCTGTTTTAGATTGCAAAGCCTAAAATGGTTACAAACTAGCCCTTTATAGAAAAGTATTTGCAGTTAACAAATTGATAGAGTTTTCCTAAGAGTTGTTGTTGTT
>NW_006399800.1:9883702-9884971 GCF_000299155.1 Elephantulus edwardii
GTTCCCTATAAGTCCCAGTTTCAACATAGTTTTGCTTTAAATGATGCCCTTTTATTTTGTCTAGTATTGCCAGTGAAGTGATAGCCTCATAGTATTAACAACTAGATGTGTTTTGAGGGGAATATGAAGGAATAATGAAGTGATGACAAGGCATTCCAACTTTGCTCCAGATAGAACAAATAATCTTTTCATCTTTCTCAACCCCTACCTTTTAACCTTCTTTTTATCTTTTATGTTTTATTTTAAAAATGATTTTTACTTTACATTGGCTTGCATACAAAATTAATTTACATTGTGTTTAGTTTTTATAAATTGTATTAGACACATTCCTCTAGTCACATTGTGTTTCATACAATCATTTCTGTGCATTGTGTTTTATAAAATTAATACCATTGATCTATGCCTAACATTACCCCACATTTTCAGGTCCCAACTGGATCTTTTTTGTCTAACAGTTTGTTTTCTTCATTTACATTGTGTTTCTTACACTCATTCCATACATTATATCTTATAAAATGAATCATTGTTGATCTCTTCCCACTATTACCCTGTCTGTTCAGATCTCCACTGAATCTTTCCTGATTCCTTCACCTCCCTTCCCCTCTCCTTCATTCTTTGGATATCTATACACATTTTATTTGTTGTCCTTCTGTTTTTACAATACAGGTCTTATGTAGTATCTGTCCTTATGCGCCTGAGTTAGTTCACTCAGCATAATGCTCTCTAGGCTGTCTTATGTTATACAGTATTTTTCAAAATCATTGCTCCTGAGTGATGCACAGTATTCCATTGTATGACTATAACACAATTTCTCATACCATTTGTTTGTTGATGTGCATTTGGGCTGTTCCCATTTTCTTGCTATTGTGAATAATGCTGTAACAGACATCAGTGTACAGCTCTCTGTGTCCTCATTCTATTTTCCTCAGGGTATATTCCTAGCAATTGAATAGCTGGGTCATACGGACTTTCTATGTTCACCTTTTTAAGGAAATGTCAAATTGCCTTCCAGAGTAGTTGTGCCATTTTACAATCCCACCAACAGTATATGAGAGTTCCTACCTCTCCACATCCTCTCCAGCATTTATTACTTGCTGTCCTTTGAAATTTTGCCACTGTTACTGGAGTGAGATGGTACTTCATTGTGGTTTTGATTTGGATATCTCTTATTGCCAATGATTTTGAGCATTTCTTCAGGTGTCTGTTGGCCATCTAAATGTTTTCCTCTGTGAAAAGTCTTTCCATAACTTTTGCCTGTTTTGTAATTGT
>NW_006399800.1:9886326-9887027 GCF_000299155.1 Elephantulus edwardii
CATATAATGTCAATTTTACCAGCTCTTTGCCAATTTGAATGCCTCTTATTTCCTTCTTTTGTCATATTGTCCTAGCAAGTATTTATAATACAATTATGAAGAGGAGTGCTGAAAGTGGGCATCCTTGCCTGTGGACCTGGGTTTCTTGCATGAGCCAGAGTTGGAGATCTATAGCACCAGAGCGGCATGTGAGAACAAGTTACAGTGAGTAGTACGAGACTAGATGGTAGTAGCAGCATTCATGACAGCAGTAGTGACAGAAAACAGAGTCTGTTATGAAACAGAGCTGTGTGATCTCAGCCTACATACTAAGAAAGCAGAGTAGGTGTTTTGGGGGCATTTGAGATAGCATTAGGTTTTGCTGAACTGTAGAGCTAAAGCTGAATGCTTTCCAGCCTAGGCTTACTGGGACAGTGAGTCTATGAAAACTGAGGGTTGGAGAGAGAGAGGTCTGAGTTTGAGAATACTTGGGAAGAGGCTGTCCTGACTGAATAATGTTATCCTGAGCATTCACAAACCTGAATTCTAACCTGTTTATTCCCTAATTGTAAACAGAATTCCCTAGAGAGTTCTGGTGACCTAGTGGAAAGAAAATTGAACTTCCATCCCAAAGGTGAGTGGTTTGAATCCACCAGGTGTTCTATGGGGAAAAAGACGGACAATGTGCAGTCTATGAAAACTAGTTGGAGGGTCAGCTATGA
>NW_006399800.1:9887252-9888487 GCF_000299155.1 Elephantulus edwardii
AGACCTAGGAGTAAAGTACAAAACCATAAAGTTCATCAGAAACAAACTGGAGTCAATCTTAGATGGCCTAGTCTATGGTATAAAGAGACTGCCAAATAAAAACAGAAATGTTCAATCTGGAGAGCATAAAATTGATGAATGAGACCTTCTAAAGATTAAATTCCTGTGTGCGTCTAAAACATTTTTCAACAGAGTGAAAAGAAAGCCTACTGACTGAGAAAAAAACCCAACCAAACAACAAAACAGTTGGCAGTACCATTTCAGACAAGGGTCTCATATCAAAAGTTTATAGAATCCTACAGGGACTCTACAAGAAAAATTCTGATAACACAGATACAAAACAGGTAAAAGACTTGGAAAAATTTTTACAGATGAATATATTCGGATGGCCAACAGACATGAAGAAATGCTCAAAATCACTGGCAATGAGAGAAACGCAAATCAAAACCACAATGAGTTAACATCTCACCTTAGTAGTAGTGGTAAAGTTGAACAGAACAGCAAGTAATAAATGTTGTAGAGTATGTGGAGAGATTGGAACTCTTATACATGTTGGCGGGATTGTAAAATGATACAACCACTCTGGCATGCAATTTGGCATTGCCTCAGAAAGCTGAACATAGAAATTCCATATGACCCAGCTATACTGCTGCTTGGAATATATGCTGAGAAAATGAGAACTGAGGCACAAAGATTTGTACACCAATGTAATAGCATTATTCAGCATCTCAAGAACATGTAAACAGCGCAAATTTCCAACCACAATAAAATGTATTCAGACATTAAGATACATTCATACTATGGAACACAGAACATAGTAGCAGTGATTTTGTAAATTACTACCTAACTTGGGGGGGGGGACTGGAGAGCCTTACAATAAGTGAATTAAATCAGTCCCATGAGGACAAATATGGTGTAGGACAATTGTTGTAGAAAGTGTGTGAGGATCTGAGAAGGGGAGGTTGGGAGAAGAAGGATGAGGATGAGTGGGGGGTAATTAAACTTTGTTGTTGTTGCTTTGTGCTATCGAGTCACCTGCAACTCATAGTGGCCCTGTGTATAACAGCCCTGAACTCTGCTCTGTCCTGTGCCGATCTCATTGTCTCCAACACACGTACTCCCATTGCCGAATCAATCCATCTCATCAAAGGTCTTCCTCTCCTGTGCTATCCCTCTACCCTCCCAAGCATGATGTCCCCCTCCAAGGACTGGTCCTGCCTTGCAACATGGCCAGA
>NW_006399800.1:9888993-9909336 GCF_000299155.1 Elephantulus edwardii
GGAAATATTTGGTGTGAAAAACAAGGTATACAAACTTTGTAAGTAAACAAGCATAAAATAAAAAAAATTATTTTAAAAAAAGACTTTGTGAGTCCTATGTGAGGGACTCTAGGTGTTTGAAATGACAGAAAAAGGGTATGGATTGAATGGAATATGTCTTATCTCATAGGAAATAGGCTTTTGATTCTCTTGATACTGTTTCTTAGGATTCTTTCCACCTTGTGAAGCTAGTGGAGGTGAGACTGCCACCATTACACTTTCATCCAACTTTTAAAAATTTTATTTTTTCTCTCTCCACAACTTTTACAATGCACTAGGAAAAGGTGCAGCAGGAGTGCTCTTTGTACGCAAGGATAGCAAAGCTTCATCTTTCTTACTTTGGACATTAGCTAAGCAAGGTTATTCCTTGGAAAGGGATATTATACTTAGAAAGATGGAGTGTCAATAAAAGAGAGGAAGACTGCCAGTGAGATAAATTGACACAGTGACTTCAGCAATTGACTTGCATGCACCAGAAATGATGAGGACGCCACAGGATATGACAGAGTCCAGGAAGGGATGCTACGAGTCCTACTGGACTTAATGGCACCTAGTCCTTTCTCCATGCCTTTTCAATCTATATACAGAACAGATCATTCAGGAAGCTGGACTTTATGAGGAGGAACACGGCATCAGGATTGGAGGATGACTCATCAACAATCTGTGTTACGCAGATGACACAGCCAACTTCCTTGCTGAAATTGAGATGGATCTGAAGCATTTGCTATGGAAGATTAAAGGACTGTAGTAGTCTTCAATATGGATTGCATTTTGATATCAGGAAAACAAAAGATCCTCACCACTGAGCCAATTGGCAGCACCATGATAGATGGAGAGGTGACTGAAATTGTTAACCGTTTCATCTTGCTCAGAGCCACAATCAACATACTTGGCACCAGTAGTCAGGATGTAGATGCCGGTGTTCTGTGATCATGGGTTGCAGAAGGCAGAGACTCATGAGATATGGAGATGAAGGACCAAACGCTTTATTAGGTGAATGGCAAAATAGAGCTGTCTCATCCTCTCTTTTTTTATAGAAGTGGGCATGGCATACATAAAGAAAGTCACGTACACTTTTCTCAGGGTAAAGAAAAGCAGAAAACATCCTATCAAATCAAATTATCCCTAATTAAGCATGGCTCTGTGTTCTTTTTCTTTATCTTATTTCAAGATGGCAAATGAGTAAGTCTGATCAAAGACTGTTAATTAGAAGTGAAGTGTTCCAGGAGAAGTGCCATCTCAGGTATTCCTGAGACATTTTCTGGTACAGCAGACTTCTTATTGTCACTAACCAGTCAGGGATTCCCACATAGGACATTAAGAGATGAATTGCACTGGGAAAGTCTGCTGTCTGGAATCTTTCCAGAGTGCTGAATAGCAATGATGTTAGTCTAGAGGCTAAGGTGTTTCTGATTCAGGCCACAGTCTTCTCAATTTCTTGCTAGACATCTGAAAGTTAAACAATGACTAAAGATGACAGAAGAATCGATGCCTTTGAGTTGTGGTACTGGAGAAGAATATTAAACATACCATGCATGGACTGCCAATGGAACAAACAGGCTGTCCTAGAGAAGGTAAAACCAGGTTGCTCCTTGAAGACAAGGGTTTTGTAACTCTGTCTCACATGCTTTGGCCGTGTGGCCAGGAGGAACTATACCTCAGAGAAGGACATCATAATTGGAAGGGTGGAGGGTCAGTGCAGGCGAGGAAAACCCTGGATGAGCTGGACTGACACTGTGACTATGATAATGGGGGCAACTGTGTTAGACACTGTGAGATTGGCTCAGAATAGAGCAGGGTTCAGAGCTATTGTTCATAGGGTCATTATGAGTTATAGTTGACTCAATGGCACCTAATAACAACAAGAAAGTACAAAGGTTTTTAATGAATTCATAGTTTCACATACGTCTGACCTTTTTATTTGTGAAGCTTACTATGCTGCATCTTCTTTTCTCCTAACAGTCTCACTTATTCATTGTCACACCAACCACAGGATCACAGTTACACTCAATATTAAATTTACTGCTCCTGAGTGTATGGTTTGTTGAGCCTGATCATGTTTTGCTGTTGGTCTTGGTGGGGCTGGTTTAACCTGTCTGGAATACAGGGTGGCTAAGTTCCAGCAAACAAGCCCAGGCATGTGTTCATAAAAAAGACAAGACATATACATATGCATGAGCAGACATATACAATCTTCTTGAAGCCTGTTCTCAAGTTATTCACTCTCCCCTCTGTCTCATTCAATTAGCTGAACTCAGATTCGAGAGATGAGTAAATAGTGGGAATCAATGACATTTTATGTGGCAAAGTGAGAGAGAAGTGAAGAATGCCTTGATTCCACTAGTCATCAAACCCAGTAGATTCTGCACCCTATCTTCCTCTCAAGTGCCATCTCCACTTTAGTCTTCTTGCTTCTCCTTAACTCCAGTACTTGCTAAGCATCAACAACCCAATTTGGACAATGACAAAGGTGACAGAAGAATTGATGCCTTTGAGTTTTGGTGCTGGATAAGAGTATTGAACACACCAAGAATTGACAAGAGAGCAAACAGGTCTGTCTTGGAAAGAGCGCAACAAGGCTGCTCTTTGGAGGCAAGTATTTTGAAGCTTTATCTTACATACTTTGGACGTGTGGTCAGGAAGAAGCAATTCTTTGAGAAGGTTATTATGCTTGGAATGTTGGAGGGACAACGCAGGAGAGGAAGACCCTGGATGAGATGGGTTGACACAGTGATTGGGATAATGAGGGTAGACGTATTGAAGACAGACTAACTCAGGATAGGGCAGGATTCAGAGCTATTGTTCATCAGGTCCCTATAAGTCTCGATGACTCTATGGCATAAAACAACAACAACAACAACAACAACAACAATAACGATCTTGAGAAGATCATCTTTAATACATGGTTATAAGGTATTATTATTTTGTTAATAGAAGGAAGTGAAGTTCAGTTTTGGATTGCAAGGGGAGGCAAACTATAAGAAAAGATTTAAACTTAATAAGGAATTTCTTCTTTATTTTAATGAAAATTTATAAAGAATTTGAATTTCCATTCATTCATTGTTGTACATTTTCCTTCCTGTCCCCCCACACCCCAGTTAGCTTTTTTCTTTAGAAAAAAAATTCTTTCATTGTTATACAGTCCCCCACCCCACTTTACTATGCAACTATTATTCTGGACTCTTTTCATGTGAATAATACCTAATCATATATTTCTTTTATAGAATTTTCTCCCTTGTCCATTTCAATGCCATATACATTATTTATTCCCTCTATTCTTAGTTCTCCCAGATTCCATATCAGCCCTGTTCTATATTACAGTGGCATTATGCAGTATTTGTCTCTTTTGTGACTGAGATACTTCACTCAGCATAATGTCCTCTATGTTAGTAATTTTATTTGCTGTCAAGTTGCCTGTGACTCATAATGACACTATGCACAACAGTCCTAAACCCTGCTCTATCCTGTGCCAATCTCACTGTCTCTGACACACCTACCTCAATAATTCCAGTCACTAAATCAATCCACCTCATAGAGGGTCTTCCTCTCCTGTGCTGTCCCTTTGCCCACCCAAGCATGATGTTCCTTTTCAAGGATTGGTCTCTCCTTGCAACATGCCCAAAATATGTCAGAAGAAACTTCATAATCCTTGCCTCCAAGGGGCAGCCTAATGTTTAACCCTCTCTAGGATAAATCTGTTAGTTTTCTTAGCAGTAGATGGTATATTCAATACTCTTCTCCAACACCACAGCTCAAAGGCATCAATTTTCCTTAGTCATTGTCCAGCTCTCTGACACATAGCAAGTGATTGCAAGGACCATGAACTGTATCAGGTGCATCTTGGTCTCCAGAGTGACAGCATTGCTCTTCAGTACTTTGGAGAGATTTTTAACGGTAGACTTTCCCATCACAAATTGGGGAAATATCTTCCATCTGCTTTTTTCCTGTAAAGTGTTTCTGTCAGATATTTTTCTAAATCTGAGCATTCTGGTTAAGACAGATTTGGCCATCCACTTCTGAAATAGCAGGCATATGAAAACACTATGTACAATAGAACACACTTAGACTAACAGATAGGGCAACTGAGGTGAAGTTTTCAAGTATGGAAATACAAAGAAAGAGAAACAATTGTAAGCAGACACTAGTGACTGGAACATGGAATGTGAGACCCATGAATGTAGGAAAATTAGATATTGTCAAGGAAGAAATGGAACACATATATATTTACATACTAGGTATTGCTGAGATGAGATGGACTAGCATGGGGCAGTTTGATTCAGATGATCATATGATATATTACACCAGAGATGAAAAGGTGAAGAAAAATGGGGCTGCTTTCATAGTTAAAAAAAATAATTTCTAGATATGTCTTGAAATAAAATATTGTGAGTGACAGGATAATATCCATACACATACAGGAAGTCCAGTGAAACCATTATCATTCAGATACATGCGCCAACAACCAGAGCCAAAGAAAAGGAAATAGAAGGTTTCTACCAATTTTTACAGTCAGAGATTGATCAAACAAGCAAACAAGATGCAGTAATAATAATGGCTGACTGAAATGCATAAGTTGGGAAAGTTGGGAACAGAGAAGAAGAATCAGTAGTCAGAAAACATGGACTCAGAGACAGAAATGAAGCTGGTGATAGAATGATTGAATTAATAAATCAATGATTTATTAATTTTAAATGCATTTTATAAGAAATATAAATACAGGTTGCATACATGGATTTCACCTGATGGTATGCATAGGAATCAGATTGATTACATATGTGGAAAGAACCACTGGGGAAGCTCAATATCAGCTGTGAAAACTAGGCCACGTGCTGATTGTGGAACAGACCACCAACTACTCATATTCAAGTTCAAGCTGAAGCTAAGGAAAATTAAATTGAATCCATGGGGACCAAAATATGACCTTGAGTCTATCCCACCTGAATTTCAAAACCATCTCAAGAACAGGTTTGAGGCCTTGAATACCAGTAAGCAAAGACCAGATGCGTTTTGGGAGGATATCAAGGGTATTATCTGGGAAGAGTGCAAATGCCCCCCATGGTCACTCATTCTGTATAATATTTAATGAGTTCTTAATTTTTCAGTGCTGCAAATTATTCCATTGTGTGAATAAACCACAGCTTCTCTTTCCATTAGTTTGTTATGGGCACTTGGATTGTTTCCAACTATTTTCTTTTGTGAACAAAGCAGCAATAAACATGAGTGTACATATATCTGCTTGGGTGGCAGTTCTGGTTTCTTCAGGGTATATTCTCATTAGTGGAATTGCTGGGTCAAATGGTATTTCTATTTGCAACTTTTTGAGAAATCAGCATACTGCCTTCTATAGTGGTTGCATCATTTTACACTCCCACTAACAGTGGTGAATAAGGGTTCCAGTTTCTCCACAACCTTGCCAACATTTGTTGTTTGCTGCTCTGTTAAATTTTGCTATTCTTACTGGGGTGAGATGATATCTTATCGTTGTTTTTATTTGCATCTCTCTTTTTTAAAAAAATTATTAATTTAAATGAATGCTTGCAGAGATTTTGGATTTCCATTCATTCATTGTTGCATTTTTCTCCCTGTCCACCCCTCCCTCCCAGTTCACTCTTCTCTTTGAAAAGTAAAAGAAAAATTCCTTCATTGGTATACAATCCTCTCCCACCCCCAAGTACACTCCACTATGCAATCTTCATTCTGGACTCTTGTGATAACCGTAATACCCAATAATATATTGCTTATAAACTGTTCTCTTCCTCATCTGTTTCAATGCAACATACATAATTTATCCATTTTTTTTCTCAGTCTCACTCCAACCCTGATGTCAGTCCTGTTCTACAACAGTGACACTATACAGTATTTGTCCTTTTGTGACTGAGATTTCACTCAGCAAAATGTTCTCCAGAGTCACCCGTTTTGAATAATATTGCATCCGTTCCTTGTTTTTCCATGTTATTCCATTTTGTGACTATACCACAGCTTTTCTATCCATTCATTTGTTGATGGGCACTTAGGTTGTTTCCAACTCTTTGCTTGCTATTGTGAACAAAGCCTCTATAAACATGGGTGTGCATATATCTGCCTGGGTGGCAGTTATGGTTTCTTTAGGGTATATTCCCAGTAGAGGAAATGCTGGGTCAAATGGTATTTCTATTTGCAACTTTTTGAGAAAGAGCCATACAGCCTTCCATAGTGGTTGCACCATTTTATACTCACACAGGGAATAAGACTTCCAGTTTCTCCGCAACCTCACCAGCATTTGTTGTTTGCTGCTCTGTTAAATTTTGCTATTCTTACTGGGATGAGATGATATCTCATAGTTGTTTTGATTTTCATCTCTCTTAGAGTTAGAGATTTTGAACATTTCTTCATGTGTGTTCGCCATCTGAATGTCTTCTTTGGTGAAGTGTCTGTTCATATCCTGTGCCCATTTTCCAGTGGGTTGTTTACCTTTATCTTGTTGTGGCATTTGGGTATTCTATAAATTCTAGATATAGGTCTCTTATCAGACATGTCATTACCAAATAGTTTTTCCTGGTCTGTGGCTTCCCTTTTTACCCTATTGGAGAAGTTTTTTGATGTGAGAGTTTCTTAAAACTGTCTCCCTAGATTTAATTCTACGGAGCTCTGGTGGACTACTGGTAAAAAAGGTATGCTACAATCTGGAAGGTATATGGTTCAAATCCATCAGCTGCTCCATGGGAGAAAGATGGGCAATCTCCTCCTGTGCAGTTGCCTCTGAAAACCCATAGGTGGTCAGTTGTGGTAGTAGCTAAACTACAGAAAACCCAATGAGGGTACCTTCAATGACTCAATAGTAAACAACAACAATAACAACAGACTAAATGTTAGATCAACACTTAGCAACCTCGCTACCTCAGTAAGATATCATGAGATGTATTACATTGGGAAAGTCTACTGTCAGTCTGAAGATTACAGGGCTGTGATCTTTTCAATTACATGCTATACATCTGACAGCTGGCAATAAATAAAAATAATAGAAGAATGATTGATACTTTGAATTGTGATTTGGAGAGGAGTACGGAATATCTCACGAACTGCTGAAAGATCAAACAGATACGTCTTGGAGAAGGTGCAGCCAGAATGCCCCTTGGAGGCAAAGATGACTTCAGCTCTCAGACTTTTATGCATATTGCTAGAAGAAGCTAATCTTTGGGAGGGGCCATCATACTTGGGAAGGTGGAGGGTTTTTGAAAGAGAGGAAGATCCTCATGAGATGGTTTGACATAGTGACTGCAACAATGGGTTCAAGTGTGTCAGAGATTGTGAGAATGTCCAGGTTAGGAGAGAGGATCTGTTGTTCATAGATCACCATTAGTTGTACTTAACTTGAAAGCACCTAACATCAACACCAACAGATCACAAGTACATTTCTCCTCATTAAATTATTATTAAAGAAATGTTCAGTTGTTTGGCTTTTGTTGTTGTTGTTGTTTTTAACAAAACCTGTTGCAATTGAACTAAGACTTGACTCTATTTCAGGCTCCATTCAAAAGGGGTTTTCCCCCTTTTTCCGGTCTTATTTTACTCCCCCAAATCTTCCATCTCTTTTGCAATAATCCTTTTGAATAAAATAATATGTTTCTGTTAAATGTATTTAGTGAAGAAAACTTTTGTTTTCTTCAACACTTTTGTTTGTCAAATTCCCCTTATAGATGTAGACTTTCCTCTTCAGCATGCAATCACCATTGTATTCCTTCAATTGAGTTCAGCATGATAATTTGAAGACAAGGTTTTCTGAACAAATCAGTAAAATGAAGAGAAAATGGGACAGTTTGATCAGAGAATTTTCCCTGCCCTTTGATTCCTTCATTATCTCCTTTTGTATTTCTGGGCATCATCTCCCTCTGTGTGATTAATCATGCAGGCCCGGGCGCTCTTCAGCGTCATTCTCAGCATTATTCCATTAGTTTAGATTACATGTGCGTGTCTCTGATTTATCTTTGGTCCATTTTTCTTTTTATATTTAAAACATTGGACTAATGTTTCCAGCTTTCATTGAACATTGAGTGCTTTCTAAGCACATAGTGGATTTGCTATCTCTTTGAAATTCTAGTTTATGGCTTGTTTAAACATTTATTTTTTCCCAGAGCTGTTTAAATTAGAATTAGCTAGAATTTGTGGCCATGATTTTGGATTTAGTTTTTTCATCTTCTGCTTTGCAAGAAAGGTAAAACCAGAGAAACACTCATCTTTATTCTGTGAGAACTTCTGAATTACATGGTTCTATGTGTGTGTACATATGTGTGTGCACGCATGAGTGTTAAATTGCTGTTGTTCTTAGGTGCTCTTGAGTTGAATACAATTCATAGTGACACTGTTAACAACAGATGTGAAACTCTATCCTATTCTGGGTCATTCTCATCATCTCAGATACACCTGAGTCCATTGTTGCTGTCACCATGTCAATCCATCTTATTGAAGGTCTTCTTCCTTCTCGTTGACACTCCGCCTTTCCTGGCATGGCATTGTGTATGTGAGATTGAAGTTTTGCCATCCTTGTATCCAAGGAGCATGCTGGCTGCACTTTTTCCAAGACCTGTCCTCAAACTGCACTATTGCTCCTTAGTAATTTGGAAATGTCCCTGACAGGAAGCATCTCCCAATCTCCTGACTGTTAGCACCAAAGGTGTTGATTTTGGATGCAAGAAAGATGAAATTGTTGACAATTTCAATCGTATATACAACTATCATGGTGTTGCTCATAAGTTCACCACTGTTGAGGATTTTGGTATTCTTGGTGTTGAGATGCAATCCATATTGAAGACTAGTTCTTGATCTTCTGCAAGAAGTGGTTCAAATCCTCCTCATTTTCAGCAAGTTGTTTCAGCTGCATAATACAGGATGTTGATAAGTCTTCTTTCTGTATTGATGCTATATTTTCCATAGGACACAGGTCCTCCAATAATTTGCTCAACATATAGATTACATAAGTATTGAGAATGAATACAACCCTAATACACATCTTTCCTGATTTTAAATCATGCAATGTTCCTGCACTTAGCTTTTTGGTCTAGGTATAGGTTTCAAATGAGCACGCTTAAGTATTCTGGGATTCCCATTCTTCTTAATGCTAGCCATAATTTGGTATGAGTCACACACTTTACTTATTAGCTTCAGGTTTGGGTTTTTAAAAAGGCAGTTTCTAAAGGAAAACTAATAATTGCAGGCAATGAATGCATTTTGAATGGCCACAAGCATTGCCAGTTTAGAGTGGAGATTAGATTTGGTTCCTGGCTAATTTCTTTTATTTTCTAGAATGAGCATATCATTAAGAAGATGAGAAATTTCTTTTTCTCAGAGTTTTTATAAAGAGCTGGAGTGAAATGATACTTCTAACTAAAATTATAAGAAAGTGTTCTGTACAGTTAAAAACATGGGTGCTGTGGTCAGAGCTGTTTTATTCAAATCCTGCCATCACCATTTATTAAATGTAGATTTTAGTGAATTAGCCACAACCATGTGGTACTCAGTTTTTTTTTTAATCCCTAATATGTGTGTCAGCTGTCAGGGACCTCTCCAAAGTACTGAAGAGTAATGATGTTAGTCTGGAGACTAAAATGCACCTGATTCAGGTCCTGGTCTTCGCAATTGCTTGCTATAAGTCAGAAAGCTGTGCAATGATTAGGGATGACAGAAAGAGAATTGATGCTTTTGAGTTGTGGTTTTGGAGAAGAATATTGAATATACCATGGACTGCCAGAAGAACAAACAGATTCGTCCTAAAGAGAGTGAGACGAGGCTGCTCCCTGAAGGCAAAGATTCTGAAGCTTCGTCTGACATACTTTGGGCATATTGCAGTGAAGGACTAGTCCTTGAAGAGAGACATCATACTTAGAAGACTGGAGGGACAGAGAAAGAGATGAAGACCATCAATGAGATTGATTGATTCAGTGATGGGGAGTAACAGTAAAGTTGCCACAGGATAAAGCAGCTTTCAGGGCTCTTGTACATAGGATTGCTGTGAGTCACAAGTGACTGAACAGCACATGACAACAACAATATGTATGAAATCACATGTGGAGGTATTCATGAAGCTCTTGACCTGATTACTCTAGCTATTAAAATAATACTAATGCTATTATTTCTTCGTACTGATAATACAGTTTTGATCTTTGTTTAATTTTACCCAGATTTTCATCTAAATATAAATTATAGATAGAATATTTGTTACAGGACACCATGAACCATATGAAAGATGGAATAGCAGAAGTACTGTTACTAAAATAAAATACACATTTGCCACATTAAGTTATGATATATTAGATAGGAGTTATACCATCTTCTTTCCTCCTCAATTATGTTTGCAAACATAGTTATGCTTATTCACAAAATAATGAGCAGGAATATAATAGATTACCCCCTTCACAAAACAGTCACTGAGTTCTGGGGAAATACTGATATCTCCTCACTAATTTTCTGTGATTCACTAACGAGTGCCAAATTTATTGCTTTAAGCCTTACTGATAAAGCAAAAGGGCAAGATTTTTGTTAACAAGTCATTGTATAAATGTTCTTGTGCATGATTACAATTTTAAAGTATCATTAATATTCTTTGAAGTTAGATTTTTTCCTTTTAAAATTAATTTTAATGACCATTTACAGAGACTTTGGATTTCCATTCATTCTTGCATTTTTCTCCCTGCCCACACCTCCCTCCCCAGTTTTCTGTTCTCTTTGAAAAGAAAAATAAAAATTCTTTCATTGGTATACAATCCTCCCACACCCCAAAGTTAGATTTTTTTATGGTTACACGATTTACATTTTTTAAGAGGAATCATGTGATATTGGTTTTGTTTTTTTCTCCCCTATAGTTTGCAAATCTACCAAATACCATCATTAGACTAAGAATTTTCCCCAAAACCAAGTTATTGGACAAAAAGGCCATTTTTCTTGTTAACGGGAGGGTAAAAACCAGAGTACTTGTCTTCAGTACAGAGTATCTTGAGACATGGAAGGTTGCCTCTGTTCATTTCATGTGGATTAGGAAATATATGCCCAAATGTTTTATACAATTTTTAAAGACTGAGAAAGAATAAAGTAGAAAGGAATAGGGAAAAGAGGCTCTTGTGTCTCAAGAGTTTCAGTTTTCTAGGTGAATTGAAATGGCCAGATCAACCTCAACCACTGATAAAGATACTGCTCTCGTTCCCTATTAAATTGTGAATTGTTAATGGTGTTCTACTTTAATAGTCTATTACTGAGACATCTCTTTTGACATCTATGTTTTAAAATAGATCAAATGAGGGGGGAAAAAAACCCCTATCTGATTTGGTTTTCATCTCTTAGGGAGAGTAGATTTTCCAAAAATAACGATTGACTATGTGATGCCATTTTTTCCACTAGCAAGAAGCTAAAATGGGTTTTTAACCCACTCTTCTCTATTTTTGGTTAAGGACTTAGGAAAAGTACAAATGCAACTACAACATGGGAATCTCGAAAAGCTTACAGAGCTTTGGGCTTCAAGTATGACCTTGGGAAGGTGATCATACTTTGGACAAGGGATTATACCTATAACAACATGCCTCTTCTCTTCTTTGGAATTCCTGGATAGTGTAAATTGTTAATGTACTCTGCAGTTAGCCTTAAGATTGCAAACTTGAGTCCTCTCAGAGACTCCTTAGATGGAAGAATTGATGATTCACTTCCAGAAAATCAACCATTGAATACCTCTGGAACACAATTCTACACAGACACACGCGGAGTCTCCTTGAGTTGGAAATGACTCCATGGTAACCATTTCCTCTTCTTTTTTCCTCCCCTGACCGTCAATATTTCAGATTCTCATTTGTCTGGTGTCTAATAGTTACATAACCCCTTTCTATCAAGCAAGAAAATTCCATTTTGTACTCAAAGACTTTTCCTCAGCTTGTTGCTACACAGAATGGTCAAAAATTACTTGTACTACAATAATTTAAATAGAGCAAGCCAAGGAATGCTTATTGGACTGTGGGATTTGTAATAACCTTGGAAAATAGCCAGAAAGAAGAGAAAGAGTCTTCTTAAGGAGAATCTTTGCAATACGATCTGTCTTTCCATTCCCCAGCCTCCTTTCGTAATTCTAAACTCTTCCCAGTGGAACGTGAGTGGAAGTGATGTGTGCAGGCTTGGGCTATAAAATTATCTGTCACATATGCTAGAATGTTGTTGTTGTTATACGCTGTTAGTCATTTGCGACTCATAGTGACCCTACGTACAACAGCCCTACACCCTGCTCTATCCTGTGCCAATCGCATTGCCTCTAATACACCCATCCCGATTACCCTAGTCACCGAATCAATCCACCTCATAGAGGGTCTTCCCCTCCTGCGCTGTCCCTCCACCATCAATCCTGATGCTGCCAATTGGTCCAGTGGTGAGAATCTTTGTCTTCTTGACATTGTGCCTCAGTCCATACTGAAGGCTGCAGTCCTTGACCCTCTGCAGCAAGTGTATGAGGTCCTCCTCACTTTCAGCAAGCAGGGTTGTGTCATCTGCATAACGCAGATTGTTAATAGATCTTCCACCAATCCTGATGCCACACTTCTCCTCATAGAGCCCAGCCTCTCGGATAATCTGCTCTGCATATAGGTTGAAAATGTATGGAGATAGGACACACCCCTGGCGTACACCCTTCCCAATTTTGAACCATGCAGTGTTACCCTGCTCTGTTCTGATGACTGCCTCTTGGTCTAAGTATAGGTTTCACATTAGCATGATTAAACGTTCTGAGATTCCCATTCTTCCCAGAGTCAGCCACAGTTTGTTATGATCCACACAGTCAAACGCCTTTGCATAATCAATGAAACACAGATAGACATTCTTCTGGTATTCCCTGCTTTCAGCTAAGATCCATCTAACATCAGCTACAATATCCCTAGTACCACGACCCCTTCTAAACCCAGCCTGGACTTCTGGCAGTCCTCTGCCGATGTGCTGTTCCAGTCGTTTTTGGATAATCTTCAGTAGAATCTTGCTTGCATATGAAATAAATGATATTGTTCTGTAGTTTCCACACTCTGTTGGGTCACCCTTCTTTGCAATGGGAACAGATATAGATCTCTTCCAGTCAGGGGGCAAAGTGGTTGTTCTCCAGATTTATTAGCACAACTTGGTGAGCACATCCAGGGCAGAATCTGTTAGCTGAAATATGTCAATTGGTATGCCATCTATTCCTACTAGAATAGTCTTCCTCAAATAACTAAAGATTATTGTTCCTATCATTGTTATCTTCCAATTTGAGTTTATTTCTCTGCAATAAATGGGACTTCCATTTCTTTCATATGCTGCTTTAGAGTCACTTCTTGCTCTGAAAGTCTCTGATTTAAAACTGAAGGCAAAATGTTTGTGTGCTGAGAATCAATAAAATTAAAGTTGGTATGTGTGGATATGTGATTACATGTTTGTGAGACGTAGGTGAGTGGATAAGAGTTCAGGCTCAGGAGACATATTTCCTAGGTATAAGTCTTCCATTCCATTACAGGTTTTTGGCTATGCGGCATTGAGAAAGTTATATAAACTTTTCTCCTTTCCATACCAGTAAAATAACCCCTTTTTATTTATCTTGTGAGGTGGTCATGAAATTAAATGAATTAATAGATATAAGTGGTTTGAAGGAGTGCCATGCATTAAAAGGACTCAATAAATGTCAGCTTCACTATTAATAATTAAAAATAGGCCAGGAAACAAGTAAATACACTTTGGAATCTGACCATTTATATTCTTCTTACCGTATGTTAATGACTAGTGAGCTGTACCCACACTCAACACCTCTGTTTAGGACCTAAGAGCAAAGTTTATGCAATTTAACCTGTATGCCCTGATGCACATATAATGAAATGGTGAAGGGACATTAATAGTTTAGAACAAAGAGGACAAAGGGAAAATGCTTACGACTAATTATAATTTTAACCCCATTACTAAACCTACTTCCATCGAGTCTGTTCCAACTCATATTGACCCTGTAGGAAACTTTGGAACTGTGCCTCTCTAGATAGCCAAAGGCGTAAATCTTGACAGAATCAGACTGTCATTTATTTCTCATGCAAAGTGGCTGGGGGATTTGAACTATCAGCATTTTGATAAGGAGCTGAACGTTTTAACTACTAAATAACCAGGTCCTTTAAATCCATTACTCAAAAGACTCGAATTCACCGCCATTGAGTGGGTTCCAAATCATAGTAACCCCCCACTGAGTTTGTGAGAATGTGAATCACAACAGTAGACTTCTCATCATTCTTCCTTGAGCTGCCAGAGATGTGCAGCCCTTGGGTTAGCAGCACAGCTCGCTATGGACTATCCCACTAACCCCGCTGTTGCCTATTAATGAATGAATTTCTTCCCTGCAAGTGTGATCGGAAGCTGTGCAAGAAAGATTATAGGAACACAGCTGCTTCCTCCTTTTGGGTCCACGAGTTCTCTGCAAAAGGAGTTCCGAAAAAGGAGTCACTGAACACATTTCAGCGCCATAGGAATGTGGCCATCCTTAGTCCATCATTTCTAGAAAAAAAGAAGAATAATTTTAAAGTCTTAAAGAAAGACATATCCACCAAAAAATTTCCTCAATGTTTTTATGCAATGTAAAATATGAGATTTGCATACTGAGGCAAATGGGGGAAATATTGTACAAGATTAATATTCACTAATGAACAGGAAAATCTGCAAAATAGAAGGCCAGGTTGTGAGAGTGTTTGATTATTCTCTCCATTACCATCTATCATTTGAACAGAAAAAGCCCCAAGTTCACACTGGTGTTTTGCAGTGGTTGGGATGAAGACTAGAAAATGATTAAATATGGCTTTGCTACTTATTATTTATGTGCACTTGAACAATTAGTCAAGTCTTAAAGCTCTAGTCTCCTCATTTCTAAAATGGGATAATTATCGGATCTGTTTCATTGAGTGGTTCTAATGCTTGAATGTGCTGTCCACATTTATGGTTTGAATTGTGTCCCCACAAAATACGTGTACAAGCCCTAACCTATAAATATGACCCTGTTTGGTATAGTTTTCTTTTGTTATCGAATCCATTAACGAAGTAGAGGATTTCACTAACCCAGTCCATTCTGAGTTGCTGTTAGATGTTATTGAGACAACTCATAGCTACGCAAAGAACAACAGATTTGAATCGCGTTCTATACTGTGCCATCTTCAACATCTCTGATACACGTGAGCCTGTTGCTGCAGTCACCATGTCGATCCATCTTTTTTGGAGTCTTCTTCTCTTTTGCTGACTGTCCATGTATCTGAGCATGATACCCTCCCTAAGGAATAGCTTTTTCCAGCCAACATGTCCAAAGTATGAGACATGAAGTTTTGCCATTCTTGCCTCCAAGGAGGGAGCACTCTGGATGCCCCTTTTTAGAGATATTCTTAAGTTTATTCTTTTGGCAGTCGTATTAGATATTAGGTACTGTTGTCCAACACCTCAAAGGTGTCAATTCTCCAGTCACAGTTATTCATTGTCTAGCTCTCAGATGAATAGCAAGTGATTGAGAAGACCATAGCCTGAATCAGGTGCACTTTAGTCTTCAAACTGATATCATTGTATTTTGGTGTAGTGTTTTAAAAAAAGGAGAAGAGAGACATGAGAGACATAGGGAAAGATATCATAGGAGCCACAAGGATTTCCAGTAGTGTTGTGCTGCTAACACAAAGGCAGTATCTTTCTAGCAGTTTGAATTTACAGGCTCTAAAAACCCACCAGAGGGTCAGCTATGCATTCGTTCTGACTCATCAGCACACAATAACAAAAATCATCAGTTTCCTGGTACTGCTATAACGAAATACCACAAAAAGGGTGGTTTAGAACTACAGACATTTGTTGTGTCACAGTGCTGAAGGCTAAAAGAGTTCTGGAGGTTTAGTGCACAATATGTTGGACCAGGTCAGCAGTTCAAATCCATCAGCTGTTCTGTGGTAGAAAGAAGAACAATTTCTTTTCTTAAATGTTTGTAGCCTCAGAAACCCACTGAAGGGTCTCTGAGTCAGAATCTATTAGAAAAACTGTTTTTCTTAATTTTTTTTAAGATGGGAAATATAAAATTAGAATGTTAATTCCTTCTGAAGTTTATAAGGGAAAAATCTTTTCCATATTTCTCTTCCATCTTCTGTTAGTTTGTAACTATCTTAGTATGTTCCTTGGCATGCAATTTCTGTAGCATTTTCTGCCTGCATCATCATACAGACATTTTTCTGTCTGTTCTGTTTATAAAGATTATTCAAATAAGAAATCACTCTAGCAAGGTGACTTGGTGGCAGAGCAGTTGAAGTGTTTGTCTACTAACTTAAAGTGACAGTCCAAACTCATCAGGTGTTCCATAAAAGGAAGATGGGGCAACAGGCTTCCATAAGAATTTACAGGTCTTCTGGCATAGGCCATATGATATTGTTGTTGTGTGCCGTCGAGTCGTTTGCGACTCATAGCGACCCTATGCACAGCAGCCCAGCTCTATCCTGTGCCAACCGCACTGCCTCTGACACACCCATCCCGATTACCCCAGTCACCGAATCAATCCATCTCATAGAGGGTCTTCCCCTCCTGCGCTGTCCCTCCACCCTCCCAAGCATGATGTTCCTCTCCAAGGACCCGTCCCTCCTGGCAACATGTCCAAAGTACGTCAGACAAAGCCCCAGAATCCTTGCCTCCAAGGAGTAGCTTGGTTTAATCCTCTCCAAGATGAATCTGTTTGTTTTCCTGGCAGTTCATGGTACATTCAATACTCTTCTCCAGCACCACAGCTCAAAGGCATCAACTCTCCTTCTGTCCTCCCTAGTCATTGTCCAACTCTCTGATGCATAACAAGCGATTGCAAAGACCATGGCCTGTATCAGGCGCACCTTAGTCTCCAGAGAGACACCGTTGCTCCTGAGTACTTTAGAGAGGTCCCTAACAGCAGACTTTCCCATCGCGATACCCTTTTTGATTTCCTGACTGCTGGTGCCAAGAGTGCTGACTGTGGAGCCGAGCGAAGTGAAGCTATGAACAATCTCAATCTCTTCACCATCCATCCCGACGCTGCCAATTGGTCCAGTGGTGAGAATCTTTGTCTTCTTGACATTGAGCCTCAGTCCATACTGAAGGCTGCAGTCCTGGACCCTTCGCAGCAAGTGCATGAGGTCCTCCTCAGTTTCAGCAAGCAGGGTTGTGTCATCTGCATAACGCAGATCATTAATAGATCTTCCACCAATCCTGATGCCACAATTCTCCTCATAGAGCCCAGCTTCTCAGATAATCTGCTCTGCATGCATGTTGAAAAGGCATGGAGACAGGATGCATCCCTGGCACATACCCTTCCCAATTTTGAACCATGTAGTGTTACCCTGCTCTGTTCTGACCTTTTCCTCTTGGTCCAAGTATAGGTTTCGCATTAGCACAATTAAATGTTCTGGGATTCCCATTCTTCTCAGAGTCAGCCACAGTTTGTTATGATCCACACAGTCAAATGCCTTTGCATAATCAATGAAACACAGATAGACATTCTTCTGATATTCTCTGCTTTCAGCTAAGATCCATCTAACATCAGCAACAATATTCCTAGTACCACGGCCCCTTCTAAGCCCAGCCTGGACTTCTGACAATTCTCTGCTGATGTGCTGTACCCTGCTAATTCAAAGGCATCACCTCTCTGCCAGTACAGTATGTTTTTAGAATCTCAGTTTGCTAAGACCTGATTTCTTTTAGCATGCTAACTTTGTACACTCAGAGAATTTCACCTTGGAGACTTGAGAATGGAATAAAGCAAATTATTAATTGAACTTTTAAAAAAGATGCTCTAGGCAAAACAAAAATAAATTGGAACCTTAGAAAGGTGCACACCTCAAAGGCTGTGTTAAAAATTCCTGAGTCCAATCCCAATACAGATACCAAATTCATTTTTCAAGGAGACCAAAAGGGAAATTGTTAAGTTTATCTGGAGTGGAAAGAGACCCTGTGTAAGCAAAGCACTTTTAAAAAAAGAAAGATGAAGAGGAAGGCCTAGCACTTCCTGACCTCAAAACATACTACACAGTCTTAGTAACCAAAAGACCACGGTACTGGCACAATGAGAGGCACATAGACCAATGGAACAGAATTGAAAATCCAGAAATGGATCTATCTATCGATGGTCAACTGATATTTGACAAGGAAATAAAACTTTTCAAATGGGGAAATTACCACCTCTTCAACAAATGGTGTTTGCAAAACTGGACTGCTACCTGGAGAAAACTGAAACAGGATCCACATCTCATACCACATACAAAAATCAACTCAAGGTGGATTAGAGACCTTAGAGAAAAGCCCCAAACCATAAAGTTCCTAAGAGACAAACTAGTACCAAGCTTAGATGGCCTAGTCTATGGTATAAAGAGTCTGACAAATACAGCCAGAAATGTACAATCTGGAGACGATAAAATTGATGAATGAGACTATCTAAAGATTTAATCCCTGTGCTCATCAAAAACTTTTCCAAACAGGGTAAAAACAAAATCTATTGATTGGGAAAATAAAAATATTTGGCAATACCCTCTCCGAGAAGGGTCTAATAACAAAAGTTTAGAAAGATTCCTGGGCCTTCAGAAGAAAAGAACTCAGTTACAAAATGGGCAGACATGGAAAGGTTTTTCACAGAGGAAGGCATTCAGATGGCTCACAGACACATGAAGAAATGCTCAAAACCACTGGCAATAAGAGAGATGCAAAAAAAAAAAAAAAAAAAAAAAGAAATGAGATGCCATCTCACCCCAGTAGCAGTGACAAAGTTTAGCAGGGCAACAAGTGATACATGTTGGAGAGGATGTGATGAGGTGGGAACTCTCATACACTATTGGTTGGATTGTAAAATAGTATCATCACTCCAAAAAAGCAGTTTGGCATGTCCTGTAAAAAGTTGAACATAGAAATTCCATATGACTCTGCTATTCCATTACTAGTAATAAACCCCAAAGAAATTAGAAGTGAGACACAAACGGAGATTTGTACTCCAATATTCATAATAGTGTTATTCACTATCACAAGATCATGGAAACAGCCCAAATGTTCAACAACAACTGAATGGATTGAGAAATTTTGGCACATTCATACAATGGAATGCAATGCAACACTCAGGGGCTACAATTTTGAAAAATACTCTGTAACTTGGGAGATTCTGGAGAGTATTATGCTGAGTGAACAAATGCTGTCTCATAAGGACAAATATTGCATAAGACCATTATTGCACATATAGAAAGATAACTACTAAAACATGTAGTGGACCCAAAGGGGAACGGGGTGTAAGCAGAGGGGTGAGGATGGGTCAGGTTGCACAATTTGGTGGATGGAGGGAGTGGGTAAAGGAAATGGGAAAGATTTGGGTAGGACCTGAAAAGAGAGAATAATGATGGGCATAGTCAAATAGTGATTAATTTTATAAAACAAAATGCATGGGAATGATTGTATGAAACAATGTAAATGAAGAATAGTGTGAAACGCAATGTATACTAACTTTGAAAGCAAATCAATGTTGTTAAGTGCTGTCGAGTTGCAGGTGACTGACTCATAGTGACCCTATGAAGGAGCATCCTAGGTCCTTGGACACTTTTCATCCTCTCTCCAGGTTCATAGGGTTTCGGGAGGCAAGCTATTATGGACGTGGATGCCACTCCTCGTTTGAAGCTTATTTTAATTGGGGAGCTCCACCCGACTCTCTGTCCGCATTGGGTAGCCAGCCATTAATGCATTTGACACATCAGTGTCACAGTGTTCAGCCTCACAGCAACCACAAGTTAGCGCTGTATGGCAACTTGTACACCAGGGCTATACGACCTAGAGGAATGTCTGAATAAAAACAATGAAAGACAGGCCTGGGGGCTGCGGATTAAAAGTCACACACCTTTGGCTTGGTAGCATACCTTTCTGTCCACTGGGCCAGCTGATCTCTCTCTTTAAAGCAAATCAGTAGAAAATAAAAATAATTTAAAAAATTTTTTGAGTCCAAAGGAAAACAGAGTAGCATTTATAACTCGTATATTATTAGGCTGTCACCACACAAATACTATAATAGTTATGAAAATGGTATGTTGTTGTTATATACTATTGAGTCACTTGCAACTCATGTTGTTGTTGTTATGTGCCGTCGAGTCCTTTGCGACTCATAGCGACTCTATGCACAACAGCTCTAAACCCTGCTCTATCCTGCGCCAACCGCACTGCCTCTGACACACCCATCCTGATTACCCAAGTCACCGAGTCAATCCATCTCATAGAGGGTCTTCCCCTCCTGCGCCGTCCCTCCACCCTCCCAAGCATGATGTCCCTCTCCAAGGACCCGTCCCTCCTGGCAACATG
>NW_006399800.1:9928340-9954975 GCF_000299155.1 Elephantulus edwardii
AATGGAACACTTCTTGCTGATCTTCTCTGTATCGTTCCAATTTTAGTATATGTGCTGCCGAAGTGAGCACATGCCCATCTTATTTTTAAGCATTGCCCCTCAAGGCTTGAATTTGTTCTTTATTTTTTTTTAGCTTAAGAAATGCTGAGCGAGCTCAAATCTTTTGATTTTCTGACTCCAGCTCTTTGCATGGTTCATTATAATACTGTACTTTTGAACTCAAAAGAAGCAAAGGAGATTTGATCTCAAGAGAAGCAATAAAAAAGTAAATCTTGAGGAGTCTATGAATGGAAATGAAAGAATGTTTCAAGAAGGTGGAAATTATCAGCTGGATTGAGTGCAAGAGTTTGAGTAAACTGAAAACAGAGAAGGTGTTAGATTTGACAACATGGAGATAGCAACTGTAAGATCCATTTTAGTGGAGTGGTATTTCTTAATTGGTTTTGTGGTATATGGGAGTCAGATTAGGATGAGTTGAAGAGTGACTGAGATGAACGAGTTGACATTGCATATTGTAAATAACTCTTTTCGTAAAGTTGAGCTCTGATCAAGGAGATCAAGGATAAAGGATTTTCCAAATTCTATTTTTAAGAAAGCAAGTTTGAATTAGACAGAAATATTTCCACAGAGAGGTTGTCACCAAAGAGGAAAGCCTTTAAGTATGTGAGAGGAGGTTCAAAACAGAGCCCAGGAGAAAGGATTGTCTTTTCCAGAAGTAGGACAACTTCTTATTTTGTAACTGGAAAAAAGTCAGAGCTGCATATATGGAGACCTGTGACTTGCTAATTTGTTTATTTAGTGTTAGTAATGAAGACAAGACCATCAGGTGGTATATGGAAATGTTATATAAAAGGAGAGAACATATTTTGGGAGACAACTAGTAATATCTGATATTTTATCACACTGACTTTGCATAACATAATTTTTTAACATCAACTGTCCATTCCTTTTTTGGCTCTTATAACTTTTAAAGATCATTATTACTTATTTTATATGAGTGGAAATGTACAACTCATTTTGCATTTCCATTCAATCATTCACAGACCTTTCTATACTATTACTTTCAATTTGTTCATGCAACTAGTTAATTATAATGTCTATAAAATCTTTATAAAGAAAGAATCACTTTATACTTTTTATTTTATTTATCTTCAGGTGACACGATATTGGTCTATCATGGCATCAATTCATTTACAACACCATATTTTTATTATGGTGGGATTTGGGGACAAACTCAAGTGCTCCAGGAAAATCAGATGATAGGATATATTGAAAAAGAAGAGGCACTGAGAGAGAGTGTGAGATATCCTTTTGTTAAGCAACAACTCTGTTGGGGAATAAAGCTGAATTCCAGCTGCTCATCCACGCATGGGTTCTGTTCCCTCTCTTATCGCAGTTAATGCTTATCCAAGAGTTTCCAAGGCTGTAGGTTTCACAGGGGGATTTCTTGACTATGTAGCTATTGGTGGTTTTTGGGTTAGCAGCGCACCTCCCTATGATCTAGGCCACCAAAGTTAATTTCCAGTCCTGATTGAGCTTTTGTCTAGTACTAATGTTGTAGCTTCACATTAGTGATGAAAGCACTAATTTCAGATTATTTATTAATTTCAGAAAGACAACTTTTAGATTACTGGGCTTTAGCTACTTCTTCCTCACCATGACTTTATTTTTATTTTATATTGGTTTGTGTACAAAATTCATATACAGTTTGCATCATTCACACACATTGCATTTTACACATTTGTACATTCACAGGGTTTCAAATGATCACGCATATGCATTGTGGTGTTTCTTGGGTGTTTTTACATTGTGTTTTATAAAACTTATCTCCATTGATCTATGCCTATAATTACTCTGTATTTTTAGGTTCCCATTGGATCTCTCCTAATTCCTTCACCCTCTCCCTTTGCTCACCAAACTGCCATCCCAGTGATAGCCCCCACTTCCCTCACTCTGCCCTTCTGCCCCCTATCCCTTTCCCTTCTGGAATTTCATACACATTTTACTAGTAATCCTTCCATTTTTATAATAATGGTCTCAGGTAGGATTTGTTCTTATAAGACTGGGTTAGTTTACTCAGCATGACTCTAGACTCTCCCATATTATATGATGTTTTACAAAATACTTTCTCCTTAGTGCTCCATAGTATTCCATTGTGTGAATGTATTGTATTTTTCAATCCATTTGTTTGTTGATGGACGTTTGGGCTGTTTCAAATTTCTTGATATTGTGAATAATGCTGTTATGAACAGAGGTGTATAAATCTCCATTTGTGTCTCAGTTCTGTTTTCCTTGGGGTATATTCTTAGCACTGTAATAGCCGGCACATATAGGATTTTTATGTTCAGTGTTTTTTTGTTTTGTTTTGTTTTTTTAGCTAAAACCAAACTTCCTTCCAGAGAGGTTGTACCATTTTACAATCCTACCAAAAGTGCATGAGAGTTCCAACATCCTCACATCCTATTCAACATTTATTGCTTGTTGTCCTGTTAAACTGTGCCATTGCTACTGAGGTGAGATGTTATCTCATTGTGATTTTGATTTGCATTTCTCTTATTGCCAGTGACTTTAAGCATTTCTACATGTGTCTGTTGGTTTAGTTCCTGCTTGATAGTTTTGGAGGATGAATCTGTTGTATTTGTTAAAATAATAGAACACTATATTGGCAGAGAGCTTCCAGAAATTCAAGCGAGATTCAGATATGGCTATGGCACGAGGACTATAGTCATTGATATCAGATTGGATCTTGGCTAAAAGCAGAGAATGTTAAAAAGATGTTTACTTGTGTTGTTGATAGCTGGGTAGAAAACCACAAATTTTTAGTATAGGATTAAAACAGAATCAACTGATTTGGAGCCATTAGAAAAAGATGTCAGTCAGTGACTGGAAAGAACCAGAAAACTGCCTCTGATATTAGCATAGAAAATGGCACCATGACTATAGGCCATTCCTGTGCTAAATAGCATAGTTTTTAGCCTCTTTCTTTTCCTTAGAATTTAGTTGTGAAAATGAAAATTGAAGCAAGAAAATACAGACTACTTTGAGTTTACCCAGAACTATCTGATTTAAGTTTCTGCCAAAAGATGAAATGAGAAGTTTGATATGGAAAGTAAGGTCATATATAGAAAATAAAATTGAATTTTGGCATACTTAAGTTCCGTGGATTGAGATTCTGTACCTCCTACATATGTGAAATGTTAATGTAACCATGGCATCCAGTACTAACTGCTGGTAGAGAATCCAGGTGGTGACTTTGGAAATGCAGAGGCGAGAGTGGGCTATGATTCTCCTAGCAGAGATTTTTTAGTTTCATTTTAGGATTCTGTTAATGTCCTACCAGCCAACCAGTAATCAGAATTTTCTTTTTCTTTTTAGTTCTCGCTTCTAATATCCATAATTTACATACATTTGCATTTTAATTTTTCTAACTGAAAGAATTGAATGAAATGCCATCTCTGGATACCACTGGAGCAGAAATACATTGAACTTCAGTGATCTGAATAAAGGTCATGTTGACACATTCCTTCCTTTTTTTTGCTCAAAAGTATTTTCTAAGCTCTGGATATGTGTTAATTTTTGGCACTTGAAAAAATCAACCTTTATTTTCATTCTTCTTCATGATACTAAAAGATTGTGAAGAAACAGATCAGGCCAAGTCCTGCATTTGACAGAAATTGAAACATGGTCACAGAAGTGATTTATCTAACACCACATATCTGGTTAGAGAAAGAGGTGGATTTAGTATCCAGACCTCCTGATCACAGTATTTTTACATATTGTGTCATTGTTTCATCTATTCTTGTGCTTAATGAACCAGTTTTGGATTTGTTAGAAGTCAACGTGTATCATTTAGAGCACTATGTGTGTGTGGGCATCAAGTTGACTATGATACATAGTGACTCTATGAACAACTGATCTGAACTTTTTGCCTTCTCCTACATATACAAGCAAAATCTTGCTGAAGATTATCCAAAAGTGACTGGAGCAATACATTGAAAGAGAACTGCCTACCAGAAATACAAGCTGGGTTTAGAAGAAGCCGTGGCACTAGAGACATCATAGCCAATGACACGTGGATCTTGGCTGAAAGCAGAGAGTAGTAGAGAAATGTCTGTCTGTGTTTCATTGACTATGCAAAGACATTTGACAATGTGGATCACAACAAATTGTGGCTAACCTTGAGAAAAAATGGAAATCCCAGAACACCTGATTGTCCTCATGCAAAACTTGTACTTGGTCCAGGAAGCAGTGGTCAGAACAGAGCAAGAAAACATGGTGTGATTAAAAATCAGAAATGGAGTACATCAGGGATATGTCCTGTCTCCGTACCTTTTCAATTTATATGCAGGGTAGATCATTCAGGAGGCTGGGCTTTATGAGAAGAAAGGTAGCATTAGGATTAGAGAAAAACTCGTCATCAACGTGTGTTGTACAGATGACACAACTTTGCTTGCTGAGACTGAGGAGGATCTGAAACATTTGTTGCAGAAGGTTATGAAGAAAACAAAGATTCTCACCATTGGGCCAATTGGCAGCATCATGATAGGAGAAGTGATTGAGAGTGTTAACAATTTCAGCTTGCTTGGTTCTGCAATTAACACTATTGGCACCAGCAGCCGGGAAAGAAAATGAAAAATAAAACAAAAAATCCCATTGTCAGGGACGTCTCCAAAATGTTAAAGAGCAAGGATGTCAGTCTAGAGACTAAGGTGTGTCTGATACAGGCTTTGGTCTTTGCAATTACTTGCTATGCATCAGAAAGCTGGACAATAAATTAGGATCACAGAATAATTGAGTCCTGGTGCTGGGAAAGAATATTGAACATACCACGGACTGTCAAGAAAAAAAATCAGCAAAACAGATCTGTGCTGGAGAAGGTGAAACTGAGTTGTTCCTTGGAGGTGATGATTTTGGAACGCCATCTCACATTCTTTGGGCATGTTAACTGGAAGGATCAGTCCTTGGAGAAAGGCATCATCCTTAGAGTTGTGGAAGGAGAGTACAGGAGAGGAAATCCCTAGATGAAATGGATTGACAGTGATTGGGGCAACGGTAGGTGTGTCAGAGACGGTGAAAATGGCTCAGAATAGGGCCAGGTTTCAAGCTTTTGTGAATAGGGCCACTATGAGTTGCAAGTGATTCGACAGCACATGACACCACTACCATCCACATGATCTCTGTCGTGTTCAACCCCATTGTGGTATTCACTGTGTCGATCTATCTTGTTGAGTTGCATTCCCTTTTATGTTGCCCCTTTCCAGCATGATATTGTTCTCCAACAACCAGCTCTTCCTGAAAATATGCCCAAACTAAGTGAGATCAAGTTTCACCCTCTTTGCTTCTATAAAGCATTCTGGTGGCACTTCCTTCAAGATGGATGTGTTTATTCTTTTGTAGTTCATGGTATATAAATACTCTTTGCTGATATACAAGTTCACAGGCGTCAATTCTTCTATCATCTTTATTCATTGTTCACCTTATAGATCTATAAGGAGCAACTGAAAATGCCAAGGCTTTGATCAGGCACACCTTATCTTCAAATTGATATTGTTGCTCTTGAATACTTTGAGAATGTCCTTGACAGTAGATTTTCCCAATGTACCTCATTATTTGATTTCTTGACTGCTGCTACCAAGGATGTTTGCTATGGATCTACGTAAAATGAAATTATTGGCAATTTCAATTTTTTCTCCATCTATAATGATGTTTCCTATTGGTCTAGCGGTGAGGATTTTTCTTTTCTTAATGTTCAGGTGTAATATATATTGAGAGCTGTGTAATGTACATTGTAATCTTTGATCTTCTGTAGTCAATGCTTCTAGTCTCTTTCTGCAAGCAAGGTTCTTTCGTCTGTGTAACACAAGTTGTTAATGAGTCTCCCTCCAATCCTCAAGTTACATTCTTTTTCATACAGTAATAGCTTTTCAAAGTACTTATTGAGTGCAAAGATTCAACAGATATGGTGAAAGGATACAACCCTGATGCACCCCTTTCCTTATTTAAAAATACCCAAATTTCCCTATTCTGTTTGGACAACTGCTCCTTGGTCTATGTATATATTTCCCAGGAGAACAATTAAATTTTCTAGGATTTCCATTCTTTTCAATGTTATCCATAATTTATTATGATTTCCACTGTCAGCGATTTTTGTAGAGTCAATGAAATACAAGTGAACATCCTTCTGATAGTTTCTGCTTTCGGTCTAGATCTGTCTGACAACAAGAATGAAATCCCACATGCCACGGCCTCTTTTGAATCCAGCTTGAATTTTTAACATTTTCATGTCATTTCAGCCTGTTCCAGCTGTTTTTGAATAATCTTTTACAGCAGTTTACTTGCATGTGACAAAAACTGTTTGATAATTTCTACAATCTTTTGGATCACCTTCTTGGGAATGGTAACAAATAGGTATCTCTTTCAGTCCCTGGGCCAGGTATTCATCTTCTGTATTTGTTGGAAGAGAATGGTGAGCTCATTCAGTGTTGCTTGTGCTTCCCAAAACATTTCAACAGATATTGCATCAATTCCTGGAGCTTTATCTTTTGCCAGTGCTTTCAATACAGTTTGGACTTCTTCCTTCAGTGCTACTGTTTCTTGATCATATGGCACTTTCTGAAATGGTTCATTGTCAACTAATTCGTTTTGGTTACAGTGACTTTTTATATTACTTCAATCTTCTTTTGATACTTTCTGTATCATTCAAGATTTTGCTTATAGAATCCTTCAGCATTGCAACTCAAGATTTGATTTTGTTCTTCAGTTCTCTTAGCTTAAGAAATGCCAAGCATATTCTTCCTTTTTCATTTTCTAACTCAGCTCCTTTCAACTAACTCTATCATTACAACACTTTTCTTCATCTTTTCAAGCTGCCCTTTGTCAAAGCAAAGCAAAGCAAAGCAAAGCAAAGCAAAGCAAAGCAAAGCAAAGCAAAGCAAAGCAAAGCAAAGCAAAGCAAAGCAAAGCAAAGCAAAACGCCTCTTGCCATTCTGTATGCCTTTCAGAGTCTCTTCTAGAATCCTCCCTCCTCTTTTCTTTCTTTGTTTCTCTGCTTTGTTCACGGATAATGTTCCTTGATGTCATTCTACAGCTTATCTGGTCATTAAATATTAGTTCTCATGAATCAAATAGATTCTTAAGATGGTGTTTAATTCAGTTGGGACACACTCCAAAGTCATCGTTTGGTTTTTGTGGATTTGTTTTAATTTTTTGTGAACTTCAATATGAATTTGCATATAAGTAGTTAATTGTTTATTTCATAGTGAACCCCAGCCTAGGTAATTTTTCCTGTATAGACATAGATAGATAATTTTTTAATTGGTTTGCTTACAAAGTTTGGATAAATTGTATTTCACACTATTCTTCATTCACATTTGTGTTTCATACAATCATTATCATGCATTATATTTTATAAACCTAATCACCATTGGACCTTGCCCATCATTATCCTGTTTTGCCCAGATCCTTCCATATCTTTCCCCCACCTCCACCCACCAAATGGTGCAAACTTGCGGTTTCACTCCTACCTACCCTCACCTCTCCCCTCTTTGAGTTCCCACCCAGCCTAGTTTTGATGCCAGTTGCATCTTTGCTCACTTAATTAGTAGGATGTCAATCATCATGTATTCCATTTCATTTCCGACAACTTCCAATTTTCCTAGATTCACACTTTATACATCCTATGTTTCAGTTATTAAAAGGTGTTTCCAGCTGTGATTCTTCATTTTGAGTCTTGCCACAACAACAAATGAAGGCACTCCATTGGATGAAACTTTTATTCCATCCACAAAGTTATGATAGACTCTACCTTGAGGAGGTAGCACTTTTCCAATCCCATTTTGAGTGCCTTCCAACCTGAAGAACTCATCTTCGGGCACTCTATCTAACAATATTTGCTGTTGTCCATAGAGTTTTCTAAGGCCCTATTTGTCAGAAGTGGATTACCAGTCCTGCTTCTTAGTCTGGAAGCTCCATTGAAACCTGTCCACCATGGGTGACTCTGCCAATATTTGAGCTACTTATGACATAGCTTCCAGCATCACAGAAATATGCAAGAAAGATTCTCACCACTGGGCTGATTAACAGCTTAATGATAGACAGTGAAGAGATTGAGATTGTTAACAACTTCATTTTGCCAGGCTCCACAATTGACATTCTTGGTACCAGCAGCCAGGAAATCAAAAGATGAATTGCATTGAAAAAGCCTGCTGTCAGAGACCTCTCCAAAGTACTGAAGAACAATGATGTCAGTCTGGAGATTAAGGTGCGCCTTGTCCAGGCCTCAGTCTTTCCAATTACTTACTATGTATCAGAAAGCTGGACAATGACTAGGGATGATAGAAGGAGAACTGATGTCTTTGAGCTGTGGTGCTGGAGAAGAGTATTGAATAAACCATGAACTGCTAGGAGAACAAACAGCTTCATCTTTGAGATGGTCAGACCAGGCTGCTCCTTAAAGACAAGAATTCTGAAGCTTTATTTAACATACTTTTGACATTTTGCAAGGAGGGGCTAGTCCTTGGAGAGGGACATCACGCTTGGGAGGGTGGAGGGACAGTGCAAGAGAGGAATGATGAGATGGATTGATTCAGTGACTGGGGTAAAGGGGGTGGGTGTGTCAGAGACAATAAGACTGGCACAGGATAGAGCAGGGTTTAGGGTTGTTGTACTTAGGGCCGCAGTTAGTCACAGAGTGACTCGATGGCAATAAAAATAATAACAAATCAACAACAACATATATCTGTGCCTTAAACCCAAACCAAATAAACTGATTGTTGTCAAGTAGATTCCAACTCATAATAGAAGAGAGTATACTATAGAGTTTCCAAGGTTATAACTCTTAATGAGATTTCTGTCTTTTGCATATCTTTCCTGTAAGGAGTCACTAGTGGGTTCTAACCACTAACTTTCTGGTAAACAGCAGACCGCTTGAATCACTATATCACCAGAGCTCCTTCTATATCCTCTGAAAAGACTGAAAAGTTTACATTCTGCAGTTTTAATACAAGAATATACTTTTGTCTATATAGTTCTAAAGAAAGAGTCCCAATTATATTACTTTATTTTGCTTATCTTGTTATCAGTGATAACCTTGATGCTTACTTACATAATGCTAGGCACATCACAAATACTGCTATTTGTCAAATAAATAAAACACTTTGTGGTATGCAACATTATGTCATTATTATCACTTGTCCTTGAAAAATAACTATGAAATGAGGAAAACAAGATCCTCATTGAAGAATGAGTTATGAGCAAAATAAGTGGCATGGCAGACAAATTGCAGAACTTAGGCCTAGACTGATTGAGGTCTTCAATCCTCCACCCGGTTCTCAAGCTCCCTGCATAGCACACATCTCTTTTCTCTCATCTTTGTATATTTTATAATGTGGCAAGTTATCAACTTAAAGGTTGGTAGTTTGAACCTACCAGCTACTCTGAGGGATGAAGGATAACCTCCTTCCATAAAGAATTATAGCTTTGGAAACTTGGTGAAGGGTCAAGAGAAATCAGAATGGAGAACTCATCATAAAACAGCCTGTTTTGATAGGTCTAAACATAAAAATGAAAATTTTAGTAAGTCAGAAGTTTGGAGAAATTATTTAAGTGAATGAATAGTTGATGTTTTAACTGTGTAAGTAGAGAAATAAATCAGGAAAAGGAGCATTGTTTTTACTGGATACCTGAACTGCAATGTGCTTGTGATTGTGGTTATCCTTTCCCCCAAATTAGAGAAAGTGTTAGACTCATAATGAGTACGAAGCAGCTGCTCCATCAAGCTGTTTTCCAAGTGGGCTTTCACCATTATTGTTGTTGTTAGACAGAGAGAGAAGTGATTTCAGTGTGAATGTGAAAATGAATTAATGTTGCCTGTCAGGAAACAAAACCTGCGCAGAAGATCAGCTTATGCACAGCTGAAAGATTGAAAAAGAAAACTTTGAGAATCCAGAAAGCTAGTAATCCTAAATTTGTATTTGTTTCGGAAAGGGAAATCTCATGTTCTGCCTCAGAGTGAAAACTTGCCTCAGATAGGGCACTTTTGCAAATCTGTGCAAATTTGGGATGTATAAGGTAGTCTCCTAAGACCATCCTGAACATCGGAGAGAAATACTGATACCAAGATCTGGGATAATGTTGCCAGATTTAGCAAATCCAAATATAGAATTTGCAGTTAATTGAATTTCAGGTAAATTACAAACAATGTTATAGAATAAATATGTCTCAAATAACCTTGTGATACAATTTTATGCTAAAAATAATATTCATTTCTTGTTTGAAGTCCAGATTTACTTGGATGTCTTGCGTTTTATCTGATAACCCTAATCTGGTAAAGTCTTATGATTGCATTTGACTAATCAATGTGGATTACATCTCAACATCAAGACAACAAAACTCCTTGCCACTGGGCAAAAAATTAGCAAAGATAGAGAAAAGATTGAAGTTGTCAACAATTTCATCTTGCGTGGATCCACAATCAACACCCTTTGTATCAACAGTCAAGCAATCAGACACATTTATATTGGGGAAATCTGCTGTCAAGGACTTCAGCAGAGTGCCAAGGAGCCATGTTGTTATTGTTGTGTACCGTAGAGTTTGAACCAAAGCATAGCTGACCTTCTGGTGGGTTTTCAGAGACAGTTAATCTCATGGGAGGAGATTGCCCTTCCTTTTCTCACAGAAAAGTTGTATTTGAACCATGTGCCTTCAGAATTGCAGCACAGTTTCTTGCCAGTAGGCCAGCAGAGCAGTTTAACGACTAAGTTGCACCAACTCAAACCTTAATCTTTTCCATTACATGCTGTGCATCAGAAATTTGAATAATGAATAAAAATGAAGGAAGAATAACTGATGGTTATACTGATGGAATAACTGTGGTGTTGGAGAAGAATATCCCATGAATTGCCAAAAGAATAAACAAATATGTCTTGGAGAAAGTGCAACTTGGGGATTCCATAGAAGTGAAGATGAGGAAGCTTCGTCTGACATACTTTGGATATATTGTTAGGAGTGGCCAGTCCTTGGGAAAGGACATCAAGCTTGGAAGAGTGGAGGGTCAGTGAAAGAGAGGAAGACTGTCAAGATGATAGACTGACACAGTGAGTGTACCAATGAGCTCAAGAATATCAGTGATGATGAGGCTAGCAAGGATAGAGCAGGGTTCAGAGCTGTTGTTTGTAGGGTTGCCGTGAGTCATATTGGACTCGATAACACCTAACAACAACAATCAACAAACTAATCTCTATAGGAAATAATTAGGATATGTGGTTCATAAAAAATCCGAGTTTTAGTTACAATTTTATTGTGTGGAGTTAGAGAAGATGCTTCATGGAGATACTACACGAAGACACAGAGAATTCTTGAGGGCAGCCAGATATTTGAATTTTCTCCATTTAGGCACCAGATATTGTGTGAAAATGCTTTTGAGATGACCTCAGCTCCAATTATTTTTTCTGATTGTAATTTTCTATTTCTGAGAAGAAGATCAAGGATTGAGGACAGATGACATAGTTGGTAGGGAAGTTTTGTGACACTGATTTAAGCCATGAGGCTGAAGATCAAAGGACTTGCAACTGGTTGAGAAGCTACCCAGACTAAGGCACTGTTTCCTGTTGCCAATCTGAACAATTTCCTAATAAACCCCATAACCACTTGTATGATTTGGTAAGATCTTTGTGGTCACTGAAACTTACTTTGAACTCTGACACACTCTTTTCTTGATTTTAAACTACACCGTGCTTCCTTGCTCTACTTGGACAATTGGTCATTGATCTACGTATAGATTTCTTATGAGCACAATGAAGTATTCTGGGATACCCATTGTTCTCAGTGTTAGCCATAATTTATTATGTTCCACATAGTCAAATGCCTTTGCACAGTCAATGAAACACAAATAGACATCCTTCTAATATTTCGTTTTCTGCTAAGATCTATATGATATCAGCAATGATAGTCTCTGGTGTCATGGCCTCTTCTAAACCAGATTAAAGGTGGTATTTTTCTGTCAGTGTACTGCTTTAGCAGTTTTAGATGATCATATGTAGTATTTTGGTTGTATGTGATATTAATTATACTATTCTACAGCTTCCATATTTTATTGTATCACTTTCCTTGTGAATAGGAAAAATAAGGTTCTCTTCTCCTCAGCTGGCCAGGTAGCTGTTTTTCAAATTTCCTGGCACAGACTGGTGAGAACATCCAGGGCTTCATCTGTTAATTGAAACATGTCAATTAGTATTTTATCAATTTCTGGGCCTCCCTTCTCCCCCAATGCCTTCAGTGAAGTTTCAGTGAACTTCTTCCTTTATTGCCATTGGTTCTTGATCTTATGTTACTTCCTAAAATATTTCTTGGTTCACTAATTCTTTTTGGCACCGTGATTATGTGTGTTCCCTCCATTTTCTTTTGTTATTTCCTACATCATTCAATATTTTGCACATGTTGTTATGTGTCGTCGAGTTGCTTGCGACTCATAGCGACCCTATGTACAACAGCCCTAAACTCTGCTCTATCCTGTGCCAGTCGCACTACCTCTGACACACCCATCCTGATTACCCCAGTCACTGAATCAATCTGCCTCATAGAGGGTCTTTCCCTCTTGTGCTGTCCCTCCACCCTCCCAAGCAAGCATGATGTCCCTCTCCAAGGACCTGTCCCTCCTTACAACATATCCAAAATATGTCACACAAAGACCCAGAATCCTTGCCTCCAAGGAGCAGCCTGGTTTAACCCTCTCCAGGATGAATCTGTTTGCCTTCTTAGCAGTCCATGGTACATTCAATACTCTTCTCCAGCACCACAGCTCAAAGGCATCAATTCTCCTATCTTTCCTAGTCATTGTCCAACTCTCTGATGCATAACAAGTGACTGCAAAGACCATGGTCTGTATCAGACACACCTTAGTCTTCAGAGTGACACCATTGCTCTTCAGTACTTTGGAGAGATCCCTAACAACAGACTTTCCCATTGCAATATGTTTTTTGATTTTCCGGTTACTGATGCCAAGAGTGTTGACCATGGAGCCGAGCAGACTAAAGTTAACAATCTCAATCTCTTCACCATCCAAGATTTGTCTTCTTCACAATTTGCCCATAGCCCCTCTCAAAACTGTAACTCATGGCCTAAATTTGTTTTTCAGTATTTTCAGCTTGAGAAATGACAAATGAATTTTCCCATTTTTATTCTCTGATTACAGCTCTTCACACATTCCATTATGATACTTTGCTCTCTGGTTTTTAACCTGTCCTTGGAAATTTGCTCAGCTCTTTTACTTCTGTATCTCTTCCCTTTATTTTGGTTTATTGATGTTCTAGTGCAATTTTCAGAGTATCTTCTGACATCCTTTTTGATTTTTTCTTTCTTCTCTGTCCTTGCAATGACCTTTTGCTCTCTTCATGGAGGATATACTTGATGCCTGCCTTCTCACAACTCTTCTGGTTGTCAAGCGTTGGTGTTCAATGCCTCAAACCTACTCTGATGATTTTTATATTCAGGTGGGATAGCCTTAAGGTTATATTTTGCCTCTTGTGGATTTGTTTCCATTTTCTTTATCCTCAATGTGAACTTGCACATGAGTAACTGATGGTCAGTTCCACACTCAGCACCTAGCTGGGTACTGCTAGTATTGACTTTTGACATTGAGCTTTTCCAATAATTCTTTCCACAGACGTATTCTACCTGAATCATGTGCAGTTCATCAGGTCAGGTTTATGTGCATAGTTGTTGTTTGCATTTTCTAAAAATGATATTTGTGATGCATAACTCATTGGACCTTCAAAATTTAAAAATGCTTACCTGGGAATGAAATATGATGATTGTTTTTTTTTGTAGCTATATCTCATTTAATTTTAAAGCCAAAGCAGATATAAGTGCTACAGGAAGATGGAATGTCTATAAGGATAAAAACAAACAAAAACCTCTCCCAAATGACCAACTTATGTCCAAGTGTCATGTGATGAAATAAGCACTTACTTAAGAATATGGAGAATATGTTATCTTAGCCGTGACAGTAAATAGCTCAAGTACTTTGGGCAAGTCATTTACTCTCTAAAATTCAGTTCCTATTTTAATAAATGAAGCCATTTTCCTAGATAAGAGATGGAAAATCTATCTATCTAAGTCACTGTTTTTGGTGTTATGGTTATTATGTTTCTTTGAGTCAGAACTGACCCTTAGCTGATACTTTAGCAGGTTCTTATAGAAGGAGATTGCCCATTCTTCTGAGGAATAGCTGGCTGATTCGAACTGCATAGCTTTTTCCTATTAGATGTCACTAATAAATTATAACCCCCTTTCTGTAGGAAATCACCTTCTCGTCCTGCTCCCTGCATTCAGAGAAATTAGTCAGTATGGGTAATAATGATGAGTTTATTTTTGCTTTCCCAATTTTTGAACATATCTACTATTACCCTCAGTGTTAATATTTAGTATTTCTTTTTAAAAAAAATTTCAATTTTTAAAAATTTTGTGTGTGTGTGTCAAATTGGATCTGACTGGTACAGGAGGAGATTGCCCTCCTCCAGCAGAGCATCTGGTAGATTTGAACTGTGTACCTCTGAAATTGTAGTGCAGCTTCTTGCCACGAGGCTACCAGAGCTTCCTAACATTTAGTATTTCTATAATTACAAGCATTTGTATGATATCTTAAGAGTTGCTGAAATGATTGTGGCAATAAGGCTGAAAATATGTGAAGATGTATGGAGAAACATGAATTGTTATGTTTTTGTTGTTGTTATTAGTTGCCTTTAAGTTGACTATAACTCAGAGTAAGCAACCCTGTGAGCAACATGTCTGAATCTTGCCCTATCCTGTGTCATCCTTACAATATTTTGTCATGCTTAAGTCCATTATTTTAGTCACTGTATAAGTCCATTTTGTGGAAGGTCTTCTTCTCTTTCATTTGCCCTCTACCTTTACCAGCATGATGTCTTTTTCCATGGACTAGCCTATTCTGATAATATTTCCACAGTATGTGAACTAAAGTTTCACTATCTTTGCCCCTACGGAGCTCTTTGATTACACTTCCTGCGAGACAAGCTTGAGACATTCCATATTCCAAGATGATATTAGGTGAATAGATGTTATTATAATGGATAAAAACAGACAAAACCCCTGCAAACTGTAAAAAAAAAGCCCACCAAACCCCAAAATAAACAACCAAAGAAACCTACTATGACAACAACAACAACAACAAATCCCAAACTCACTGCCCCTGAGTCAATATAATTTATGGCGGCCCTCAGTTGGGTTTTCAAGGTTATAAATCATTAGAGAAGCAGATTTTCTCATGTTATTCCCACAGTAGAGTTTGTAGATTCAAATTTATGACCTTCAGTTAGCAGTCAAACACATATCACACTAAGCTGTCAGGGTTCCTTATAATGGATAAGGTGATGAGAATGGCATTTCCTCAAATTAAAAAGAAACACACCAAAGTAGGTAATCTGAAGTTAGACAAGGAAGGTATTCCAGATTGAGGAAATAATAGCAAAGTGTGAAGACTCAGAGGTAAGTAGGAAAATGTATCTTTATTGTTTTTGTTTTTTTTTTTTTCTGCAGTGGAGTATTACTAAAGTAGAAGAGAGACAGAGGATAAAGTCATGCCACAGAAACCTAAATATATGTGGATTTATTGGATTATGGAGAATTAAATGTCATCCCTCTTTTACTTAGTCTCTTTGGAAGCTAATGATAAATGTATAAGTGATTCTCTGGTACTTAGCCCTTGTTCTATTTTTGAAAATCAAAGACTGGAAAGGATAGCTCCCATGACTAAGTCTTCAGCTTTTTTGTGAGAAAGAATTGTAGCAAAGGCAGATACCTCAAGTGGTGAAGATTCACTGTGCATTTAAATAAGCATTTTAACAATATGTTTACAATTCTTTCTTCTGCTACTATAGACATTTTTAAGTCTCAGTTGATCTTTCCAGCATGTACTCAGAATGTATAAACTGGGCTAAGTCACCAGAGAAGTAACATACATTTCTTCAACAAAGGATTTTGCTTAGCAGCAATTCTTCTATTCTTTTTCATCCATTCAGGAAAACATTTGCTGAGTATTTATTAGATAAGATGCATAGTGCTAGATACTGTATATACATTGATATACAAAATAGGGTATACATTTTTCTTTAGCTGGCTTATTAGGCATGTTCTATCAGGAGAGATTGCCAGCAAACAGTATAAATTATGGTAAATTTCAAGAAGGAACAATTTGCAAAAAAAAGAAGTTGGGAGAGTCTATCAAGTTGACTTACTCTTGCTGTTTCCAGCCTTAGTCTGTAGGAGTAATAGGATATTTTTAGTAAAATTACTAGATAACATTAGCTACTGTAGTAGAGAAACTCCAGACTCTTCTTGACTTTACATAATTGAATTATATTTTTTTATATGAAATTCAGAATGGACGACTATGATAAAATAGTGCTCTCTTCATAGAGGTAATTTTAGGTACCTTGTAAGGATCTTTGGTGATGGTATTGCTTAAATGTTGCACTGCTAGCTAAACGGGTGTCTGTTAGAACCCACCAAGCTTCTCCATGACATAAAGATGAGATATCTTTTTGTTTCAAGACTTACAGCCCCCGAAGCCCAGGAGAAAGTCACCATGAGTGAGAATTGACTCAATGATTAAATGTAGATGTAGGTTTTAATTAGCTCCAACTTGTAACTCCATCACTTTCAACATTTGACTTCCAAGGTTGCAGTGATTGCTGGCTTGAACTCTAAGGAAACAGAGTCGATAGATCAAAAATAGAAAAATTTTGAGAGAGCTCTGGGTGTATAGTCCACAGTGTTAACCCAAAATAGAAGGTTTTTATGTTCAAGACTTAAAAGTTGGCACCTCACTTCTCTTATTCTTTGGCCCGATTTCTTGAAACAAACACAAAACTCATTGCTGTTGAGTCAGAAGTAACTCATATCTAACCCTCCACTTGGGTCAGAATTTAATGTCTTTTCTGTGACATTGAACTGTGACTTAGAAGCCCCAAGCTTATCTGTATTTTGTCTAGCTTAAGGAGGACCAACCAACCTTACTTATATTTCTAATGCTGACAAATTGTAGAAATACAAACTGAGAGCTTGCAAAACTTAATGAGAAAGAAATTAATAAACAAAAATTGTGGGACTTCATCTTACATAATATGGGCATGTTGTCAGGTGGTTAAAGGATATTATTCTTAGAAAAGTGGAGGATTAGCAATAGAGAGGAAAACTCTCAAAGAAAGATTAACACAATGACTATAACCATGGGCTTAAATACAGTAAAAATGATGAGGATGGTACAGGATTGTACACGGAGTTGGTATGAGTTGGAACCAATTCAACAGCATTATCACTAACAAGAAATACAGATTTTTTAATTCATTGTTTCAATTTAAGAGGTTAGAAAGGATTCCATATTCTCTGTCCATCATGATATCATGTATCAGTCTAGTGGGGATAATTTTTGTTTCCTTGATATTGAGATGCAATCCATATTTAAGATTGCCATGCTTAACCTTCTGCAGCAAGTGCTTCAAGTCCTCCTCAATTTCATTAAGCAATACTTTGTCATCTGTGTAACGGTTATTGATTAGTTTCCTCCAATCCTGATGCCACATTTTTATTCATAAAATCTAGCTTCTTGAAAGATTTGCTCAATATATAGGTTAAATAGGTATGGAGAAAGGATACAACCCTGATGAACACCTTTCTCAATTTTAAACCATTCAGTGTTTCCTTGCTCTGTTCACACAACAGTCTTTTGGTCTAAGCACAACTATAATTATGTGTTCTGGAATTTCCATTCTTCTTAATGTTAGCCAATATTTGTTGATCCACACAGTCAAATAACTTTGCATAATCAATAAAACACAAATAGATATTCTTCTGGTATTCTTTGTTTCAACCAGGATCTACCTGAGATCAACAACAATAACCCTAGTGCCATGCCTGCTTCTAAATCCCACTTGAATATCTCGCAGTTCTCTGTCTATGTACTGTTCTAGCCTTTTAAAAATTATAGTAAGCAGTATTTTGCTTGTATGTGAAATTAATATTGTTTGATAATTTCCACATTCTGTTGGATCCCCTTTCTTGGGAATGAGAACAAACATTTATCTCTTCCGATCAGTTGTCCAGGCAACTGTTCCTCAAATTTCATGGCATAGACCAGGGCTGCATCTGTCATTTGAAACATTTTAACCAGTATCCTGTCTATTGTCTTGGCCTTATTTTTGCCAATGTGTTCAGTGCAGCTTGAGTTTTTTTTTTCTCCTTCGTTATCATTGGCTTTGATCATATGGTACTTCTTGAAATATTTCAATGTTGACCATTATTTTAGGTACAGTGACTTTATGTATTCCCCTTCCGCTTCTTTTATGTTTCCTGGATCATTCAAGATTCTGCCCATGTTGATGTTGTTGTTCTTAAGTGCTGTCGAGTTGAGCACAACTAATAAAACCCCTATAAACAAAAGATATGAACCTTGTTTTATAACTATCACAATTTGTCTACGGTCATAGAGTTTCCAGAGGCATATTGTTCAGAAAGTGGTTGCCACTTCTGCTTCCAAGCCTGTCTCAATCTGGGAGCTCCACCAAACACTGTCCACGATGGGTAACCATTATGCCATTTGACAGGCCAGTGGCACAGCTGTTCAGCATCACAGCAACCCCAAGTTAACTTCAGTTCAACAAATTGATGTACCATTGCTGTACCACTTAGAAGAATCTTCATCCCAAACACAATTAATACCAGCCGCTTTTTAAATACAAGGCCCTCATACCAGGTCCTGGTTGACTCTAAATGAGAGGCTTCCAAATCACAGCTCATTCTTAACTAAACTCTGCAAATCCAATCAGCTCACACCCGATTGTGAACAAGGGGATTCCCGCCCCCCAAAAAAACCCCCAAAACCCAAAACACCTACAAACCAAACAGTTCACACCTGACTCTCACAAAATAAGAGAATCCATCTTCTGGAATTCTGCCCATAATATACCTAAATATTTCAACCTGAGGCTTAAATTTATTTTCCAATTCCTTCAACCTGAGAAATGCTCAGCATGTTCTTCCATTTTTAATCTCCAATTCTAGGTCTCTGCCAATCCCGTTATAGTAGTTTGCTTTGTCTTCCTGAGCTGCCCTTTGAAATCTTCTGTTCAGCTCTTTTAATTCAGCATCTCTTTCTTTTGTTTTGGCTTTTTGATGCTCTAGTGCAACTTTCAGGGTCTCTTCTGATATCCATTTGGTCTTTTCTTTCCCCTCTATTTTTTTTAGTGACCTTTTGTTCTTTTCATGGATGATGCCCTTAATCTCCTCCCACAACTCATCTAATTTATCACTGGTGTTCAATGTTTCAAATCTAAAGATATTTTTTAAATTCAGGTGGGATAAACTCATGATCATATTTTGGTTCTCATGGACTTATTTTAATTTTCTTCAGCTTCAATTTAAACCTACACATGATGATCTGTTCCACAGTAGGCACCTGTTCTGGTTTTGACTGCAGATACTGAGCTTCTCCAAGGATTACTTCCACAGATGTAGTCAATCTGTAGAGGTCCATGTATAAAGCTACCATTTATGTTTTGTAAAAACTGTATATGTTATGAACAAAACATTGTACATACAAAATTCAATCATTGTATTTCTGACCTCATTGCTGTCACCAAGTCTGTACTTTCCAACAATGTTTCCTTTGTTGTTTCTAACTTTTGCATTCTAATTACCAATTACCATTAACACACATCTTGATTGCATATTTGGTCAATTTCAGACTGCAAAATTTGATAATAACCTTCAATTTCCTCCCCCATTAGCTTTAGCTGTGGAAGTGTATATTTGAGTAATAGTCGTATTAAACGGTCTTCCTTAATGCATATGGATATATCCTATCACTTACAACACTATACTTCAAGATAGAACTGGAAGTTATCTTTTTAACCACAAATGCAACCCCATTCTTACTGTTTCTCATTCCTGGCATAGTACATCATGTGACTTGATGATATCTAACAACAACGTTACTAAGTCAAATGAAAATATTAGACCTTCCTTGGTATGTTGTTGTTGTTGTTAAGTGCCGTCGAGTTGCAGGTGACTCATAGCGACCCTATGAAGGAGAGTCCTCAATGCCTGGGTGTCTCTCATCCTCTATCCAGGTTCATAGGGTTTTCAGAGGCAAGCTATTACAGAAGTGGATGCCACTCCTCCTTCCAATTCCTTGGTATACTGTAGAAAAAATATTGAAAGGCTTAGGGAAATGGATATTTTAGAGTCCATTTATCAGGACTGACCCACACACTTACACATGTAATATTCAGAGGACATAGCACAATGGTGAGAAACAAATTTTTGAAGGGCGTTCCAGCACCATTGTTATGGAAGTCTAATTTGATAGTGAGAAATGCATTATTTGGAATAAAAAACTTGCTTTGCAGAAGAAAGTCTTTTCCTATGCAATTTACAACATTAGAAAACCTGCCAGAGGGTCAGCAGTTAGTTACTCCTGAATTGATGGCAATTAGTTGTTTGAGTTTGAACTATAGCTGTGCTGATTAGACTCTATAGTGGTAGAGGTCAAGTGGCAGCACATCACTGACAAAGAAAAACAAGAGGGGTTAATATGGACTCTGGAGTCAAAGGAGTAATCAGAATAACGTTTTGTATGGCTTTGTGGCATTGCATATTTACACATGGTGTACCCAGGAGTGAAACAAATGGGAAATCTGCTAAATATTTACTTGATCTACACAAACAGAAAACTCTAGATGAGGTTAATGGCAGTTCACCAGACTTTTATTACCAGAACAGAAAGTTAGGCTTCTGCAATCATTTCCTAGACTTGAGCTAATTTACAGTCTTAAGACTCTTTCAATGAAGAAGTCAGGACTTCTTTTGGATGGATTCCATGACACTGCTGAAAATGTATGCGATTAGTCTATTTCCTAGCCTTTCCTAAAGGGATCTCCAGTCTTATGCAAGTGATTGTATATTAGGAAAAAGGAAATAGTCATAACTTTCAAGGATTACCGGATACTAGTGCTGAATTGACATTAACTCTAGGAGATCCAAATTGTCACAATGGTCCACTAGTCGGAGTAGAACAGTGTGGAGGTCAGGCTGTTAATAGAGTCTTAGATCAGGTCCATCCTACAGTGAGTTCAGTGTGTCTCCAGACTCATCATTTAGAGTTTCCCCCAGTTCTAGAATATGTAACTGCATTAGATGTAGTCAGCAAGAAGCAAAAACTCCATGTACGATTCCTGAAAGGTGAAATAAGAGTTATTGTAGTAGGGAAAACCATTAACACTAACCTGACTGAGGAAAATAGTAAACAAAATGCAATGTAGAATTCCTGGAGGAATTTCAGAGTTTTGAGGTTCCATTATATTGACTATGACTCATTGTAACCCTATGAACAACATATCTGAACCTTGCCCTATTTGCACCATTCTTACCATCTGTGCTATGCTCCGGCCCCCGGGACAGTCACTGTTTCAGTCCATCTTGTGGAGTCTTCCTTTCTTTTGCTGACCCTGTACCTTTCCTAGCATGATGTTTCTCTCCAAGAACTAGTTTCTCTTGAAAATATGCCCAAAGTAAGTAAGACAAAATTGCACCAGCCTTATCTCTAAAGAGCATAAATGTTTGTCCTTTTGGCAGTCCATGGCATATTCAGTATCTTTGCCAACACCAAAATTAACAGAAATTGATTTTTCTTCAGGTGCATAGGAAGCAAATGAAAATACCATGTCTTAGACCAGTTGCACCTTAGTCTTTAAACTGGCATCTTGCTCTGTAGCACTTTGGAAGGTCCTTGAAAGTAAATTTCCCCAACACAATACATCTTTTGATTTCTTGAATGCTGCTACCATGGATCTTGACTTGGGATTCAAGGTGTTGTTGTTATTTGCCATCGAGTCGTTTGCGACTCATAGCGACCCTATGTATAAGAGCCCTAAACGCCGTTCTATCCTGTGCCAATCTCACTGTCTCAAACACATTCATTTCCACCACTCTACTCACAGAATCGATCCATCTCATCAAGGGTCTTCCTCTCCTGCACTGTCCCTCCACTCTCCCAAACATGACATCCCTCTCCAAGGACCAGTCCCTCCTTGCAACATGCTCAAAATATGTCAGACGAAACTTCAGAATCCTTGACTCCAGGGAACATTCTGGATTCAAGTAGAAATTATCGACAATTTCCGTCTTTTCTCCTTCTATCCTGATGTTATATTTCAATAATAGTCATGTTAATGGGTCTTCCTTGTCTGCTAATGGATGTGATTATTCACAACATTGTATTTCAGGATAGAACTTGAAATAGACTTTTTGAATATGAATGTAACACCATTCTTCTATTTTTCATTCCCTGCATAGCATACGATATTATTGGACTCAAAATGGCCAAAGCTGGTCCATCTCATCTCACTGATGCCTAGTATGTTATTATTCATGCATTCCTTTACATTTTTAACAATTTCCAGTTTTCCACCGTTCAAGATATGTTCCAATTATTAAGCAATGTTTGTTATTGTTTTTCCTCATTTCAACAGACTTCCAATCTGGGCTCACCACTGTTGTTGACATGTGCTGTTGAGTCGCCTGTGACTCATAGTCACCCTATGTATAAGAGCTCTGAAGCCTGCCATGTCCTGAGCCAGTTTCACTGACTCTGACACACCTAACCCCATTGCCCTAGTTACCATATCAATTCATCTCACCTGCTCTCTTCTCCTCCTTCACTGTTCCTCCACCCTTCTGAGCATAATGTCTTTTTCCAAGGATCGGTCTACCCTACTATAACGATCTGTTTTCTTTAGTATTCATAGGGTTTTCAAAGACCTGTTATTGAGGACGTGGATGGCCCATACTGTTTCCTAGTCTTTCTTAATCAGGCAGCTCCATTAAAATCACTGAGACCCCTCAAAATTATTGAAGAATAATGATATCAGTTTGAGGACTAAGGTGTGCTTGATTTAAGCCATGGTCTTTCTGATAACTTGCTATGCATCTGATAACTGGACAATGAATATGGATGAGAGAAGAAGAACTGATGCCTTTGAGCTGTGGTGTTGGAGAAGAGCACTGAACATCCCATGGACTGCCAAGAGAACAAACATATCCTAGAAAGGTTGCAACTGGAGTGCTCTTTGTAGGCAAGAATGATGAGACTTCAATTCACATACTTTGGGCATGTTGCTTAGAGGGGCTATTCCTTGGAGAAGGACATGATGCAAGGAAGGGTGGACGGTTGGCAAAAGATAAGAAGACCCTCAACCAGGTGGATTAACATGGTGACTGACACAATGGGCTCTTGTGTATCAGGAAGTATGAGGATGGCACAAGATAGAACAGGGTTCAGATTTTTTGTTCATAGGGTCACTATGAGTTATACTTGATGTGATGGCACCTAAAACAACAGTGACAACAATCCTGATGTTTCTTGTGAGCCAGAGGTTAAGATTTTTCTTTCCTTATGTTGAGACGTAAGCCATCAAAGCCATGTAGTCTTTGATTTTCTAGAATAAGTGCTTTAAGTTTTCCTCACTCTCTGCGAGCAAGGTAGCATCATCTGAATAATTCAGGTTGTTGCATGGTTTAAAATCAGAAAAGATGTGCCTCAGGGTTGCAGAGATTAGTGACTTACATCTCAACATAATAAAATAAAGTTGTTGTTGTTATGTGCCGTCGAGTCGCTTGCAACTCATAGCGACCCTGTGTACAACAGCTCTAAACTCTGCTCTGTCATGTGCCAATCTCACTGCCTCCGACACACTCATCCCGATTGCCCCAGTCACCAAATCAATCCATCTCCCAGAGGGAGGGTCTTACCCTCCTGTGCCTGCCTTCCACCGTCCCAACCATGATATCCCTCTCCAAGGACCGGTCTCTCCTTGCAACATGACCAAAGTGTGTCAGACGAAGCCTCAGAATCCTTGCCTCCAAGGAGCAGCCCGGTTTAACCCTCTCTAGGATGAATCTGTTTGTTCTCTTAGCAGTCCATGGCACCTTCAGCACTCTTCTCCAACACCAAAGCTCAAAAGCATCAATCCTCCTTCTATCCTCCTTGGTCATTGTCCAGCTCTCTGATGCATAACAAGTGATTGCAAAGACCATGGCCTGTATCAGACGCACCTTTGTCTCCAGAGACACACCGCTGCTCTTCAGTACTGTAGAGAGGTCCCTAACAGCAGACTTTCCCATGGCAATACGTCTTTTAATTTCCTGGCTGCTGGTGCCAAGAGTGTTGATTGTGGAGCCAAGCAAACTAAAGCTGTGAACAATCTCAATCTCTTCACCATCCATCCTGATGTTGCCAATTGGTCCAGTGGTGAGAATCTTTGTCTTCTTGACATTGAGCCTCAATCCAGATTGAAGGCTGCAGTCCCTGACACTCAGCAGCAAGCGCTTCAGGTCCTCCTCAGTTTCAGCAAGCAGGGTTGTGTCATCTGCATTACGCAGATTGTTTATGGATCTCCCACCAACCCAGAAAATAAAATCTTAACCATTGGATCAACAAGAAATATCAGGATAGAGGGAGAAAAGACTGAAATAGCTAAAGATTTCTTTCTACTTGAATCCAAAGTTTAGATCCATGATAGCACCAGCCAAGAAATCAAAAGATATATTGCATTGGGAAAATGGATTTGCTGAAGGCAATAGTGGCAATTCCTACCATATTCCCATTTACCTTGTCTATTTGACTGGTCTTTGGAGAGGGACATCATACTTGGTGGGGTGGAGGGACAGCACGGGAGGGGAAGGCCCTCTATGAGGTGGATTGATTCAGTGACTGGGGTAATCAGGATGGGTGTGTCAGAGACAGTGTGATTGGCACAGGACAGAGCAGTTTAGGGCTGTTGTACGTAGGGTCGCTATGAGTCGTAAGCGACTCGATGGCACATAACAACAACAACAACAACAACAACAACATTTGACCTGTAGAGAAGTCTGGTGGCACAGTCTGTAAGGAGTTACACCACTAAACCAAAGGTGGCACATCTCTGGCATCCAAGTCCACCAGAAGCTCTTCAGGGTGAAAATGGGCAATCTCCTTCATTGGAATTTATGCCCTCAGAAAACCTACTGGAGGATCAGCTATGTAACAGTTCTTTGAGATGATAATATGCTTTTTATTTTTTAAATTTAATCTGTTCAAAAAACCCATTAGTTATTGAAGAATGACAGTTGGTTATTACAAACTAATGACATTGTGACTCCAGTTGTAGCTATTGTTCTAGAAGTGATTTCATTACTTGAGTAAATTGGTGCATCTCCTGGTGTCCAACTTTCTAATGCATAGGAAGTTATTAAATATCATGGCTTGGATCACCTGAGACTAAGGTGGTTCTTAGTCTTTTAACTAGCATCCTTGATTGCTACCATTTCAAAGAGAGGTTCTTGAAACAAGATTTCCCTAATGCAACACATCTTTTGATTTCTTGACTGCTGCTACCATGGGGGTTGATTATGGATTCAAGTTCAATGAAATAGTTGATAGTGATGATCTTTTTCCTCTCTATAATGATGTTGCCCATAGGTCTGGTTGTAAGAATTTCTGTTTCCTTGATGTTGAGATGTAATACATATCGAAAATTATAGTCTTTGATATTTTTTTATAAAATGCTTCAAATCTTCATGGTTAGCCAGGTTGTGTCATCTGCATAATGCAGTTTGTTGAGGAATTTACTTCTAATCTTGAAGTCATTCTCTTCTTACATTTCAGTTTCTTGAATGATTTGCTCAGTCCACAGATTGGATATGTCATGTTTATAGACTGAATAGGTCATATACTGAGAAAGAATACAACTCTAACACATGCTTGATGCACTAGCTTGATTTCAAACCCTTCAGGGTTTCTTTGTTCTTTTTGGACAATAGCTTCTTGGTCTACAAACAGCTTTCACATGAATAGAATGAAATATTCCAGGATTCCCATTATTCTCAATGTTAGCCAGATTTTTTAAATTTTTTTTTTTTATGATAGCCACAGTCAAAGAAGAGTTGATGCCTTTGAGTTGCTGGATAAGAGTATTGAACATGCCATGGACCACCAAGAGAACAAATAGTTCTGTCTTGGTGAGGGTGGAACCAAATTTCTCCTTGGAAGCTAGGATTTTGAAGCTCCATCTTAGATATACTTTGGGTACACGGTCAGGAAGGACCTATTCTTGGAGAAGGACATCATGCTTGGAAGGGTGGAGGGATAGCCCAGGAGAGGAAGACTCTGGATGAGATGGATTGACATAATAACTGGGCAATGGTATTAGGAGTGTCGGAGTCAGTGAGACAGCCCCAGGATAGGGCAAAGTTCAGAGCTGTTGTAAAGGCATTTGACTATGTAGATCAAAACAAATTATGGCTGACTCTGAGAAGAATAGGAATCCCAGAACACTTGAGCATTCTAATGCGAAACTTATACTTGAACCAGGAGGCAGTCGTCAGAACAGAGCAAGGGAACACTGCACGGTTCAAAATTGGGAAGGGCGTATGCCAGGGGCGCGTCCTATCTCCGTACCTTTTCAACCTATATACAGTACAGATTATCCGGGAGGCTGGGCTTTATGAGGAGAAACGTGGGGTCAAGATTGGTGGACGATTTATCAACAATCTGCGTTATGCGGATGACACAACCCTGCTTGCTGAA
>NW_006399800.1:9955315-9957212 GCF_000299155.1 Elephantulus edwardii
AAGCAAAATATTACAATGAAATGTGCAAGGAGTTGGAGTCAGAAAATCAAAAGGGCCGAACTCGCTCAGCATATCTTAAGCTCAAGGAACCGAAGAACAAATTCAAACCTCAAGTTGCTATAATCAAGGATGCTTTCGGCAGAATGTTAAATGATCCAGGAAGTATTAAAAGAAGATGGAAAGAATATACTGGGTCACTGTATCAAAAGGAATTGGCAGACACACAAGAATTTAATGAAACAACATATGAGCAAGAGCCTATGGTGATGAAAGAAGAAGTTCAGGCTGCTTTGAAGGAAATGTCAATTGACATGCTACTTATAAGTACATTTATTTCATTCTGTTTCCCACTTGACATGTAAGCTGCTTCACCAACTTCAGTTCCTGGCAATCTACATCTTAGCTTCTCAAGACGGCCCTGGCATGAAAAGATTCTGGAGAATAGGGTGGGTTTAGAGTATTCATTTCTGTTACTGGCAGTGCTCACTTTACTTCCATTCTTTAATGTTTTAACAAAGTCATCCTTAACTTGAGTGAGAGATATCTCATTTTTACTTATTGCTGTGACCCGAGGTTTTAGAAGCAAATCTCTCCATTCTTTGCAATGATTCAATCTGGAGGATAAAACAAGCAACATACCAAAATAACAACAAAAGCACTACTTGCTGGCTGGGGAGAAGTAAAAAGAAAAAGATTTCCCATTCTTCCACAATGAGTTTAAGTTGTTGTTTTTAGATGCTATCAAGTAGAGGACTTCTCATAGTGACCCCATGATCAACAGATCTGAATGCTGTCCTATCCCGTGCCAGCCTCACAATCTCTGACACAATCAAACCCATTGCTGTAGTCCCTGTTAATCCACCAGGTTGGGGCTTTTCCTCTCTTTCACCGTCCCTCCACCTTACCAAATATGATGTCATTCTTCAAGGAATAGCCTCTCCTGGCAACAAGCCCAAAGAATGTGAGACGACGCTTCGTCATTTTTACCACCAAGGAGCACTCTAGCTTCACCTTCTTCAAGACGTATTTGTTTGTTCTTTTGGTAGTCCATGGTATCTCCAGCACTTTTCTCCAACACCATAGCTCAAAGACACCAATTCTGTTATCCTTATTCACTGTTCAGCTCTCAGATGCACAGCAAGTGACTGAAAAGACCATGGCCTGGATAAGACCTTTAGTTCTCAAACTGAAATGATTACTCCTCAGTAATTTGGAGAGATCCTTGATCGCACATTTTCCCAGTACAATACATCTCCTGATTTTCTAACTGCTGGTATCAAGTGGATTGTGGAACCAAGTAAGATAATGTCATTGACAACTTCAACCTTTTCTTCATCTATCATGATATTGGCGAGCTCTGGTGAGAACTGCCAGAAGACAGGCTGGGTTTAGAAGGGGTTGTGGTACTAGGGATTTTGTAGCTGATGTTAGATGGATCTTGGCTGAAAGCAGAGAATACCAGAGGAATGTATATCTGTGTTTCTTGACTATGCAAAGGCATTTGACTGTGTGGATCATGGAAACACTGCATGGTTCAAAATTAGGGAGGACGTTCGCCAGGGATGTGTCCTGTCTCCATGCCTTTTCAACCTGTATGCAGAACAGATTATCCAGGAGACTGGGCTCTATGAGGAGGAATGTGGGGTCAAGATTGGTGGAAGATTTATCAACAATCTGCGTTATGCAGATGACGCAACCCTGCTTTCGGAAAGTGAGAAGAACCTGAAGCACTTGCTGCATAGGGTCAAGGACTGCAGCCTCCAATATGGATTGAGGTTCAATGTCAAGAAGACAAGGATTCTAACCACTGGGCCAATTGGCACTCTCAGGATGGATGGTGAAGAGATTGAGATTGTTCACAGCTTTAGTTTGCTTGGCTCCACAGTCAACATTCTCA
>NW_006399800.1:9957312-9963870 GCF_000299155.1 Elephantulus edwardii
TAATTGGGATGGGAGTGTCAGAGACAGTGCGATTGGCACAGGACAGAGTGGAGTTTAGGGCTGTTGTACATAGGGTCACTATGAGTCGCAAACGACTCGATGGCACATAACAACAACAAACAGTGAATCACAGATGACTCAACGTCACATAACCTGAACAAGAACAAGATCCACAACAGTCAAATATTTTGTATAGTCAATAAAACACTAACAAATATCTTTCTGGTATTCTCTACTTTCAGTCAAAATCCATCTGACACCAGCAATACTACCCCTTGTTTTACAGCCTCTTCTGGATCCAGTCAAAATCCATTTTACATCAACAATACTACCCCTTATTTTACAGCCTCTTCTGAATCCAGCTTGAATTTGATAGTACTCTGATGATATACTGTTCTAACAATTTATAAAAATAGTTTTCAGTAAGATTTAACTTGCATGTAAGAGTAATGATTTTTATTATTGATTTTTTAAACACTTTCTGTATTCTGTTGGATCACCTTCTTTGTTAAAATGGGGAAAATTTGCTTTTCCCCCCCAATTAGTTGGCTAGGCAATTGTCTTCTAGACTTCTTAGTTTAGCCAGGTGAGCATCATCCAAGGCTCCATCTGTTTCAGGAAACACTTCAACAGATTCTAATCAGATTATATAATTTTGTTTTAACCATGGGGAAACATCAGAAAAACCCAAACTGAGAAATATTTTATAAACTCACTGGTTTGTACTCTTATAAAGTCAAAATGATAAAAGAGAAAGAATTAGAGACAGTTGAAGAAAACATGAAACAAGAGGTGATCCTAGAATAGATATTCAATCACATAAAATGTATTAGTGGAAGAACTGAAAAAAAAAATGGAATTGAATACGATTATATAATTTTAATGAACACAATAAGATTAACTACTAATGTACCAATATTAATTTCTGGATTCTGAGAATTGTTTTATGATTATATAAGTGTATGCTTGGAAACACGTAAGTTCAGAGGTTAAAAAAAGCATTATTCCTTTAACTTACTATATAATGTTTCAGAAAAAAAAAATTGTTTTTCTGAAATGATAAAAACTCATTGCCATTGAGTCAGAACTTAAACCCACAGTGGGTTTTTGGAGAATGTAAACCTCATGAGAAGAGATTGTCCGTCTTTATGCCATGGAGCTGCTGATGGATTCAAACCACCAGAAAGGTGCCACCTTTGGGTTTCTGGCCAGCTCCGTATGGACTACATCACCAAAGCTCCTTCAAATCAGAGAGCAAATCCAGTGGGGATCTGGAAAGACAAGGTAACAGTGGGCATAGTTCAATGGTAGTTAATTTTCTAAAACAATGAGAATGATTGTGTGAAACACCTTGTGAAAGAAGGGTAGTGTGAAACACAATGCATATGAACTTTATATGCAATCAACATAAAATTGAAATTAAAAAGTTACTTCCATGATTTCTGGGTGAAAGTTATACAGTAATTAACTGTACTTTTTTTTCGCAACATTTAAAAGTCTGTAGATATTTCCAAAGCAAATACTGTTTATTACACATATTCTCTTTAAAGTGTGAAGTGAAGAATACCTCCTCTCCTTACTTTTATTGCTTCCATTCTACCTTTTACTGAAGTCTTCATGTTTGTGATAAGAACAACAAAATATGTAATAGGTATAATGTTACAGAGAAAGACAAATCACATATATTTGCAGATACTGTGTCTACTTGAAAATCAAAACAGAATCAGGTTACATTGAAGTATATTTATAAGACAGTAAGGCAAGATGAATGAACAAAATCCTACCTGTTTTCCTGGATACCACGGTAAATCTTAGCAAATGATTAGAAAATGTGAGGGAATGAAGATATGTTAGGATGAAAGCAGTTACTGAGACCATGCCCAGGCAATTCTTTGAGAATTTTGTCCACACACACACACACATGAAATTCTGGACAATTACCAGTAGGGTATTATATTGTAAAAGAAGGTAGTAGTTTTCTCTTGATCTTTAATTTTCTTTTTTAAGATGAGAGCTATTAAAGCATTTTTGTGTACTTCTGGAAATATTCTAGTCAAAAAGGATTGATGTTTCATGAGAGGGAAACGGTAGCTTTATGTCCCTAAGAAAGCAATGAACTGAACTTTAGAAAGAAACAAGAAATTCTGTTTGAATTGTAACAGAAAGGAAATGTAGATGATGTGTACAAATAAGCTAAGGTTTACAGATTTGGTGGAATGAAAATGAGGCAAGACTCATAACTGAGGGTAATGGGAAATCTGAGGAGACAGACGGAGGTGTAAAAGAGTAATCTTTGAGAACCAGAAATCAGGTTTGCTGTAGAAGCTAGGAGAAGTGTTTAGGTAATTGAAATTCTATGTGCAGTATATAAATACAAGTTAAAAGTGAAATCACTCTTCTTGGTTATTTATTTGAATTTCTTTGGCAACGTTAAAGTGCTTGGGAACAGGCACAAAGTTGATAAATGGTTGGTTTGCATCCAGAGATTTTTTTGTCTTCTTCTTTCCTTCTAGGTGGATATGATTATATGAAAGAGAGAGACTGAGGAAGGGACTTGATGGTGTTTGCAAGTTATTCTTATAGGCAGTCCCTGTCTTAGAAGGTATTTGACTTAGGACAAATTGTACTTGCAACAATTTTTTTTTTAATCATTGCAAGACATTTTGGAGCAGATAATTTCTGGTATTACTTTTCTTGTGCTAACCTTTCCAAAGATAAAGAAACAGTGAACGTATAAAGATATTTATAATAAAACACAAGTAAATGAGAAACCCATGGACTGGATTAGGTACACCTTTGTATCTAGACTGACATCCTTGCTCTTCAGCACTCTGGAGAGGTCCCATGGTTTTCTCAATTACTTGTTATGCTTCAGAGAGTTGGACAATGAAAAGGGCAGAAGAAGAATAGATGCCTTTGAGCTGTGGTGCTGGAGAAGAGTCTTGAAGATACTATGGACCACCAAGAAAACAAATAGGCTTATTTTGCAGAGGTTGAAACCAAGTCTCTCTTCGGAGGCTAGGATTTTGAAGCTTCACCTCACTTACTTTGGGCACATGGCCAGTAGGGTTGGTCCTTGGAGAAGGACATCACGCTCGGGCGCGTGGACGGACAGAACAGGAGAGGGAGACCCTGAATGAGATGGATTGATACAGTAACTGGGGTGATGTGTGTTGTTGTGTCAGAATTAATGAGACTGGCTCCGGCAGGGAAGAGTTCAGAGCTGCTGTACATTGGGTTGCTACGGATTGCAGGAAACTCAACCAATAACATTCTATGACAGGTTTGGTAACAGGAATGGTGTCCACTTCCTGAACAACTAGCCTGTGGAAACTCTATAAGCTTTGATAAATGTTGATAGTTGTAGAAGGGCTTCAAGCCTTTTGTTCATAGGGTTGCTATGAGTCATGCTTGACTCAAAGGCAATCAACAACACAACAACAATCAAATCATATCAAGAAATCGAAAATTTGAGTACTCCATAGTGCTGGAGAGGACTTCCATACATTATTGCAAATGATAAAAGGAATTGGAGCAGAAAGTCATGTTGTGACCTAGGAGCACAGTGGTAAAGTCAGATGGAATACTGCCAAAGAATAGAGTTTTCAAGAGTCCAAAGGGCAATGGAAAGGACAAAAGAGTAGGAAACAAGGACAGCCTGCTCACTGTAAAATGAGAAATGAGAGAACAGCTTTCAATTTCAATTCAGATGAGAATTTGAAAGAACTCTTTTTCAATTTTAATTAAGATGAGAAGGTGGAAGAAACCAATCAACAAGAGATCTAGCGTGTTAAGATATTGTTAGTAGCTGTTGGGTTGATTATGACTCATACAACGCTATGAACAGTAAATAGAAACCTTGGCCTATCCTGTGCCATCCTTGGAGCTCAAACCTATTGTTAATTGTCACTGTCAGTCCATCTCACTGAAGGGCTTTCTTTCTTTTGCTGACCTTGTACTTTCCCCCAGCATAATGTCTTTTTTTTTTCTAAGAATTGGTGCCTCATGAGAACATGCCCACAACATGGGGATCAAGGCTGTATCCTTTCCCCCTACCTATTCAATTTGTATACTGAGAAAAATCATTCTCAAAGTTGGACTCTATGAAAAGGAATGTGGCATCAGGATCAGAGGAAGCCTCATCAACAACCTTTGTTATGAAGATGATTCAACCTTGTTTGCTGAAAGTGTGGAGTACTTTAAATGCTTGTTGCAGAAGACCAAAGACTACAGTCTCCAATATAGTTTACATCTCAGCATAAAGAAGACAAATGTCCTCACCGCTGGGCCAATAGGCAACATCATGATAGATGAGAAAGGATTGAAATTGTTTATGATTTCCTTTTACTTGGATCAATAATCAATACCTCTGGGACCAGGAGTCAGAACAGCAGGAGATGCATTGCAGTAGACAAGTCTGTTGTCAAGAACCTTTCCAAATAACTGAAGAGCCATGATGTCAGTTTTAAGACTAAGGTATGCTTGATTCAGGCCATGGCCTTCTCAAATCACTTGCAATGCATTTGATAGGTGTAGAATGAATAAGAATAAGAAGAATTGATGCCTTTTGAGTTGTGGTGTTGAAGAAGAGCTCTGAATATCTCATGGACTGTCAAAAGGACAAACTAATATGTCTTGGCAAAAGTTCAGCCAGAGTGCACTTTAGAGGCAAAGATGGTGAGGCACCATCTCACATGTTGCTAGGAGAGGTTATTCTTTGCAAATAGAAATCATGCTGGAAAAGTTGGTTGGAGGATTAGGGAAAGAGAGGAAGACCCCCAAATAAGATAGCTCAACACAATGACTACAGAAGGTCTCAAGAGCGTCAGAGATCATGAGGATGACACAAAAAAGGACAGTGTTCAAGTCTGTTCACAGAGTAACAATGAGTCGTTCTTGACAGCACCTAACAACAACAACAACAACAACAACAACAACAACAATTATGAGAGACCTCTAGTAGCCTAGTGGTAAGTAATTGTGCTCCCAATCCAGACACACAGTTTGAATGCACCAGCTTCTCTGTCGGAGAAAGATGGGCAACCTCCTCCTGTGCAATTTACTGCTTCTAAAAATGTTTTTGACTCAATGGTACATAGCAACAATAACAGTCATGAGTTTTAGAGGATGATCAAAGGTGAATTGGTTCAGACTTGGGGCAGATAGAGGAGTGAGGATAGATTTCTCAGAAATGTAGTTTGGGAAGTTAACATAGGGATTTGGGTCATGATATGAATGTTCTTTTTATCCGTGATAGCAGCAGTTAAGACAGTACAAAAAATGTTCGCATTGGGAAAATATGCTATCAAGGACTTCTTTAAATTTTAAAGAGTGACGATGTCAGCTTTAAGACTAAGAGCACCTGATGCAAGTCATAGTATTATCATTTGCTTCCTATGCTTCTGAAAGTTGGACAATGAATAAAGATGACAGAACAAGAACCAATGCCTTTGAATTAAGGTGCTGATACAGTGTATTGCATATATAATGGACTGCCAAAATAACAAACAAATCTGTCTGGAAGGAAGTGGAACCAGAGGGCTTCTTTATGGTTAGGATGGTGACACTTCTTCTCACTTAAATTTGGGCATGTTTTCAGCAGGAATCAGACAGTGGAGAGAGACATCATGCTGGAAAAGTAGAGAGTCAGTGAAAGAGAAAATGTCCCTCAAGGAGCTGGATTGACACAGTGATTACCCCAGAACATGCCAGAGTTGGTGATAAAAGGGCAAAGTTCAGCTTTGTTGTTTATAGGGTCTCTTTGTGTCATGTTATTGTTGTTTGTTAGGTGCTGTCGAGTCGAGCACAACTACTAGCCACCCCAAGAACAATAGATCCAAAATGTATCCTATCCTGTGCCATCCTCACAATCTCTGACTCACTTGAGCCCATTGCTCTAGTCACTGTGTGACAATCCACCTGTTGAGGGCCTTCCTCACCTTTGCTGTCCCTCCACCTCTCCAAGCACAATATCCCTCTCCAATGAATTAGCCCCAAATATGTGAGATGACGCTTCATCATCTTTGCCTCTGAGGAGAACACTGGCTGACTATAAGTCAGTAAGACTTATAGTTACATTTATAAACAACAACAACAACAACAGGATGTAAACTTGCTCTACAATGTTTGGGCCCAAGAAATGTAGTATTTAATATTTCTCTATTATAATTGACTCTGAGTCTCCATGGGCTTACCTGGTGAAAAATTAAAATTTAGGAAGAGTTTGGAGAGTCTCCTACACCCTGAGGTCACATGAATGAGAGATTTTTGTTTAGCAAATTGAGGAGGGTCTTAAGAATCTGTATTTTTATTTCTGATAATCTGTTCATTATCCTAGCCATGATCCATTTGAAGAATAGACAGTTATGCTACTTATGTTGTTGTTGTTGCTATGTGCCATCGAATTGCTTGCCACTCATAGCGACTCTATGTACAAGAGCCCTAAATTCTGCTCTGTCCTGTGCCAATCGCACTGTCTCCGACACTCCCATCCTGATTATCCCAGTCACTGAATCAGTCCACCTCATAGAGAGCCTTCCCCTCCTGCACTGTCCCTCC
>NW_006399800.1:9968590-9980287 GCF_000299155.1 Elephantulus edwardii
CTGATACAGGCCATGGTCTTTGCAATCACTTGTTATGCATCAAAGAGTTGGACAGTGACTAAGGAGGATAGAAGGAGAATTGATGCCTTTGAGCTGTAGTGCTGGAGAAGAGTATAGAGGGTACCATGGACTGCTAGGAAAACAAACAGATTCATCCTGGAAAGGGTCAAATTGGGTGGCTCCTTGGAGGCAAGGATTCTGAGGCTCCGCCTAACATACTTTGGACAAGTTGTAAGGAGGGACTGGTCCTTGGAGAGGGACATCATGCTAGTTAGGGTGGAGGGCCGGCACAGGAGGGGAAGGCCCTCTATGGGGTGGATTGATTCAGTGACTGGAGTAATTGGGATGGGTGTATTGGAGACGGTGCAATTGGCACAGGACAGAGCAGAGTTTAGGGCTATTGTACATTGGGTTGCTATGAGGTGCAAGTGACTTGACATCACATGATATTGCCTATGGGTCCAGTGGTGAAAACTTTTTGTTTTCTTGACAGTGAGGTTCAATTCATATTGAAAGCTGTATTCTTCAATCTTCTACAAGAAGTGTTCCAAGTCCTCACTTTCAGCAAGCAAGCTTGTGCCATCTTCACGAAGATTATTGATATGTCTTCTTTCAATCCTGATGCCACATTCTTCTTCATAGAATCCAGCTTCTAGAATAATTTGCTCAACATACAGATTGAATAGATATGGAGAAAGAATATAACCTTGAAATATACCTTTCCTAATTTTAAACCATTCAGAGTTCCCTTGATCTGTTCTTATATCAACCTCTTGGTCTGCATATAGGTTTTGTATGAGCACGTTTAAGTGTTCTGAGATAAACCCTTAAGGTTGTTGTTGTTGTTGTTATATGCCGTCAAGTCACTTGTAACTCATAGCGATCATATATATATATATACACACACAAGAGCCCTAAATCCTGCTCTATCCTGTGTCAACCTCACTGTCTCTGACACACCTACTCCCATTACCCCAATCACTGAATTAATCCATCTCATTGAGGTTGTTCGTCTCCTGTACTGTCCCTTCACCCTCTCAAACATGACGTCCTTCTCCAAGGACTGGTCCCTTTTTGCAACATGCCCAAAGTATGTCAGACGAAGCTTCAGAATCCTTGCCTCCAAGGAGCAGCTAGGTTTTACCCTCTCCAAGATGAACCTATTTGTTCTCCTAACAGTCCATTGTGTATATTCAACATGCTTCTCCATCACCACAGCTCAAAGCCATCAACTCTCTTTCCATCCCTAGCCATCGTCCAGCTCTCTGATGCATAGCACACAATTGCTAAGATTATGGCCTGGATCAGGCATGCCTTAGTCTCCAGCTTGACATCGTTGCTCTTCAGTACTCTGGAGAGGTTGCTGACAGCTGACTTTCCCAGTGCAGTTTGTCTCTTAATTTCCTGGCTACTGGTACCAAGAATGTTGATTGTGGAATCATGCAAACTAAAACTGTTAACATTCTCAATCTCTTCACCATCCATAATGATGCTGCCAATTGGCCCAATGGTGAGAATCTTGTTTTCTTAATATTTAGCTTCAATCCATATTGAAGGCTGCAGTCTTTGAACTTCTGTAGTAAATACTTCCGGTCCTCCTCAGTGTCCTCAAGCAGGGTTGTGTCATCTACATAATGCAGATTGTTGATGACTCTTCCTTCAATCCTGATGCCACATTCCTCTTTATGAAGCCCAGTGTCCTGAAGCAGAATACATTCCTGGTGGACCTCCTTCCCTATTTTGAACCATGCAGTACATCCTTGCTCTGTTCTGACGACAACCTCTTGGTTGAGTATAGGTATTGCATAAGCACAATCAAATGTTCTGGGATTCTCATTCTTCTCAGAGTCAGCCACAGTTTGTTGTGATCCACACAACATAAGTCAAAAGCCTTTGCATAGTCAATGAATCACAGATAGACATTCCTGTGGTACTCTCTGCTTTCTGACATCTTTAAACCAGATTATTTCTGTCTTTTCTTTTAGAGTTGGGCTAGTGTTCAAATCCATTTCAAGGTTCTTATTTTTTAACTCATTGCACAGAAGTTTCCATCAAGGCTGTTTCCTCAGTTGGCCTGAGGTGTTAAGGGGAAATGAGGAGCACTATCTGCAGAAAAGTTAGTTAACACAGCCTCAATATCTGGCTCCTTCTCCTTAGAATAGTACAACATATAGAATGGCAGAAATAGGAAATAGTTCCCTAAAAACAGGACTTTTGAGAATTCTCCACTGGTATGCAAATCACTTAACACCAAACTGTTGCTTTCACAGTCACAGAGTCATGGCGCCCAGAGTAATCATTTCCGTTCCCACCATTGAGTGGGTGTGAGAATTGGGCTGATTTAAAAACATATGACTAATGAGCATGAATCCGGATGGTGCATCTGGTATTGATGGGGCTGATCTGAAATGATGGCAATGCAGCTGAGACCAGGGAACACAGCTTATGGGCAGCTAACTGACTCAGCCTTCATGCCTTTCTACTTAAAGGGCTTGGTGGTAGACAGAGAGGGCTTTCAGAGTCTTAGAATATCTTTCCTTTTGAGGACATTTAGTTTCATGATTTCCAGGCAAATTAGATCTGAAATAAGTTAGACTTGGAAAACTGGTTTACATTCTCTGGAAATGTAAATAAGGTAAAACTAGTTTTTGGTCAGAATTTCCTGTGGTCCCCTCCAGTGAACACTCACCTGCCATTTGTATTTATTTCACTTAAAGTGCCTGTATATATGGGTTGTATCAACTCTCAGGGGAAAAAAAAGGATTATGGGGCTGGCCTCTGAGAAAGGCATTTACAATCAGCAATTCATTTTAGTACTTAAGAATAGGAAGCATAGAATTATGTCTGATAATATATAGGAAATATGCAAATTCTTTATTACAAGTTATTTAAATAAGAGAGGATAAAAGGTATATATTACAAATACGAGAAAACCACAGAGCTTGAGAATGGGAGTGGGAAAGCAGGAAGAAGCAATATGTTACATCATCGTTAAGTACTCGTAACCATGAGCATCAGTCTGAGAATATTGTCTTTCTTTCTCTTTCTTTTCTTTTCTTTTCACTTCCTCTGTAATGGCCCATGAGAGACATTAAAATCTACTTTTTGTAATACCGATTAAAATGAAGGTGTTTATGTTGTTATGTGCCATAGAGTCGCCTGCAACTCAAAGTGACAATTCAAAATACATTAGCTCTGAAAACTGCCCTATCCTGAACCAATCTTGTTGTCTTTGATAGACCTAATTTTGTTTCTCCAGTCACTGAGTCAATCTATCTCATCCTGGGTCTTCCTTTTCTGTGCTGTCCCTCCACTCTTCTAAGCACCAGTCTCCAAGGACTGGTGTCCCTCCTGGTCACATGCCCAAAGTATGTGAGATAGAGCTTCAGAATATTTGCCTCTAGGGAGCCAACTGGTTTCACCCTCTCCGGGACAGACCTGCTTGTTCTCTAGAAGTCTACGGTATGTTCAACACTCTTTGCCAGCACTACAACACAATGGCCTTGATCCTTCTTCTATCATCCTTAGTTATTGTCTAGCTCTCTGATGCATAGTAAGTAATTGCAAAGACCATGGCCTGGATCAGGCACACCTTAGTTAGTCTCTAGATTGACATCATTCATCTTCAGTACTCTAGAGAGGTCTCTGACAGCAGACTTTCCCTACTTTTGATTTCCTGACTGCTGGTACTAAGAGCGTTTATTGTGGAACCAAGCAAGAGGAAGTTATCAGCAATCTCAATCTTCATTCATCATGAATCTGCTAATTGGCCCAGTGGTGAGAATCTTTGTTTTCTTGATGTTGAGCTTCAATATTGAAGACTTAAGTCCCTGACCTTCTACAGCAAATGCCTCAGATCCTTTTCAGTTTCAGCAAGCAAAGTTGTGTCATCTGCAAACTGCAGTTGTTGATGAGTCTTCCTCCAACTCTGAAGCCACATTCCTCCTCATAAGTCCAGCCTCACAAAAGATCTGTTCTGCGTATAGATTGAAAGGATACGGAGATGGGATGCACCCCTGATGCACACCTTTCCTGATCCTGAACCATGGAGTGCTTCCCTGCTTTGTTCTGACTACCACTTCCTGGGCCAAGTATAGGTTTCACATGAGCATGATTAAGTGTTCTGGGATCTCCATTCTTCTCAAGGTTAGCCATAATTTATTGTAATTCACACAGTCAAATGCCTTTATATAGTCAATGAAACAAAAATAGACATTCTTCTGGTACCCTCTGCTTTTAGCCAAGATTCAATCTAACATTGACTATGATGTCTTTAGTGCCATGGCCTCTTCTAAACCCAGCCTACACATCTGGCAGTTCTCTGTTGATGTAGGTTCAGTAATTTCTGGATAAACTTTGGCAGGATTTTGCTTGCATGTGAAATGAGTGATATCATTAGGTAATTTCCATAGTTTGCTGGGTCACTTTTTTTGGGAATGGGAACAAATAAAAATCTCTTACAGTCAGTTGGCCAGGTAGTTGTCCTCCAGATTTCCTGGCATAACCTTTTGAGTGCGTCCAGGGCAGCACCTGTTTGCTGAAATATGTCATTTCTATCCATCTTCTGTTCAGTTCCTTAATTCTTGATTACTTCCCTTTGGTTTGGCTTCTTGGTGCTCTAGTGCAATATTCAGAGCTTCTTGTGACATCCGCCTTGGTCTTTTCATTCTCCTCTGTCTTTGCAGTGACTTTTTGCATTGTTGTTGTTGTTGTTGTTTTTATGTGCCGTCGAGTCGTTTGCGACTCATAGCGACCCTATGTACAACAGCCCTAAACCGTGCTCTATTCTGTGCCAATCTCATTGCCTCTGACACACCCATCCCGATTACCCAGTCACTGAATCAATCCACCTCATAGAGGGTCTTCCCCTCCTGCGCTGTTCCACCCTGCCCAGCATGATGTCCATCTCTAAAGACCTGTCTCTCCTTACAACATGTCCAAAGTATGTCAGACGAAGCCCCAGAATCCCTGCCTCCAAGGAGTAGCCTGGTTTAACCCTCTCTAGGATGAATCTGTTTGTTTTCTTGGCAGTCCATGGTACATTCAATATTATTCTCCAGCACCACAGCTCAAAGGCGTCAATTCTCCTTCTATCCTCCCTGTCATTGTCCAACTCTCTGATGCATAACAAGTGATAGCAAAAACCATGGCCTGTATCAGGTGGACCTTAGTCTCCAGAGAGACACCGCTGCTCTTGAGTACTTTAGAGGGGTCCCTAACAGCAGACTTTCCCATCACAATACATCTTTTCATTTCCTGGCTGCTGGTGCTGAGCGTGTTGACTGGAGCCAAGCAAACTAAAGCTGTGTACAATCTCAATCTCTTCACCATCCATCCTGGTGCTGCCAATTGGTCCAGTGGTGAGAATCTTTGTCTTCTTGACATTGAGCCTCAGTCCATACTGAAGGTTGCAGTCCTTGACCCTCTGCAGTAAGTGCATGAGGTCCTCCTCAGTTTCAGCGAGCAAGGTTGTGTCATCTGCATAACACAGAACCAATCCTAATGCCACGGTTGAATATTATTCTTTATATCCTCGCACAGATCACCTGGTCTTTGCTAATTAGTGTTCACAATTTCACACGTGTTCTTGGGATGGTCTTTAAATTCTGGTGGGATAGACTTGAGGTTAAATTTTGGTTCTTGTGGATTTAATTTTATTTTCTTTAATTTTTTATCTTGAGCTCTAGTACAGCTTAAAGATTTCTAGAAATGGGTTTTAACTAGCATCTTATCACTTTCTATTATTTTGTTGCTATAACAAACTAAAATCTATTAAAAGTAATAGATTAATACATATTTACTGTCTTATATTTCTGAAGGTCAGAAGTCCTACATGGTCTGAAAATTCTATATTTAAGGGCTGCATTTATTTTGGCTGCACAGCAGAATATATTCCCTTGCTTTTTGAGGACACTCATATCCCCTAGCTGATGAGTCTCTTTCCCAATTTTCTAAGTCAGTAAGATTATATCTGGTCACATATCTCTTTTCATGTAGTCAGAGAAGGTTTTTCAGTTTAGGAAAGAATCATGAGATTAGAGTGAGATTACTGAGGCAGTCTACGCTCATTTCTCCATATCATAGTAAATTTATTTGGAAACTTAATTGCACTGCAAACATAATATTCCTTATAATGTGACACATGGAAAGGTTCTAGGAAGAAGACACTTTTGAAGGTTATAGCAAAATCTGTGAAGAGTCGAAATGAGAGAATTAAAAAGGAAGAACTTGCTCAGCATTCCTTAAGCTGAAAGAGTAAGTCTCAAGTTGTAATACTGAAGGACGCTGTGGTCAGAATCCTGAATGATGTCAGAAACATCCAAAGAAGATAGAGGGAATACTCCATCATTGTACCAAAAGGAAGAGGCTGACAGAGAATAATGTCAGGAAGTAGCACATGATCAAGAGCCAATGGTAATAAAAGAAGTTCAAGCTGCACTGAAGGCATTAGCAAAAAAAAAAAAATACAAAAAACAACCCAGGAATTGATTAATTATAAATAAAAATATTCCAACAGATGTAGCCCTAGACGTATTAACCAGGTTCTGCCAAGAAATCTGGACGACATCTACCTGGCCAACTGATTTGAAGAAAACCACATTTATGCCCATTCCCCAAAAAGGTGATCCAACAGAATGTGGAAATTATCAAACACTATAATTAATACCACATGGAAGCAAACTTTTGCTGGAGATGATTTTAAAATGGCTAGAACAGTACATAGATACAGAATTGCCAGAAATGCCAAGATTTAAAAGAGGCCATGGCACAACAGATATCATTGCTGATATCAGATGGATCCTGGCTGAAAGTAGAGTATGTTGTTGTTATGTGCCATAGAGTTGCCTGTGACTCATGGACAACAGCCCTAAACCCTGCTCTTATTGCCCTCTACTCTTCTGAGTGTGATGTCCTTCTCTAAAATCAGTCTTTCCTGGCAACATGCACAAAGTATGTGAGATGGAGTTCAAAATCCTAACCTTCAAGGAGAAACTTGTTTTCAGCCTCTACAAGACAGACATATTTGTTTTCTTGGCAGTCTGTGATATGTTCAAGACTCTTCTTCAGCACCACAATTCAAAGGCATTAATTCTGCTTCTATTATCCTTAATCATTATCCAGTTCTCTGATGCATAGCAAGTAATTGTGAAAGACTGTGCACTGGATTAGGTGCACCTTTGTCTCTAGGCTGACATTGTTGCTTCTCAGTACTCTGGAAAAGTCCCTGACAGTAGATTTACCTAATGCAATTAACTTTTTTATTTCCTGACTACTGGTGCCAAAAGTGTTGATTGTGGAGCTGAGCAAGCTAAAACTGTTAACAACGTCGATCTGTTCTCCATCCATCATGGTGCTGTCAATTGGCCTAGCAAGCAAGGTTGTGTTATTTGCATAACAGGTTGTTGATGAGTCTTCTTACAATCCTGATGCCACATTTCTCCTCTTAAAGTCTGGCCTCCCGAATGATCTATTCTGAATATAGATTGAAAATGTATGATGCATACTCACGTTTATCACGGCTTTGTTCACAATAGCAAAGAGTTGGAAACAACCTAAGTGCCCATCAACAAACGAATGGATAGAGAAACTGTGGTATATTCACACAATGGAATACTACGCTGCATTGAAAAACCAGAAATCATTAAATATTATTCAAAATGGGTGACCCTGAAGGACATTATGCTGAGTGAAAGATCTCAGTCACAAAAGGACAAATACTGCACAGTGCTACTGTTGTGAAAAGGGACTGACATCGGGGTTGCTGGGATACTGAGAAAGATGGGATAAATTATGAATACTGCATTGAAACAGATGAGGGAGAGAACTGTTTTAAGAGGGAGATAATTGTTTAAAAGGGATATATGATTAGGAATTATTGTCATGACAGGAGTCCAGAATGAAGGCTGCATTAGTGAAGTGGACTTGGGGGTAGGAATTGTATAACCATGAAAGAATTCTTCTTTTACTTTTTAAAGAGAAGAGTGAACTGGTCAAGAGGTTGAGCAAGGAGAAAAGTGTAACAATGAATGAATGGAAATCCAAAGTCTCTGTAAACTTTCATTAAAATTAATTAAAAAAAAAAAGAAAATGTAGTGAGACAGGATGCATCCCTGACCAGAGTGAAAGAGGAGGAAATAAATGATTTCTACCAACTTATGCTGTCAGAAATAGATCAAACATGTAACCAAGATTCATTAATAATAATGGGTAACTAGAATGCAAAAGTTGGGAATCAGCAAGAAGGATCAACAGTCAGAAAACATGGACTTGGTGACAGAAACAAGGCTGGGGACAGAACAACAGAATTCTGCAGAATGAATTGTTTACTCATAGCAAACACCTTTTATAAGAAAAATAGACTATACACATGGATTTCACCTGATGGGATGCATAGGAATCAGACTGGTTACATCTGTGGAAGGAATCACTGGAGAAATTCAATATTGGCTGTGAAAACTAGGCCAGGCGCTCATTGTGGAACAGACAATCAACTACTCACATGCAAGTTCAAATAAAACTAAAGAAGTCAAATCAAATCCACAGGAATCAAAATTTGACCTTCAGGCTATTCCACCTGAATTTAAAAACCAACTCAGGAACAGGTTTGAGGCCTTTAACACTAATGAACAAAGAACAGATGAGCAGTGGTAGGATATCAAGAGTATCATTCACAAAGAATGCAAAATGTCATTACAAAGACAGAAGCAGAAAAGACCAAAATGGATGTCAGAGGAGACTCTGAATAATGCACTAAAGCACCGAGAAGCCTAAGTAAAGGGAAGAAATAAAGAAGTTAAAGAGCTGAATAGAAAATTTCAAAGGGCAACACAGGAAGACTAAGCAAAATATTATAATGAAATGTGCAAAGAACTGGAGACCCAAAATCAAAAGGACCATGCTCGCTCGGCATTTCTTAATCTGAAGGAACTAAACAACAAAATCAAGCTTTGAGCCACAATAGTTAAGTATGCTATGGGTAGAATATTGAACGATCCAGGAAGTATTAAAAGATGGAAGTAGTATACAGATTCACTGCACCAAAAAGAATTGGCTGACATAGAAGAATTTCAAGAAACAACGTATAGTTAAGGGGTGATGGTGATATAGGAGGAAGTCCAGGTTGCTTTGAAGGACTTGGCAAAAAAGAAAGTCCTAGAAATTGATGGAACATCAATTGACAATTTCAACAAACAGATGATGTCCTTTATGTGCTCATCAGATTGTGCCAGGAAATCTGGACTACCTGGCCAACTGACTGGAAGAGATCCATATTTATTCCCATTCCAAAAAAAGCTGACTTAACTGAGTGTGGAAACGATCATAAAATATCACTCATATCACACATAAGCAAAATCCTGATGAAGATTATCCAGAAACGACTGAACAGTACATTGACAGAGAACTATCAGAAATATAAGCCAATGTCAGATGGATCTTGGCAGAAAGCAAGAGTATCTGAGGGATATCTATCTGTATTTCATTGACTGCAAAGACATTTGGCTGTGCAGATCACAACAAATTGTGGTTAACCTTGAGGAGAATGGGAATTCCAGAACACTTGATTGTGCTTATGCAAAATCTATACTTCGACCAGGAAGCAGTTCTCAGAACAGAGCCAGGAAACACTGCATGTTTCAAAATTCAGGTCTATCAGAATATTTATGGATGTCTATGAGAATTTTTCTGTAGGCATGACGTACAACAATGTTGATGGCCTATAAATGGTTTTCTTTTATTGTATAGAGATCTCATTCCTCCAGTTAAAATTTTATACATGTTTTTCAAGATCCTGTGCATTTTTGTTGTACTTGAGCCATAGCAAATATGATTTGCATTTTTTCCTTGAGTATCCCTTAGTGTTTGCCATTTAGAATTAGTCTTTATCTCTCTCTCTGCATGTGCATATTTAATGGAGAAATGAAAAAGGAAGTTTCCATACCAGAAGACAGATTTACTCTAAATTTATAATAAATTTTATTATAAATCTATAATTTAGGCTTCTTGGTTGTACAATGCCACACCCCTGAAGAGGGAAAAATCCTTAAAGAGGCTACCATCATTAATTTGAAAAGAAATACACCTTTCCAGATGAAAATTTAATTTTAGTGTTTTTGTTCATCTTGTCTCCAGTATGGAATTTATTTGGAATTTTAAATTCACTTATCCCAGTAATACTATATAAATTTCAAAGACTACTCTGTAAAGTTGATTCTGACCCTGTAGGACAGAGTCTAAGTGACCTTTCTCCCTTGAAACAGTTGATGGATTTGAACTATTGACCTTTTTGGTTAGCAGCCCAACATTTATTTCACTATGCCACCAATGCCCAGTGTGTAATGAAGTCAATGGAAATTAAGTTACTAACTGTCTCCTTTTCTACCTTTCACCTATGATATACATCCATCCCTAAGCTCAGAGAATCAGGCATGGCTAATAAGAGGAAACTAATTCCTTTCATTAAATATCTGGATATTGTTTGGTTTTATTTTTTTCTACTTCCACTTCCACACTAGCAAGAGTACTTGTCTCTACACAGAACAAATTAGATATATCAGACAAAGTGATTAATTGTCTCCAGGACTGACATCAATATTCATCTTTAACTCAGCCACTATGAAGAGTATAATTAGCTTCCTGCTTCATGCCTAGTCCTCTCAGTGCTGGGAAATGAGCACCTCTCATTTGTCCTGCGCTACATGGCCCATGTTAATGATAAACTCTTGGAGTGTTGTTTGTCTATGACTGAAGTATTTACATAGAGGCAAAAATTAGGTGAATATAAAATTTGCACATGACAACTTCCAAAAGTCTTCATTTAAAACAATAATTTATTTAACTTTTTTGTTCTTGAGAAGATACATTGCAAAATCCCTCCCAAAAAAACAAAAATCCTAAAAGCAAACCCCCAAGCACAAGTTTGTTAATGTACAATTAAGTGACAGCAACTACATTCTTTGAATTATTCAAATATTCTAACCCTCTTTTTCTGAGTTCTTTCTCAGCTGATAAACGTAAACTCACTGTACCCTGAGGCTCCTACCTAAACTTTTGAGTTGCTATTTTCAGTTTGTTCCCCTATTGATGGATCTTAAAAGAGGATAGTGCTCAAGTTAGATATTCCTTACTAGCTAATGGAGTTTATTTGGTTTGTTTTAAGAAGATGTCAAGGTATATTTTTGCTTTAAAGTTTAAAGATTATTTTAAGGTTGTAGTTTTAGGGGTTTATCTAGCTTCAATGGATCTAGAAAAATCTGGTGATCATGAGAATTTTAAATTTTATTCTGTTTCCCCCTCTATTGATTAGTAATTTTCCATAGCTTTTTGATAAAAATGTTCAGGAATGGTAGTTAAACACAGTCTACTCCCCTATGCCTCTTATAAAAAAGTAGTATGAAAGGTTACACTCAGACAAATCCACTCAGTAACTAACACATTTTTCTCTGATTTGTTGTCTTTAAGTTAATTTCTTTTTCCTGTCCCCATTCCTATTTAATCAGTATGCTGAGAAAAATGATTTGAGGTGCTGAACTCTAAGAAGAATGTGACATCAGGATTGAAGGAAGACATATCAGTAACCTTTGTTATGAAGATGACATAACCTTGATTGTTGAAAGTTAGCGGGACTTGAAGCACTTATTGCAGAAAATCAAAGAATACAGTTTTCAATAGAAATTGCATCTTTTTTAATTTAATTTT
>NW_006399800.1:9986324-9990871 GCF_000299155.1 Elephantulus edwardii
GGCACCTTGGCCAGTCCCAAAGTTCAGAGCTGGCGGGGGGTCGTGAGCCGGGTTGGGGGGGAGCAATGCGATACCTGAAGATGGGGGTCATGGGTCAGAGCTCATGAATTGCATCTTAATGTCAAAAAAACCCCCAAAATTTTCACCACTGGACCCACAGACAATATCATGTTACATGAATAAAAGATTGAAATTTTCACATGACTTCATCTTACTTGGACCACAATCAACACACTTGGTACCAGCAGTCATGAAATCAGGAGATGTATTGCTCTGGGATAGTATGTAGTCAGGGACCTCTCTAAATTATTGAAAAGCAATGATGTCAGTCTGAGGACTAAGGAACACCTTTTTCAGGCCATAGTTTTTTTAGTCACTTGCTATACTGCTGAGAGCTGGACAGTGAGTGAATAATGATGACAGGAGGAAAATTGATGCCTTTGAGCTGTAGTTTGGAGTAAAGTGCTGAAGATACCATCGACTATCAAAAGAACAAATATGTATGACAAAGATAATGAGATTTTCTTAGGATAGGGCATAGTTTAGAACTATTATTCATAATGTCTCTATGAATTGTAGTAAATTCAATGGCACTTAATAACAGCAACAACTTGATATTTTGGGTTGATCTCCTATCTTTTATATTATCAGAGGAAGATGATTCAACTCTACCAGCTGCTTTGTGGGAGAAAGAAGAACAATCCTGTGGTGTGATTTATAGCCTCTGAAAATCCACTAGAAGGTTGGCTGTGAGTTGACTCTGGCTTGACAACACATAAGAAAAACAACAGTAACATATGACATGAGTATTAAAACCTTACCCCTTTATAGTAACACAATTTCTTGCCTCTCTCTGGCCCATATAGGCTTTTTTTTACCAACCAGTGGAAGAGAAAAATAATTCATGATCACGTCACTGACTCTCCTCGCACAACCTCTGTTTTTCCTAATAATGGTTGACAGATGTGAAAGGAAAGCCAATTAGAGGTGGGGAGGAGGTACAAAGTCTTAATTAAATTAGTTGAATACTGCCCCTTTTTCTTTAGGGGCACTTTGTTTGGTTATTTTAATATTTTCCACTGTGGACATTCAGAGTAATCCTTTCCCTAGAGCCTGATAACTTACATATTTTCCTTCCTCTTCAGCTTTTGCTCCTCAGGGGCCAAACTGATATTCAGCCAAATTGTAGCTATAGTGGGTATTTGGAGACCATTTTAAATGTTTGGTGCCTCTGTTTTATGATTTGTAAACGTTCTAAATATATTGCCACCGCTTCCCTCCCCCCCTTCTTATCACAGTACTCATCAGTATGTGATCATGAGTGATCATCTTTTGAGATGATTTAAGATTAGTTTCGTTCCATAGAATTATATGAGAACTAGACTTATGGCCCTGAGCTGTACTATAACCAGACTTTTAGCTGACTTTTCCAAAGATAGTCAAGCACTAGCCTCCATTACTCACTGAACCTTTGCCCCTAATCCAGTGAATACATGACAGGTTACCCAGGGAAATCTTTAACCTCACTTCTCTAAGACTAGGAAGCTCTGGTGGCCTAGTTTGTAGGGAATTGCACTGCTAACTAAGACATCATTCCTCTCTGGTGCTTTGCATTCACCAGTGGCTCCACAAGATAAAGATGGACAACTACTTCTGTGCAGTTTATAGTTTTGGAAACCAGCTAGAGTGTTGGCTATGAGTTGATTCCAACTTTATGTCTATAAGTGAGTGAATGCTTTTTCTGATTATATCAAAGCCAGCAAACCTCTTTGGTGGAGGAGTGAAAGGAGGGGTAAATCATCCGCACATCGTTCTCAGCTTTTTGAAGATCTTGTGAAAGCAAGTTCTTACTTTCTTAAAGCATTTCTGTCCTTTAAAAGCATTTCTTCATATGAATTGAAAGGATGCCACTTGTTGAACCTATTTAGCCATATATTATAAAATTCTATAAAGAAATTAAATGTTCTCTGTTTAAGAATTGTATCTAAAACCCAGGCATGTCTCGTAAGCGTATCATTCTTTTGTCTTTTACCAGAGATTTTGTGGAGATGAAAGTGCTATGAATGAAAAATTGCGCCCAGACACAGGAGGAAGTAGTGCTACACCACAGTACTTTGGGGGAATCACTGCTACTTCGCTAGATTATGCAGGACCCCCGTAAGCTCAAGCAGAAGGGAGTGGAACAGCTGGAGCAGTTCGAGTGATGCAGAGGAGCCTGTCCTGCAAGGGAAAACCCAAAACTTCCGGGTTTCCAATTCAGGTACTTTGGAAGGTTTACTTCTGTTTGGTCCTCAGCCCCGCAGGCCTCAGGCCAAGAAGGGATCACAAATATACAGATCCTTCAGAAAACACTGATATATTCTTGGTCGCTATGTAGTTACAACAATCTAACATCTGTTGTTCTTAAATGCTGTCGAGTCATAGTCACTCTATGAATGAAGGACCTGAATCCTTGTATAACTTTCTTTGTTTCTCCAAGTTCATAGGTTTTCCAGAGGCAAGCTATTTTGGAAGTGGATGCCACTCCTGCTTCCAAGATTGTTTTACTCAGAGAGCTCCACCAAACACTGTCCATCGTGGGTGACCAACATTGCATTTGGCACATCCATGTCAGTGTTCAGCATCACAGCAACCACGAGTTACCTCTGTACAGCAAACTGATAGACCAGTGCTACCTAGAAGAGTTTTTGACAGAAAAAAAAAAATAAACATCCAGCATGCCTACATACTGGTAGACTGTTAGCCAGAGGCCCCCAGTTCATCTGACAAGTCCCATCTGCTGATACCCACTTGGGACAAAAAGAAAGTCATAAGAACGCCGGGCTTTCCAAACTTGTCCCTCTTCGAGATGTGAGAGGCCATCACAACTTCTAGCATAAACACGACTCACAACACACTAGCTCTCAGCCTGAAGGCGAGGCCAATCATTTCAGCATTTAAAAATTCCAGCGTGCCCACATGCTGATAGACCGTTAGCCAGAGATACTCACATACTGTCAAGAAAGCAGCATTCTGCCTCAGTTATTATGAAACCCCCCAAAAAAAACCAACCCAAAAAAACTTTCTCTCCAAAAAGCAGACCCAATGAATAATCCAGATAGAGAGAAACAGAAAAAAAAAATATGGTGATTTGGAGTTATTTGAACAGCCACAAAGAAAATGCAAATAATGGAAGAAGCAATTAAGAAAGCAAATACCCCAGGAACAACAGTCCATAAGAAATATATTGATGAGGAGTAACTTCAACAGCTATGGAAGAAAATGTAAAACATGGAAGAAAGAATTGATATTGTAGATAAAGAGGTACAGGAACTTAAAAAATCTTCACAAGACAGAGAGGGTAAAATCAACACAGTATTAGAAATAACAGAAAAGCATGAAAATGGAATTTAGAATATTAAGACCAAAGTGGCAAAAGTGTCCAACATACTGGTAGGACAAAAAAGTAGAACTGAAGAGATGAAACAGAGAGTTAGTGATTTGGAAACAAGAGCATCACTGAAAACATACTAGAGGAAAAGCAGAGATGAGACATAAAGAAAATGAAGAAACATTAGAATTGTACGGGATGATAGGAAACAGAAAAACATACATATGATTGGAATTCCAGAACACAGGAGTGACAGAGAAATCACTGAGAAAATTGTGTAAGAAGTACTAGAAGAAAACTTCCCAGGTGTTTTGAAAATAAGGGAAATCCACAGTTAAGAGGCACAGCTAACACCAAATAGACTAGCCCCCAAAAGAAAAACATCAAGACGTACTATAGTCAAATTCTTCCAATTAAAAGACAAGGATAGAATTCTAAAAGAAGCATGAAAAAAGCAAAGAGTCACCTAAAAAGAGGAAACAATTAGATTAAGTTCTGATTTCTCAGTAGAAATCAAGCAAGCTAGAGGACACTGGGATGGCATATAATAAAAGTGGAAAGGAAACAATTGCCAGCCAAGGATTCCATAACCAGCAAAGCTCTCAATCAAATACGAAGGAGAAATAAGATCTTTTGCAGAAAAGAAGGAACTTAAATAATTTTTGAAAACAAGACCAAAATGATAAGAAATTTTAAGTCCTTCATATGTACATGGACCATAGTAACCAGAAACAACAGAAAGAGAAACAGCAAATTGGCAAGAGTAAAACCTGACCTGACAATAATCACCCTTAATGTGAATGGACTAAATGCATCAATTTTTTTAAAAAGTAGCAGAATGGATAAAAAAAAAAAAAAAACCCAAAGCCCATCAATGTATTTCCAACAAGAGACTATATAAAAAAAGAAGAAAAAGACAGACTCAAAATCAAAGGATAGGAAAAAAAATATACCAAGCAAATGGCAACCTCAAAAAAGCAGGAGTGGCAATACTAATCTCTGAAATAGATTTTTTTTTTTATGAAAACCACCATTAAAGATAGGGAAGGGCATAAAAAACTGATTAAAGTCACAATAGACCAAGAAGACATAACTTTGGTCGGCATTTATGCACCAAATGATGTTGTTGTTGTTGTTATGTGCCATCGAGTTGTTTTCGACTCATAGCGACCCTATG
>NW_006399800.1:9991736-10017601 GCF_000299155.1 Elephantulus edwardii
ACTGGGCTAGGGGTGGGGTCAACACTGTAACTAATGCTTAACTCCACAATAAGGGATTTTTCTTTCACTGCTCCACAAATTGCTTGTCTGTCAGATACTCCTCTAAATCTGAGCATTCAGATTAAGACAGACTAGGAAGAAGGATTGGCCACCCACTTCTGAAATAGCAGGCCTCTGAAAACCCTATGAGCCAAATGATAGACATGCAAAATACATAAAACAATGGTTAACAGAATTGAAGAGAGACATAGACAGGACCACAATAGTGGTAGGAGGTTTTGAAACACCACTATTACTACTAGGTTAACTCAAAAGAAACTCAATAAATATGCAGAATATCTAAAATATACAATCAGCCAACTTGACCTTGTGGATATATTTAGGGTACTGCCCTCAACTAAAAATCAATTCACTTTCTTCTCAAGTGCACATGGCACATTCTCCAGAATAGATCATATATTAGGACACAAAGCAAACCTCAACAAATTTAAAAAACCATTGAAATGATATAAAGTGTCTTCTCAGACCACAATGCCATAAAACTAGAAATTAACCACAAGAGAGTAAAGCTTACAAGATCATCCTTGTAGAAACTAAATAACTCTCTGTTAGAACATGATTGAGTTATAAAAGGAATAAAGAATGAAATAAAAAAAGTTCCTTGAATCAAATGAAAATGAAAATATGACATACCAAAACCTCTGGGATTCCAGCTAATGCTGTCCTCTGGGGGCAGTTCATAGTAATAGGCACACAGATAAAAAAGGAAGAAAGAAGAAAAATCAATGATCTTACTCAACATCATCATCAAATAGAAAAAGAACAACAATCTAATTCTACAGCCTCTAGAAGAAATTATCAGGACAAGTGCTGAAATCAACTATATAGAAAAAAGAAAAACAATTGAAACCATCAATAAGACCAGGATCTAGTTTTTTGAAAGACCAAATAAAATTGACAAACCACTGGGAAACTTAACAAAAGAAAAAAAAGAGAGAGAAAATACACAGATAACTCGATTAAGAAATGATAGAGGTGACATCAAAACGGAACCAGATAAAATTAAACAGATAAGATTAGAATACTATGAAAAGCTGTACTCTGATAAATTTGAAAACCTAGAAGAAGTGGACAAATTTCTTGAAACTCATGCCCTACCCAGATTGAAGGACAGATATAGAACACCTGAGTAGACCCATCATAAAAGAAGAAACTGAAAATGTCATAAAAAGATTTCATCATAAGAAAAGTCCTGGAGCAGATGGCGGCACAGATGAATTCTACCAAACATTCAGAGAGGATCCATCACCAATTCTACTTACATTATTAAAAAAAAAAATTGAAAAAGAAGAAACTCTCAGAGTCATTCTATGAAGCAAGCATATCCCTAATACCAAAACCAGGCATAGATATTATAGTTATGTGCTGTTGAGTCACTTGCTCTATCATATGTCAAACTTATTGTCTCTGACACACCTACCCCCTTAACCCCAGTCACTGAATTAATCCATCTCATTGAGGGTCTTCCTCTCTTGCACTGTCCCTCTCCCCTCCCAAGCATGATGTCCCTATCCAAGGACTGGTCCTGCCTTGCAACATTTCCAAAGTATGTCAGAGAAAGCTTCAGAATCTTCTTACAAGGAGAAGTCTGGTCTCACTCTCTCTAGGATGAACTTGTTTGTTTTTCTAGCAGTCCATGATATATTCAACACTCTTCTCCAGAGCCACAGCTCAAAGGCATCAATTCTCCTTCTATCATCCCTAGTCATTGCCCAGCTTTCTTATGCATAGCAAGTAATTGCAAAGAGTATGGCCTGGATCAGGCATACCTTGGTTTTCAGACTGACATCGTTGCTCTACGGTATTTTGGAGAGGTCTCTGACAGCAGATTTTCCCCAATTAAATTAATCTTTTTATTTCCCGGCTGCTTGGATCAAGTGTGTTGATTGTGGAGCCAAGCAAACTAAAGCTATTAACAATCTCGATCTCTTCACCATCTATCATGATGCGGACAATTGGTCCAGTGGTGAGAATCTTTGTTTTCTTGATGTTGAGCTTCAATTCATATTTAAAGGTCCAGTCCCTGACCTTCTGCAGCAAGCACTTCAGGTCCTCCTCAGTCTCAGCAAGCAGGGTTGTGTCATCTGCATAATGCAGATTGTTGATGAGTCTACTTCTAATCTTGATGCCACATTTCTGCTCTTAGAGCCCAGCCTCCCGTGTAATCTGTTCCACATATAGATTAAAAAGGTATGGAAATAGGACACATCCCTGGCATACATCCTTCCCAATTTTGAACCGTGCAGTGTTTCCTTGCTCTGTTCTGAAGACTGCCTTCTGGTCCAAGCAGAGGCTTCTCATAAACACAATCAAGTGTTTTGGGATTCCAATTCTAAGACATCACCAAGAAAGAAAACCATAGACCAATATCTCTCATAAATACAGAATCCAAAACACATCAGAACAATAACTCACCATTATTAAGTGGATTCATAACAGGTATGCAAGAATGGTTCAACATAAGAAAAAATAATGTCATTTACCACATTAACAAAGCAAATAAAAAGAACCATATGATCTTTGCAATTGATGCAGAAAAGGCATTTTACAAAACCCAACATCCCTTCCTGATTAAGACACTCAGCAAAATTGGAATAGAAGAGAATTTCCTCATCATAGTGAAAAGCATATGTGTAAAACGGAAACATCACCCTCAATGGAAGAAGATTAAAAGAATTTTCTTTGTGAACAGGGACCAGATAAGGATGCCCGTTGTCATCACTTCTATTCAATATTGTATTGGAAGTACTTGCTAGGGCAATATGACAAGAGGGAAATAAAAGACATCCAGATCAGCAAAGAGATGGTCAAACTATTGCTATATGCAGATAATATGATACAGAAAACCCCAAAGTCTCAACAACAACAACAAAAAATGTTAGAGCTAGTCAGCCAATTGAGCACAGGGGCAGCATATAAGATCAATATCCAGAAAACAGTGGGATTCCTCTACAGTAACAAAGAGAACTCAGAGAAGGAAACCAAGAAAACAGTCATCCACAAACTGAGATACTTGAGAGTGGACCTAACTAGAGATACAAACGACTTATACAAAGAAAAGTACAGGCTGCGGACCTTCAGTGTGTCATGGCGCCCTCCAGGAAGTTCTTCGTTGGGGGAAACTGGAAAATGAACGGATGAAAGAAGGGTCTGGGAGAACTCATCACTACTCTAAACGCGGTTCAGGTGTCGGCCGATACCGAGGTTGTCTGTGCACCTCCTACTGCCTACATTGACTTTGCTCAGCAGAAGCTAGATGCCGAGATTGCTGTGGCTGCACAGAACTGCTGCAAAGTGACTATTGGGGCCTTCACTAGGGAGATCAGCCCTGGCATGATCAAAGACTGTGGAGCCATTTGGGTAGTTCTGGGACACTCAGAAAGAAGGCATGCCTTTGGAGAGTCAGATGAGCTGATTGGACAAAAAGGAGCCCACACCCTGGCAGAGGGACTTGGAGTCATTGCCTGCATTGGAGAGAAGCTGGACGAGAGGGAGGCTGGCATCACTGTGAAGGTCGTTTCTGAGCAAACCAAGGTCATCACAGATAACGTGACAGACTGGAGCAGGGCCGTCTTGGCTTATGAGCCAGTGTGGGCCATTGGTACCGGCAAGACTGCAACACCCCAGTAGACCCAGGAAGTACAGGAAAAGCTCCGGGATGGCTCAAGTCCAATGTCTCGGACGCGGTGGCTCAAAGTACTCGTATCATTTATGGAGGTTCTGTGACAAGGGACACCTGTAAGGACCTGACAAGCCAGCCTGATGTGGATGGCTTCCTGGTAAGTGGTACGTCCCTGAAGCCTGAATTTGTGGACATCATTAATGCCAAGCAATAAGCTCCATTCATCTCTCCTACCCTCTTCCTGCTGAACCAGAGACCAGGCAGCCCAGAAGCCCAATAACTGCTCCCCCCCTCCCCCCACGTTCTTCTGCTGGTGTCACTTTCCCCTTCTCATGGCTGAGTACATATTGTACCTTCCTTTACCGTTTACACCTTCCCTGCAATGGCTGGGACCAGGCCAATCAATTCTCCACTTACTACAATGGTTTGAATGAAACATGTCACCAAAGTGGCTTCTCATTGGCTGGGAGGTATGAGAGGCGGAGCTTGCCCCTGGGTCCCCTCACTCCCCAGTGAGAGGGCAGGAGAGAACATCCTTCTCTGTTCTTGTCACATGCCATGAGAAAACCCTGACTTCCCTCAGAGGCCAGGGGTACTACCCTCTCCCATGAGTCCAATGCATGTGTGTATTGTGCTTGAGTTGCCCCGTGTGAGGGGGGAATAAATATCTGGCACTGAAAAAAAAAAAAAGGAAGAAAAGTGCAAAACATTTCTGCAAGACTCAATAAAAGACCTAAAGAAATGAAAAAAAAAAAATAAAATAAAAACGTGCCCTGTTCATGGATAGGAAGACTCAATATTGTGAAAATGACAATCCTACCAAAAGCAATCTACATGTTTAATACAATCCCAATACAGATACCAAATTCACTTTTCAAGAAGATCAAGCAGGAAATTGTCAAGTTTGTTTGGAGAGGCAAGAGATCCTGAATAAGCAACACATTTCTGAGAAACAAAAATGAAATAGGCAACATAGTACTCCCTGATCTCAACACCTACTACACAGCAGTAGTAACCAAAACAGTATGAACCTGGTACATAGACCAATGAAACAGAATTGATAACCCAGAAATAGACCCTACTATCTATGGTCAACTGATATTCAACAAGGAAATTAAACCTATCAAATGGTGAAATGACAACCTCTTCAACAAGTGGTGCTGGCAAAACTGGACTGCTACCAGCAGAAACCTGAAACTATCCACATCTCACACCATACACAAAAATCAACTCAAGGTGCATCAGAGACCTGGGAGTAAAGCCCCAAACCATAATGTTCATGAAAGACAAATTGGGATTAAGCTTAGAAAGCACAGTCTACAGTAGAAAGAGACTGTGAAATACAGCCAGAAATGCCCAATCTGAGGAGGATAAAATTGATAAGTGAAATCTTTTAAAGATTAAACCCCTATGTGCATCAAAAACTTTTTCCAACAGGGTGAAAAATAAAACCTACCAACTGGAAACAAAGTCTCATAACAAAAGTTTATAGAATATTCCTGGACCTCTACAAGAAAAAGACTGATAACCCAATTACAAAACGGGCAAAAGATATTGAAAGATTTTCACAGAGGAAGATATTTGAGTGTCCAACAGACACATGAAGAAATACTCCAAATCACTGGCAATAAGAGAGATGCAAATCAAAACCACAATGAGGTACCATCTCACTCCAGTAACAGTGGCAAAGTTTAACAGGACAGCAAGTAATACATGTTGGAGAGAAGGTGACTAGCTAGTAACTCTTAAACATTGTTGATGCGATTGTAAAATGGTACAACCACTCTGGAATGCAGTTTGGTGCTTCCTCAAAAAACTGAACATAGAAATTCTATATGACCCAGCTATTGCATTGCTTGGAATATATCCTGAGAATGAGAACTGAGGCTCAAATGGAGATTTGTACACCAATGTTCATACTAGAACATGGAAACAGCCCAGATGTCCAACCACAAATAAGTGGACTGAGAAGTTGTGGTACATTTACACAATGGAATAATAGTACACAGCATGCAGGAGCAATGATTTTGTAAATTATTACCTGACTTGGGAGTGAATTAACTCAGTCCCACAGGACAAATACTGTATAAAACCATTTTTGTAGAATGAGTATGAGGATCCAAGGTGGGAGGAAGGTGGAAGAAGAGGGGTGATGATGGATGGGGGATGGTGGGGTATTAAGTACAGGGTTGTGCAATAGAATGGAGGGGTAAAGAAAATGTGAAAGATCTTATGTGAATAAAATGTATTCAAACTCCGTAAATGAATCAGTATAAAATAAAAAAAATAAAAATGAAATCAACAACAGCAAAAGACTGTGCCTTCTTATAAGTTAGTGTCCCCAATATTGAGACCTGTCTTAGTCATCTAACAGTGTTATAACAAAGATAACACAAATGAATGGTTTTAACAAAAAAATGTATTCTTTTTACTAGAACTTCCTAGTAACTAGGAGATGCTTTTTACAAGGTTGATGCTAAGAAAAGTCTCTCTCTTTCTCTCTCTCATTATTATGGAGGAAAGTATTTCTTTTAGTGTTTGTAGGTCTGATATAGGTCCAATTTCCATATGTCTGGCCTTTCCCTGTGTCAGAGCTTTTATATACAGGGACCTTAGTCCAAAAATGTGTACTCTACTCTTGTTGTTTACTTATTGATTACATTGAGGCTGAAAACTACACGACACCCTGCCCAAACTGTTTTATTTCTAGGAGAGAAAAAGTAGTAAGGGATGACTTACATCCAATTAGGGCTACTGTGGGATTAGGAAGTGTTGCATTCCATCGTTAATACTCCTACAACTATTTGGCTAATCAAATAATGAGAGATCTACTGTTATATAGCGTCTACATTATGAGTCGCAAATGACTCAATGGCACATAACAACAACAACAACAACATTATATCATGACATACATGTTTTTTTCTGGGCTGACACAGTTCAATCCATGATAGGGCCTTCCATGATAGGGCCTTAGAGAAAATTTTGAGAAATTTCTTACACACAATGTAATGAGACCTCATAGTCAAAAAACAAAATAACTATCTCTTTCTTCATTTTCCATTAACAACTTTCATTATTAAAATCAGAGCGGAAAGTTCATTAAACTCCTCATAGATTTCCCATGGAGTAGGTGTGACCTGTACCAAATATTGCTTTAAAAAATGAAAAGAAAGAAAAAGATATTTGATTGTCAATTATCCATTCATTCAGAGAACTTTTAGGATAGAGGATTGCAAAGCTAAAACCTGGATATCAACATAAAAAAAGTCATAAAATACTATGATAGCAAAGATGTAGCAAAAATACTATGGAAATCCAGAAAGGGAGAAATTATTTTCAGCTCTGAGAATAGGTGAAGGCATTATAGCAGAGGTAGTGTTTTTTCCTTCAAGTAGAAGGAATAAGATTGGCTAGACTAACACAAAGGAGTTTTATTTGAAAAAAGGAAGTAAGCATTAGATAGTTAACTTTATTAATGAATAAAGCATTTTTTTGTGTGCTCTCTGGGTTGTTGTTGTTATGTGCTGTCAAGTCATTTGTGACTCATAACGACCCTATGTACAACAGCCCTAAACTGTGCTCTATCCTGTGTCAATCTCATTGCCTCTGACACACCCATCCCAATTACCCCAGTCACTGAATCAATCCACCTCATAGAGGGTCTTCCCCTTCTGCGCTGTCCCTCTACTCTACCCAGCATGATGTTCCTCTCTAAAGACCTGTCTCTCCTTACAACATGTCCAAAGTATGTCAGACGAAGCCCCAGAATCCTTGCCTCCAAGGAGTTGCTTGGTTTAATCCTCTCCAGGATAAATTTGTTTGTTTTCTTGGCAGTCCAGGTTACATTAAGTACTCTTCTCCAGCACCACAGCTCAAAGGCATCAATTCTCCTTCTGTCCTCCCTAGTCATTGTCCAACTCTCTGATGCATAACAAGTGATTGCAAAAACCATGGCCTGTATCAGGCACACCTTAGTCTCCAGGGAGACACCGTTGCTCTTGAGTACTTTAGAGAGGTCCCTAACAGCAGACTTTCTCATCACAATACGTTTTTTTATTTCCCCACTGCTGATGCCAAGAGTGTTGACCTTGGAGCCGAGCAAACTGAAGCTGTGAACAATCTCAATCTCTTCGCCATCCATCCTGATGCTACCAATTGGTCCAGTGGTGAGAATCTTTGGCTTCTTGACATTGAGCCTCAGTCCATACTGAAGGCTGCAGTCCTTGACCCTCTGCAGCAAGTGCATGAGGTCCTCCTCAGTTTCAGCAAGCAGGGTTGTGTCATCTGCATAACGCAGATTGTTAATAGATCTTCCAACAATCCTGACGCCACACTACTCCTCATAGAGCCCAGCCTCCTGAATTATCTGATCTGCCTACAGGTTGAAAAGGTATGGAGACAGGACCCATCCCTGGTGTACACCCTTCCCAATTTTGAACCATGCAGTGTTTCCTTGCTCTGTTCTGACGACTGCCTCTTGGTCCAAGTATAGGTTTCACATTAGCACGATTAAATGTTCTGGGATTCCCATTCTTCTCTGAGTCAGCCATAGTTTGTTATGATCCACACAGTCAAATGCCTTTCTGTGTTATTTATAAGCATGCAACTTTAATTTTTATGGTATCTTAATGAAAAACATACCATTATTACGTCCATTTAACTGGTGAGAGAATGTATGATCTGTGTGATTCTTGTTCATATACTGAGTAATCTTGTTGCATTTCCCCCTTTAATTTCTTATTTTCCTCATCTAATAAGAGAAATGCTATCTAGTGGAATTAGTTGGGCTGTTAACCTGAAGGCTGTGATCTCTGGTCATTTGAATCCATCAGTGACTTGGAGGGCAAAAGAATAATTTTTTTTCTGTCATCAGTTTACTGCGAGCCTCAGAAAAGATCAGTTTGCGAGTCGGTTCTGGCTTGATGGCAATAAGAGTGTCTTTGAGAAAGGGACTGTGTTTTAGGCTACCTTTGTGTTCTCTCAGTGCCAGCCTTTTCTGTTGATTGATTATAGGGTCTGGGACCATTTTTAGTGGAATTAATTGCTGGTGTATAAAGTTCTGCAGGAAGGAGTTGGCCTTTCTTTTTTTTTTTCTTTTCTTTTTTTTAACTTGTGGCAGGATAAAAGTACAGGGTTGAGAAGTTACTGTGCGTTTCAGAAGCACCCGAGCGTAAGGAATGGAGAGGCTGCTTGTACTGCTGACAAGTCATTAGCGATGCCTCCACAGAGGAGAATGTTGGGTTTGATGAGAGCCAAACCGACAGCAGTGAGAATCCAAAGATTCATAAGATCAGTCTGCACAGAGGAGTGTGAGAAACACGAAGGGCCGCTGTTTCTGTCTAATGTGTTTCCCATCACAGTGAATGAGCCAAGGAAATATGTGATTTAAGAGCTTCCCTTCTGTTCTCCAGCTTTTGTGACACCCCAGCAAATGCAAAGCATTGTGCATGCATGAATATCTTAGCTGAACAGGAAGAACTTGGGAGGCAATGACAAATATTTCATGGTACTTCCCTGGCATCAGAAATGATTTTCTGAGAGAGAACACGAGCTTCTACTTAGTAGATTCTCGGAGGACATCTGTGGGAGGAGTTTCCCTGAGTAAATAATATACTCTTTCACCACGGCCCAGCATACAAATGCCATAAGACCTTGGGAAACGTGATGCAAACCCAGATCCATTAAGAAGGAGATACAGAGGGCCTAAGAAAAACTCATGACCACACATGCTTTGTTCAGAACATTGAATGGTAAATTTCTAAATCTTTGTGTGTCATTTGCAAGAAATCATGTAGAATGGATACAGCAGAAAGAAATTCAGGGAGACTGCAGGCTGGGGAAAATTACAGACACTATTATATTTATGAGAAAATAAAAAGTAACTTTTGGAAATTGCTCATCTGGAAAACATGACAGTGTCGGTCTGTAGAAAAGAAATGACAGCTTAAAAGACATCAATTTTCACACAGCAGTTGAGACCTGGGTATGGCTTCATTGAAAGTCTCACCACCCCCAAATGAAATCATTCATAGTCGCATGTCTTTACCGCTGAAGAGCCAGAGCCATGCTGCTTATCTTCTTGGTGGATATATTTAGATTTTGCTCAGCACATGCTTGATGAAGTAATACTTGCCAAATTAATTCAATTTTGCTTCGATAAGGGCTTAGTCGTGTGTGTCTCAAATGGAAGGATTTGATTAATTATAAATGTCAGGGTTTTAAAATAATGAGTGAAATGCAAAAAATGTGGATGAGAAAGGCAGGCTTTTGACTTTTGACACAGTTTCTCTCCTTTTAGAGCAGTGTCTGTTTCCTTCACCTTTGCCAAGGAAGCAGGAAGGCTGACAGGTTTAAAGCCATGACTGGATAATTTGTGAGTTAGTCTTGCTCCTTTGTGCACACTTGTAGGTGTCATCCAGGAAGTCAGGTGTTTTGATCATCTGAATGTTGGGACTGCCTACCTTTGGGCCCTTTTCTATATTGTACAATGTGAATTTCTAGATTAGCATCCTGCCAAGATTCCATTCCCCCAAACTTATAAAAAAACTTCCAACATGATCTAATGACAAAAGAGGCAAGTAGTTCCCAGTTAAGAGGAGTTACAGGGACAGTTACAGAATGGGAAGCCACATACTGTAAAACGAGCACGATCCAGGTGGGGAAGGCCAGGTCTGACCTTTACTAACTTCACAATGGTTGAATTGTTCCTATGAATAGCATCAACAACACAAAACCAATCCCCATGAACTCAAACCTGTCCCCTACGCTTGCATATCTTTTCCTATTTATCTCAACACCAATCTTACTCCTCTGCTCGGCCCAAAATACAATGCGATAGCTCACAGACCACACAGAACCATATTGGAGATGTCAAAAGGTTATAATCTAGGGTAGTGGAAGAATACAATCAGGATAGCTTCTGAAATATCCTTGCAGGCACCTCAGCCTTGAGCCTTATGGCTTTAGGCCAGTGTTTCAAAATTCCCAGTCCTGTGGATTATGACCCCACTTCCCCTTTTGTCCAACAAACTTTGGCAAAGGCTCTTAGCTCAGATTCCAGTGGTGTAGCAGTCCCGAGGTCCCATCTCACGTCAGGTCTCTGGCTGGGCCATGGCTGCTGCCACTGTAGGTATAGCTGGAGCAAGAATGTCAGGCCTCCAAGGATGCTCTACATTCTCTTGCTGCTTCTTTTTTCACCTGGGCATGGAAGGTTTCCTTCTTCTGCTGCTGGATTGCTCAATTTAATGGCAAGACTAGCCAGTTACTTGTGGATTGGTAGACAGCCAATCCCCTTGTGCATAGGCTAACATACCTTATTTGCATATTCCCATACATCTACATGGCAAAGTCAGACAGTGAAAAGTAGTTTAAAGAGATAAACTTCACACAAGCCTTGTTGGAGGTATGCACAGGATCCTATGGGGCTCCAGAAGAGAGATGTTTGACTCAGTCAGGAGATCATATAAAAGGATGATGGCTTATTCCTGCAGGGAGTAATCCTTACAGTGATAAAGAATTGCAAAGGATTTTCTATTCATTAACTCATCAAACATTTATCAAATACCTACTAAACACCTGGCATTTGATTCTTGGGAAAATAGAAGTAAACAGGAAAAATTTAGTAGGGTCACCTCACACATACAGAACAAACAAACATGAAAAAGAGAAAGGTATTTTTAAATTAAAAAATGAATCTATTTATGCTTTGAAATACCCATTCCTGTTCTGTACTGGCAGCAGTAAAGCTGAAGAGTAAACTTGCAACTTCAAGGTAGCTCTTTTTTCTAGTTCATAATAGTCTCTTACAGATAAACTTAGTATATTTGGCCAAATTAGCAGTATTTTAAAAACTCTTGGGTGTTTTTTTCTTTCTCACTATGAAACTTCTAGACAACGTGGGACTTTGTTTAATCTCTTGGAATGGAGATAACGGAGTCTGATATAAGTTGTAACTTTTTATCTCGGTTCCTGCTGACCTCAGTTCATTTCACCTAGTTTCTTTCACTGCTTTATCTACTCCTGCTGGATTTGGAACTTAGACAGTGTGATAAATTATGATTGTTAATTTGATATTTGCACATGTGATTTATTATTTGGTATTGTTACATGACATTATAGCTTAGGAACTTGGGTATCTCCTTTTACTTAAAAGGCAGCTCTCAGCTCTCACTGGGGCTATGGAGCCACTAAGATCTAATTATGGCTTCTCTTGAGTCATTAATTGCTCTGTATTCCCTATATCCTTTGTTATGTGGACAAATTCATCCCCAGGCAATGCCACTAGCAAGCTTTGTTACTTTCACTTTACCTTTAACCACTTACTTTGCCCGTCTCCATATTTTCTTCATGAATTATTCTGGATCTTCTCCATTCCATTCCGTTCCGTTCCGTTCCATTCCATGTAGCGTTTCCTTGCTGTGTTTGCACAGCAGCGTCCTGGTCTAGGTAAAGGTTTCACATGAGCACAATTAAGTGCTCTGGGATTACCATTACCATTCTTCTCAATGTTAGCCATAATTTGTTATGATTCACACAATCAAATTCCTTTACATAGTCAATAAAGCATGAATAGACATTCTTTTGGTATCCTCTACTTTCAGCCAGGATCCATCTAACATCAACAATGATATCCCGGTGCCACAGCGTCTTCTAAATCTTGCTTGAACTGCTGGCAGTTCCCTATCTAAGTAATTTCTAGTTGTTTTTGAATGATCTTTAGTATGCAATATTAATGATATTGTTTGATAGTTTCCACATCCAGCTGGATCACTTATCTTAGAAATGGGAACAAATATGGACCACTTCCAATGTATTTGCCAGACAGCTGAACTACAAATATCCTGGTGAATGCATCCAGGGATGCATCTGCTAACAGTTAATTGGTATTCAATCACTTTCTGGCGACTTGACCAGCTATGACTACTTTGAATCAGAAAATCATATGATATAATATGCAAGTACGCCAGGGATGCATCCTATCTCCATACCTTTTCAACCTATATGCAGAACAGATTATCCTGGAGGCTGGGCTCTATGAGGAGAAATGTGGCGTCAAGATTGGTGGATGATTTATCAACAACAATCTGCGTTATGCAGATGACACAACCCTGCTTGCTGAAACTGAAGAGGACCTGAAGCGCCTGCTGCAGAGTGTCAAGGACTGCAGCCTGCAATATGGATTGAGGTTCAATGTCAAGAAGACAAAGATTCTCACCACTGGACCAACTGGCAGCATCAGGATGGATGGTGAAGAGATTGAGATTGTACACGGCTTTAGTTTGCTTGGCTCCACAGTCAACAGCCTTGGCACCAGCAGCCAGGAAATTAAAAGGCGCATTGCCATGGGAAAGTCTGCTGTTAAGGACCTCTCCAAAGTACTGAAGAGCAATGGTGTCTCTCTGGTGACTAAGGTGCGTCTGATACAGGCCATGGTCTTCGCAATCACTTGTTATGCATCAGAGAGCTGGACAATGACCAAGGAGGATGGAAGGAGATTGATACCTTTTGAGCTGTGGTGCTGGAGAAGAGTATTGAGAATACCATGGACTGCTAGGAAAACAAACAGATTTGTCCTGGAAAGGGTTAAACCAGGTGGCTCCTTGGAGCCAAGGATTCTGAGGCTCCGTCTAACATACTTTGGACATGTTGTGAGGAGAGACCGGTCCTTGGAGAAGGACATCATGCTTGGGAGGGTGGAGGGACAGCGCAGGAGGGGAAGGCCCTCTATGAGGTGGATTGATTCAGTGACTGGGATAATTGGGATGGGAGTGTCAGACACAGTGCGATTGGCACAGGACAGAGCAGAGTTTAGGGCTGTTGTACATATGGCTGCTATGAGTCGCAAGGTGTTTGACTGTGGATCATGGCAAGTTGTGGCTGACATTGAGAAGAATGGGAATCCCAGAGCACTTGGTTGTGCTTATGAGGAAACTATACCTGGCCCAAGAGACTACTGTGTGAATGGAGCAGGGGAGGACTACGTGGTTTGGAACTGGGAAGGGAGTGCATCAGGGATGTATTCTGTCTCCATACCTATTCTATCTATATGCTCAGCAAATTATCTGAGAAGCTGAATTCTATGAAGAGAAGTGTGGCATCAGAATTGGAGGGAAAATCTTCAGTAATCTGCATTATGCAGATGACACACCTTGCTTGCTGAAAGTGAGGAGGATTTGAAGCACTTGTTGCAAAAGATCAAAGAATTCAGCCTTCAGTACAGATTGCATCTCAATATCAGGAAAACAAAGATTCTTACCATTGGACCAATAGGCAGTGTCATGATGGATGGAGAGGAGATTGAAACTGTCAACAGCTTCATCTTGCTTGGGTCAACAATTAACACCCTTGGTACAGGCAGGAAATAAGGCGATTCATTACAATGGGAAAATTTGCAGTTAGGGATCTTTTCAAACTATTGAGGAGTAGTGACATTAGTTTGAGGACTAAGGTGAGTCTGATGCAGGCCATGGTCTTTCTGATTACTAGCTATGCATCTGAGACCTGAACAATGAATAAGGATGACAGAAAAATAATTGATGATTTTTGAGCACTGAACATTCCATGGATGGCCAAGAAAATGAATAGACATGTCTTGAAGAAAGTGCACCCAGAGTGTTCTTTGGAGGCAAGAATGATGAGGCTTCACTTAACATATTTTGGACATATTGCTAGGAAATGCTATTCCTTGGAAAAGGACATGATGTTGGGAAGGGTGGAGGGTCAGTGAAGGAGAGGAAGACCCTCAACCAAGTGGACTGACAAGGTGACTGCTGCAATGGGCTCTTGTGTGTCAGGAAGTGTGAGGGTGGTGCAGGACAAGACAACAACAACAACAACAACAACTTTTCATTTAAAATTAAGAAGGGAGTATGTTGGGGAGCTCTGGTGGCCTAGTGGCAAGAAGCTGCACTGCAATCCCAGAGGAACACGGTTCGAATCCACCAGATGCTCTGCCGGAGAAGGAGGCGCAATATCCTCCTGTACCAGTCAGATCTGATTTGACGGTACACGCACACAAAATAATAAAAAATTTAAAAAAAAAAAAAGAAGGGAGTATGTCGTGATTGTATTCTCTATCCATATCTATTTATCTGTATGCTGAGCAAATTATTGGAGAAACTCAACTCTGAAAAGGAATGTGGACTCAGGATCAGGAGGGAGACTCATCAATAAACTGTGTTATGGAAATGACACAACCTTGCTCGCTGAAACTGAGGAAGAGTTGATGCAATTATTGCAGAAGATCAGAGAATATAGCCTTAATATGGATTGCATCTTAATGTCAAGAAAACAAAGATTCTTCACTGGACCTGTAGGCAACATCAGGATAGATGAGGAAAAGATTGAAACTGTTAACAACTTCATCTTACTTAGATTCACCATTAGCACCTGTGGCTCTAGTGGTCAGGAAATCAGGAGATGCCCTACACTGGAAAAATCTGCATTTAGGGACATCTCCAAATTTTTAAGGAGTAACAATGTCAGTTTGAAGACTAAGGTGCGTATGGTTCAGACCATGGTCTTTCTGATTATTTGTTGCGCATCTGAGAGTGGGGCAATGAATACAGATGACAGAAGACTTGATGCCTTTGAACTGTGGTGTTGGAGAAGAACACTGAACATCCCAAGGACTGCCAAAAGAACAAACAAATATGTGTTGGAGAGGGTGCAACTGGAGTGCTCTTTGGAGGCAAAGATGATGAGGCTTTGCCTCACATACTTCAGTCTAGGGGGGGCTATTCCTAGGAGGGGCACATAAGGATTGGAAAAGCAAGGATCAACATAGGAAAGGAAGACCCCTGTACTGGTGGATTGTCAGAGTGACTGTCACAATGGACTCTAATGTATTAGGAAGTATCAGCATAGCACCGGATAGGTCAGAGTTCAGGTCTGTTGTTCATAGGATTGCTATAAGTTGTTCTAGACTTGATGGCACTTAACAACAACAATTACATTACATTCACTTAACATTGAAGGTCAGGGAAAGTGGGAGCCACCATTTTCCTTTTCACTTTGCTGTGCTGCCTTCCTACAGCTCCAAGTGATAAAGGGGACTTGGGCTCCTTCTGAGTTTGGCTTTTCTCTCAACTTACTTGACATTTCTATCATCTGCCCATTCCATCAAGCTGGGGATCCCAGGAAGCATTGCCATCCTAGCTTTGGCCTTTTTAAATCTAGTTACTCCCTCCACCTGAAAGAGCTTTTTATGTCTTTCATGGGTAGGAGGGAACTTCCTTTATGTGATATATGGAGTTATCTTTGTTGGCTTGTAGTAAAATTCTGTTAGATCTCTGATATATAAAAGATCACTTCTCAGTATTAGAAGATGTTTTCACATTGAGTAGAGGCTGTCTTTCTAAAGTATTTGTCATTCTGGTTTCAGATACCTATTTTAGAATATATATTTAACTATTCCCCCCTCTTCTACTGGTATTTCTACTGTATCAATTCTAATTGTTTCCCATGTGGTAAATAGTAAGAACATTAACGCATTTTAGAAACAATTCCCTCCAACTTTGAGTTTGCACTTTATTTAGGGAGATCAAACATGGAAGAAGGAGCCCTGGTGACCCAGAGGCTGGTGCTGAGCTGCATCCAGTAGCTGCTCTATAGGGCAAAGATGTGGCAGTTTTTTTTCACAAATGCTTACAGCCTTAGAGATCCTATGACACAGTTCTACTCTGACCCTGCAGGGTGACTGTGGGTTGACATCAACTCGATGGTAGTGCAGTTTTAAAACATATTGGATGATTCCTAAAATTAATAAGAGTATTTAAAAATAAGATGTAATGTGATAAAACATAAGTTAGTATGAGCTTGAAGATGAAGGTCTCCTTTAAATGTTAAAGGAAAGCCTATCTGAAGAGTGATATTTGAATGGTGGCATCAAATGTTTGGAGAAAATCTCCAGTTATGCAGAATTATGAGGGGGGATTACAGATTGAGGCAAGATTTATGCCAAAATACATTTATTAAAAAATATCCCTAATAATGGTTATTTGTAAATAGATACTTTTTGTTATAGATCAGCAATGTGTAAACCTTAACATAAGAGCATGCACACACACACAGACACACCACGATGACATATGCTCAGAGGAAGTGGAGTTGTTATAAAGCCCGGATCATATTGGTCAGCATCCTGTTCACTTCTGCAAGAGACCTGGGGTGTGTCCTTTAAGCCCAGTTCCATGACACATATGTTAAAGCAAAGACTCAAAAATTATATGAGAGATATTTTTAAGTGTGAGACACAAGAAATAAAGCCACAGAGAACATTTGAGTAAGGAAGCCATTGTTGTTTGGTCCTGTCAAGTTGATTACAACTCAAAGTGATCCTATGAATAATAGATCTGAACTTTACCCTATTCTATAACATGCTCATGATTGAGCCTGTTGTTTTAGTCACTATATCAACCCATCATTCCAAGGCTTTTCTTATCTTTTGCCAACCTTCTACCTTTCTCAGGATGATGTCTCTCTCCAAAAATATTTCCTCCTAAATTTCAGCATCCTTGTCTCTAAGGAGTATTCAGGTTCTATTTCCTTTAAGACATAATTCTTGGTCCTTTGTCAGTTCACAGTATATTTAATACTCTACTCCAATACTACAATTCAGAGATATTGATTCTTAGTCAATCTTTTTTATGTATTGTCTAACATAAAAAGCAATTGAAATAACTATGGCTTAGATCAGGTGCATGCTAATCTTTAAACTGATATTTTCTTTTAGTACTTTGGAGAGGACCTTGACAGCAGATTACAATGCAGTATGTCTTTGATTTCTTGACTGCTGCTATCAATGGTGTTGATCATGGTTTAAGTAAAATGTAATTGTTGATAACTTCAGGTTTTCTCCATCAGTCATAATGTTGCCTATAGGTCCACTGGTGAGGATTTTTGTTTTCTTGATGTTGATAAGTAATCTATATTGAAAACTGTAGCCATTGATCTTCTCCAGTTACTGCTTGACATCTTCTTTACTTTCTGTAAGGAAGTGAAGGAACTGAAGGAAACTTTATTTCTTAAAAAAAAAAGGAAAGATAAACTCTGTGCAAAGACTTCTAATAAATGATTTTGGAGAATAAAATCAGTATCTTGTGATTGACAATGACAACACATTTACTTTTTTTTTTTTTTAGCACTGTTTTTGGTAAAGCAAGTGGGTCAGTACTCATGAACTAACCGGAGGCTGGCATTAGAATCTACACGAAGGCACCTTTGGAAAAATGATCTGGTGATCTACTTTTGAGAGGTAACAGCCACTGAAAAGCTAAAGAGAACAATCCTACTTTAAAATAATTATGAATTGGCGTTTACTTAACAGCCCTGTTGTAGGGGTGTGTGTGTGTGTGTGTGTGTGTGTGTGTGTTATGGTACAGCTTCTTAGGAACTTTTCCCCCCCTGCATAGACTACTTATTCTTTGTTGATTACATTTCTCAAAGTCCATTTGGAATTAGGTTAGATTATTGGGAATTCTTGTTCTACTATTTTTTTAAGTTCTACTATCAAAACTGTCAGGAGCTTCATCTTGCTTGGGTCCACAATTAACAGTCAGGAAATAAGGAGATGCATTCCAATGGGAAAATTTGCAGTTAGGGACCTTTCCAAATTATTGAGGAGTAGTAATATTAGTTTGAAGACTAAGGTGCATCTGATTCAGGCCATGGTCTTTTTGATTACTCACTAAACATCCAAGACCTGGACAATGAATAAGGATGACAGAAAAAGAACTGACATCTTTGAGCTGTGGTGTTGGAGAAGAGCATTGAATATCTGATGGACAGCCAAGAAAACAAATAGATATGTCTTGGAGAAGGTACAGCCAGTGTGTTCTTTGGAGGCAAGAATGATGAGGCTTTGCCTAATATACTTTGGACATATTGGTGCTATTTCTTGGAGAGGGACATGATGTTGGGAATGATGGAGGGTCAGCAAAGGAAAGGAAGACCCTCAACTAGGTAGATTGATACGCTGACTGCTGCAATGGGTTCTTGTGAATCAGGATGTGTGAGGATGGCACAGGATAGGACTAAGTTGAGATCTCTTGTTCATAGGATTGTTATGAGTTGTACTGGACATGATGACACCTAACAAAAACAACAACAACAATAACTTTTGTATATTTTCTCTCTTTTGCCTACAGTCCACATTCCAGATAGACTTTCAAATAAACAGCATGATTGTGACAATATCTATACAGTTTAATAGGTAACATTTTTCTCTCAACAACATGGTCTTGCCTTTGTGGAAGGCATTTTTGTAAAATGTACTTAAAGAGCTATTTGAAAGTACATTAGTAGATAAAGTCCAAAGTCTTAGTGATCATTTTGTGTCTGAAATGATAGTAGAGAAAAGATTGTTTTTGTTAGGGGCTGTTGACTGAGTATGACTCATAGCGATCCTAGGAACAATAGATCTGAACCATATCTTATCCTGCACAATCTCCACACTTCCTGACACACTTAGGTCCATTGTAGCTGTCATCATGTCAATATATCTGGTTGAGAGTCTTCCTTTCCTTCACTGGCCCTCACCCTTCCAAGTATGATGTCCCTCTCCAAAGAATTGCTTGTCCTAGCTACATGCCCAAAATATATGGAATGAAGGTTTATCATCTTTGCTTCCAAGGAGCACTCTGTCTGGACTATCTCCAAGATTAGTGATGTGAAAAATGACCTACTGAGTGAAGTGAGAGGGCTTCAGTGATGGGCCTCTCTAACTTTGGCTTATGTAGCTGGATTATGTCAGACTCAGGTCATCAATGTGAACTCAGATAAGTCTTAGAGTTCACTGAAGAAATTGCTAGAACAGGGACCTTGCTCTTTTCTGTTGTTATTGGAGCAGAAGGAGAATAGAAACTCATGAAGGATAATAACCTGTGTCAAAGTGAGCTGAAGATGCTTTCAAGCTTCAGATTTTACTCTCTCCCCTTTGAAGCTTAAGTACACAGCTTCCCTTTCAGCTGCAGTAATAGTCTAGTATCATTGAACACATGCCAATCAATACACAGAATTAACTTCTGCAACCCTTTCTCTGAAAGAGGTCATTTTGCAGAGCCCAGGCAATGCACTCTCTTTGACTGAAATGCGATCAAACTGCTCAGCCATTTTTCATAAGACAAAAGCAATTATCTTCAAATATTGAAATACAGATGTTGGAAAAGTTGAGAGCCTTTCATGAAATCTTTAGAAATTTGTGAAGGATATGCAAATCTTTTATTTGCCTTTTGATACCAGAGATTCCTTCTCTCATTTTCCATCCATACCTGCATTTGTGGTAACTGATGGATTTTAGAACATATCTAAACTTTCAGTCAGCTGAATGTGATTTCTTGAAATTGGCAGCTGAGAGTTAACTTCTGTTTAGTCATGTCAGTTCTCTAAATTGTATTTATTTATGCAATATTTGTGGGCCATCTAAGTTTTCCCCTTTGATCCCTACATAGCCTCCAATATTATTTACTTCCAACCACTCATATGTCAGTTTGCTGTACCATGATGGCTTTCTTACTGTTGTGATGTTGAGAGCTATGATTCTAGTATTTCAAAAGCCAGGATGGTCATACATGGGCACCAGCAAGTTTCCGTGGAAATAGAAGAAGAATTGATGCCTTTGAGCTGTGGTGCTGGAGAAGGGTACTGAATGTACCATGGACTGCCAAGAAAACAAACAGATTCATCCTGGAGAGGGTTAAACCAGGCTGCTCCTTGAAAGCAAGGATTCTGGGGCTTCGTCTGACATGCTTTGGACATGTTGTAAGGAGGGACAGGTCCTTGGAGAGGGACATCATGCTTGGGAGGATGGAAGGACAGCACAGGAGGGGAAGACCCTCTATGAGATGGATTGATTCGGTGACTGGGGTAATCAGCATGGGTGTGTCAGAGGTGATGAGGTTGGCGCAGGATAGAGCAGGGTTTAGGGCTGTTGTGCATAGGGTCGCTATGAGTCGCAAGCGACTCGATGGCACACAACAACAACAACAACAACAATTAAGAAGCAGGATTAGCCCTCTACTTGTGAAATAATGAGCCCTTGACAACCCCAAGAATATAAGGAGAACATTGTTCCATATAATATCATACCAGAATATGGGGCTCTCAATAATTATGCTAAATAATTTAGCTTCATTTCTGATACTGCTATAAAACTATCTCATTCCACTTTAAAAAATTATAATTTTATATCTGTTTGTGGAATTGTTTGATTAACGTTTGACTCTTTAACTAGACTGTAGGGCAGGATCTATGTCTTTTTTTTTTTTTTTAATAACTAGTGCGTCCATGGTTTCCAGCACATGGAATAGCCTCAATACATATTTCCCCCTTTATTTTTTTATTAATTTTAATGAAAGTTTGCAGAGTCTTTGGGTTTCCATCCATTCATTGTTGCACTTTTCTCCCTGCCCACTTCCCCCAGACCCCCCCACCCCCACCCAGTTCACTCTTCTTTTTGAAAAGTAAAAGAAAAATTATTTCATTGTTGGGTGCCATGTGTCCTGGGCCCTGGTGGCAGGCCCTGGGTGGGGGTGAGGGCCTCATGTCTCCATCAACCCTTTGTGATCTCTGCTTTGTTGACAAGCTGTTTTACACCTCACCTGCATTGTTTTCACAACAGCTATTTATTTACTTTCTAAAAACTTGCTCTTTTAGATTTACAGACAATGGCACTGTCCACACTTGTGATTTGCATCCTCTATAAAAGTCTGATCTGTTTGTTATTTTCTATAAAAATACCTCCTGGTGTTCTTCATTCCACTGTCCTCCTCCCACTTGCTCTTATATCTTTTGAAGAAGTTGCTGCTTTCTATCATCTGTTCTTAATTTGATAGTAAATGTTTTCATGTCTCTTTAAAACAAAGTATGAGTGGGAGATGCACTTTAATGAAGAGACAGGTTGAGTTTGGACATGTTCCTTCAGCACTGTCCACCTAGCATGATAAATGATGAAGGGTTGATGGTTTGTGGAGCAGGGAGTCTTGAGGCCTGTATGGGGCTGAGGTTGAGTGAGGGGACTAGCTGATCTAAAACACAGGAAGAAATGTGGATTCCTGCGTTTGCAGCTGCTGCCTATTTGGACCTAGTTGCCAATGGCTGGGGATGCTTTGACTTGAACCCAAACAGATGGAGAGAAGATGTTTCATTTTGAGAGCTAGTATTGATTGCTTTGACTTGATGATTTGCTCTGGACTGGACCATTGCTTATAGATGTAGATTCAACTGTAATGGAAGATTTTTCAGAGAAAAAGACAGGCTTGTTTCCTCAGAGTACTGGTTTGATAAGCATGGGCAAAATAAAAATTAGCTATCTAAAATAGAGGATCACCATAAGTCAGAATTGACTTAATGAGTTTGTAGCATGCTTATGCTGATGGATTGGCATTGCTGCTGTTTTGTGCCACTGAGTCAGAACTGACCCATCACTGACTCTGCAACATGTTTTCAGAGGCAGTGAATTGCACAGAAGTTTGCCCATCCTTCTCCTGCAGATCAGCTGGTGGATTTGAACTGTGTGCCTTTGGGATGGCAATGCAGCTTCTAATTTCACTAGAGCATTAGAAGTTGGAAATACAAGTCTCTCTCTGGCCCTTGATTTTATTCTTTTCATGTGATGTGTCAAAGTACTTTGAACTTTTTGAAATACTGTTTAAAAACTAACAAGATTTTTAAAAAATGGGCATTTAACTAGACATTTCAAAATCTTTCCGGCTTAGCTCTGAGAGAGAAGATACATTAATTTAATTGACATTCTTTGATTTATGATGAAGTCATATGCAGCACTGTTTAAGTTGAATGTCTATCCTTTTTAATGATGAAAATTTAAACCACTAGTGAGTTTCTTTTTCTCTGTAATTTATACAGCATGAAGTTTTCCTGAGTATTTTTGCTCTGTGAACTAGCAGAAAGAGATTGTAGCAGAGTAGAGTGCCTGTAGCAAAGAATGCCTGTCTGCTTTCCAGGCACTTTAGATGAAGTGCATTTGCTTTGAAATAGATGGTTTTGGTACATGTCACATGAAGAGGTCTCTTGCTGAAAATGACCCAGCAGCACTGAGCAGGGTACAAAAGGACAGTGTAATGTTATACATTTATACCACATTCCAGAATGTGAAATATTTTGAAGCTCTTGTTTATAAGAGTTCTATGAAAAGGACATCTGGAGAGACAGCCCAAGATGGCACCTTAGTCACACATAACATGCCGCCATCCCCTTGTAGACAAGAACTGAGAAATCAAGTGAAACAGATACAGATGAAAATCTGGGAACTCAGAGCAACAAACAGAAGGATGAAGAATTAGATCAAACACCTAAAGGAATGGGGAATGGGATGAAAACAGTGAATAAGGAGACTAACAGACTGTAGGTGCCCTACCAGCTGGCTTAACACAATGTAGCCATCTTGAGAAAAAGGAGCAGTGTTCCTGGGTAAGGAGCACAGAAAGTCAAATTCACAGAACCCACAATAGAAAGCAGAGATAGTCTGTAGACAAACTAGGAATGAGGCATGTTGAACAGAATATGATCTAGATGCAAGAACAAGAAGGCGGGCAGGGGATCCAAGTGATGCATAAAGCAGAAGAATCAGAAAATAGGGACAGAACTTCTCACCAGCAGTGGTCCGTGACCTTTGTGTGGGTGATGCTTCTTCCAGAGAGGAGGATTCTTAGAGTGGCAGCTAGCAATCTTCATTGAGCTAGATGCTACACAGACACGCTCTTCTTGCGCTTGGTTGGAGCTGGATCTTAATCATTGGCTGTATTACCCTACTGCTCTCTTGCTGCCCTTCTGTGACCAGCAATGTCTTCTCCCTTCTTTCTCCTGCCTGGAAATCTGTGACATATACTTATATATTGTTAGACTATGATCAGATGATCATGCTTGTTCCATCCAACCAGTGCCACCCTACTTGTCCAGTAATCGACTATGTGCACTCTCAGCACCAGACTGGTGATCCCTGACCCTTTCACCATTGGTGTCATGCCCATCTAGAAGTCTGCAGTGCAAATACATGGTGTTTGATAACCTGTATGCCTTCATCTTGGCTAATTGACATTTGTGAACTCAAACAGTACCAAATCCACTGCCTAGTGAGAAGATTCCTTGTACTCATACCTGACAGCCTGGTCAGAAGACATATCACACATCATCAGCAATGGCAGTTACATCATGAGAAATGCCATCTGCCAAATGATGAGAAGAAAATTCTAGTGTCTTTGTCTAACATCTACCTGCCTACAGCATCTCACATTCTACATTCAAATAGCTTCTGCAGGCCATCTGAACTTTAACTGAAACCATATAACTGATCACCTACTGAGATACAAGCACAGAGTACCTAATTCATCCAAAACCATTTGTGTTGAACTACCTAGCAGTAGGTACAAACACGTCCTGCTCTGAGACATATTCAGAGAATGTACTAACAACACTGACCCAGATGGACCCATGGTCCCACAAGGAGACATGCTGATAACTTATCACTTATTCATGGCCTGAATTAGGTGCATCTAGTCGTTAGACTGACATTGTTGCTTTTAAGCACTCTGGAAAATCCCTGACAGCAGATTTTCCCAGTACAATTAATCTTTCTTAATCACTTAGGTTAAGAGTGTTGATTGTTGAGCCAAGCAAGCTGCAACTGTTAATAACCTCAGTTTCTTCTCCATCTATCACAGTGCTGCCAAATGGCCCAGTGGTGAGGATCTTTGTCTTCTTGATATTGAGCTTCGATCCGTACTGAAGACCACAGTTCTTAATTTTCTGCAGTAAGTGCTTCAGGTCCTTCTCAGTTTCAGCAAACAAGGTTGTGTCATCTGCATAATGAAAGTTGTTGATGAGTCTTCCTCCAATCCTGTCACCACATTCATCCTCATACTGCCCTGCTTCCCAAATGATCTTTTATGCATATAGATTGGAAAGGCTTGTAGAAAGGATGCATCCTTGACATATTACTTTCCTGATTTTGAACTATGCACTGTTCTCCAAGCTCTGTTCTGAGGACCGCTTCCTGGTCTATGTACAGGTTTTATGTAAGCACAATCAGGTGTTCTGGGATTCCCATTTTCCTCAAGATTACCCACAATTTGTTGTGATCACACAGTCAAATGCCTTTTCATAGCCAATGAAACACAGAGATTCCTCTGGTTCTTTGCGCTTCCTGCCAAGATCCATCTGACATTGGCAATAATGCCTCTAGTGCCAAGATCTCTTCTAAACCCAGCTTGTACTTCTGGTAGTTCTCTGTCAAAGTACTCTTTAGATGTTTTTGGACAATATTCAGCAGGATTTTGCTAGTGTGTGATATTAGTGATTTTGTTTTATAATTTCCACACGCTGTCAGGTCCCTTTTTTGGAATGGGAATAGATATAGATCTCTTCCAGTTAGTTGGCCAAGTAGTTGTCCTCCAGATTTCTTGGCACAACGTGGTGAACACATCTAGGGCATCATATGTTTGTTAAAATATATCAATTTATAGTCCGTCAATGTCTGGGTCTTTGCCAAGTCCTTCAGAACAGCCTGAACTTCTTCCTTCATCACCATTGCCTCTTGATCATATATTATTTATTGAAATTCTTCTGTGTCAGCCAATTCTTTTTGGTACAATGACTCTGTATAATTCTTCCATGTTCTTTTAATGCTTCCTGAATCATTCAATATTCTGCCCATAGCATCCTTAAGCATTACAACTTGCAGTTTTAATGTGTTCTTTAGTTCCCTCAGCTTAAGAAATGCCGAGAGAGTTCAGCCTTTTTTATTTTTCTGACTCTTGCTCCTTGTACATTAAATTATAATACTTTGTTCTGTTTTCCCAAGCTGCCCTTTGAAATCTTCCATTCAGCTCCTTAACTTCTTGATTTCTCCCCTTTGCTTTGGCTTATCGGTACTCTAGTGCAATATTCAGAGTCTCTTCTGACACCCATTTTGGTCTTTTCTTCTTCTTCCTTCTTTGTAATGACCTTTTTGCATTCTTCATGAACTATATTCCTGATATCTTCCCACAGCTCATATGGTCTTCATTCATTAGTGTTCAAGACCTCAAATCTGTTCCTGAGATGGTTTTTAAATTCAGACAGACTAGGAAGAAGGGTTGTTATATTTCACTTTTGAAATATAACAGGGCTACTTAAGTAGATAGCGTCACAGATGAGAGCCACAGATAGGCAAGGGAGTAGAGAGGAA
>NW_006399800.1:10018541-10019718 GCF_000299155.1 Elephantulus edwardii
TTTCAAGGGGGGGAAAAAGAGGAACAAACTGGGGGGAGGGTAGAGAAAATAGTGGAACAATGAATGAATTGAAACCCAAAATCTCTGTAAATGTCATTAAAATGAATAAAATTTAATTAAAAATATAACTGGCCTTAGAAAACCCTATGTACAGTACAGCACACTTAGAATAGACTAAAATATATGGCACCTGAGGCTGAGCTCTCAAATTTGGAAACACAAAGGAGGAGGAGCAATTGTAAGCAGAAACTAATGATTGAAACATAGAATGTGAGAAGCATAAATGTAGAAAAACTAGACATTGTTAAGAAAGAAGTGGAATACATAAATATTGACATATTTGTTATTAGATAGAATGAGATGGATTCGCATGGGACATTCTGAATCAATGACCATATGATCTACCATACTGGAGATGGAAAAGTGAGAAAAAATAAGATCATTTTCATAGTTAAAAAGATCATTTATAGAACCTTCTTGGAATATAATACTGTGAGTGACAGAGTATTTTTCATACACATACAAAGAAGACCTGTTAATACCACCACTATGCACCAACAGCTAGAGCCCAAGAGAAGGAAATAGATGATTTTTACCAACTATTGCAGTCAGAAATAGATTGAACCTGTAACCAAGATGTAGTCATAATAACGGGTGACTGGAATGCAAAAGTTGGGAACCAGGGAGAGGGATTAGTGGTCAGATAATATGGACCTGGTGACAGAAATGAGGCTGGGGATAGAATGATAGAATTATGCACAATCAATTATTTATTCATAGCAAATATCTTTTTATAAGAAACATAAACACAGGTTATACATGTGTATTTCACCTGATGGAATGCACAGGAATCAGCTTAATTATATCTGTGGAAGGAATCATTGGAAACATTCAATATTAGAGAGTGGAAACTAGGCCAAGTGCTGACTGTAGAACAGACCATCAACTACTCATATGCAAATTCAAATTGAAGCTTAAAGAAGGTTAAATCATATCTACAGGAATACAAATTTTATCTGAGTCTATACCACCTGAATTTAAAAAACAACTCAGGAACAGGTTTGGAGATCATAGACAATAACAAACCATATAAAGAAACAAAATATAATTTTTAGGATCCTAAAAGATCAAGGAAAATAAGTACGCCTGAAAACCTAGAAGAGGACTGATAACCAAT
>NW_006399800.1:10036949-10040000 GCF_000299155.1 Elephantulus edwardii
AAAAAAAAAATTCTTCATGCACCTATAGTAACTACAAACAGTTTTCAAACTTGAAAATATGAGAAATCTACAGAAAGTGTTTTACCAGTGAAAAATGTAAATACAGGCAAATATTTTAAAATTGTGAATATACTAGTTACTTAATTTGTCAAGTAAATCAATAATTCAAAAGAAAGATGCTTCTAACTACAAATTTTTTAAGACAAAATTTCTTCATTTTACCATTGTAATAATAATTAGTTTATCTTCTCTATTTGAATAATTAGCCAAAACCTACATATCTAAAATGTTAATACTATTTATTATTAAAGACTTGTAAGTCTTTCTAATCAATTGCTGTTTAAACTCCTAATAGAAATAGCATCCAAATTTTCAAACGAAACAATCTTTTTGTTGTGTTCTTTTCAACATGCAGAAATTCCAACATTCTAGAATGGTCAAACTTATTTCTAGAATGGCCTACTCTTTTTCCTCCTAGGTTAAATGCCCATCAGCAGACGTCAGTATTAGTTCTTTAACAAATAGTACTGAATTTTCCTGCACCTGACGCTAGCTATCCTCCATTAGTTAAATAACTCCCAAATTCTTCTTTTTAAAAGTGCTCAATGGCCCTATATTGTGCCAACTATAAGTGACATAATTTAATATACTTATTATAAAGTAAAAAACCCCTCATATTCAAATAAGTATATCCCATGAGTACATTCTTGCCACTGTTTTTAGAAATAAAATATCAGCAGCTACATTTTCATTAATGCAACAGAAGTGCAGTTAAAGGAGTGGGGGTGCCAGACGCTAGGTGGGAGGTGGGAGAAGGAGCCAGGTCAGCACACAGCTGCCTCTCAGACCTTGAGCAGCTTGATAGGGAGGAGCTGTGTTTTTGTTTTTGTTTGTTGGGTGTTTTTCTGTTGGTTTTTTTTTTTTAATTCCAGGAGTTTTTGTTTGATGAAAGAGATCTTGCTTCAGTTTTTTCTAAGTTCTGTCTCTTTATCTACATCAGTAATTCTCCAGGTGGAGATGGGAGAAACGCTCCTGAGGTTGGAGGGGTGGGTTAGAACAATGAGATTGAGACCATGTGTAACTTGAAAATGTCCATGATACACCTTCTTGAGTAAGAAAAATAGGAATAGAGCTGCTGAAAGCAACTTACAACTTGATGGGTACTAATCTAAGTGCAGCCTGTGATCAAAGGAGAAAAAATGTAAAGAAACACTTTTTAATATTTAAGGTCATGTTTGGGAGAGTGGAGGGACAGTGCAAGGGAGGAAGACCCTGAATGAGATATATTGATTCAGTGACTATAGTAATGGGATTAGGTGTGTCAGAGACAGTGAGGTTGGCACTGGATAAAGCAGGGGTTAGGGCTCTTGTACATAGGGTAACTATGAGTCGCAAGCGACTGGATGGCACATAATGACAACAACAAAAACAGCAGAGACTTTTACACAGAAAATCACACCAATATTTCATCCTCAAAACAGCAAGGCTCCTTTGCCCGAGTTACCAACCTCAAAGGTCATGTAGGGAAGAGTTAGCTCTGGGCACAATTATAAAACATGGCTTCTGCACAATTCCACCTCTCCTAACTGTGGTCATTTCAGTCCCCTGGATGTCTTTATTCTACTCATTGCTGGAGGTTCATTATCTCTTTGTCATATCTCTGAATACCCAAATTGTGTCATATCCCAGCCTATGCTAGCTTTTCCAAGACAACATTATATGGTTTTTTTTTTTAATCCATCTTTCCCCTACTCCAATGAGACAGTTCATGTTCTCAACATCTTTTATTCTTTAGGTACTTCTATAAAGAAAATACTTGATCACAGATTTAAATGACTGTGAATTACAGTTCTATATCAGTGTAGTGATAATTTTTAGACCTAGATTGGAAGGAGGAGTGGCATGCACTTCCGAAATGCTTTGCCTCCAGAAACTATTTATGAAAAGTGCTCAGGCCTTTCGTTCATAGGGTCGCTATGAGTCGTTTATGACTCGACGGGACCTAACAACAACAACAACAACAACAACAACAACAACAACATGTATGGAGCTCTGGTGTCCTAGGGCTCCAACAACAGGCAACATGAATCCATCAGCTGTTCAGAGAACGAAAGGTGGCCCATCTCCTCCCACGCAACTTAAACATCTATTGGAGGGTTAGTGTGTTCCAATTCAATGACACATAACAATAAAACAACATGTATCCTATTGAGCTAAAAATTTACTAACATATATCTTTATAACATAGTTAAGTGATTTCTGGTGCACATGTTATTGTTGTTAGATACCACAGAGTCAACTACGAATTATAGCAAACCTCTGAACAACAGATCTGAGCCGTGCCATATCCTACACCATCTTCACCATCTCTGTCTTGCTTAAGCCCATTATGTCAGTCACTGTGTCAGTCTATCTCCTTAAGTGTCTTCTGACCTCCACCTTTCCCAACATGATGTCTCTCTCCAATTATTGATATCTCTTGAGAATATACTAAAGTAATTGAGATGAAGGTTCTTCATCCTTGCCTCTAAACAGCACTTTACTTTCACTTCCTTCAAGACAGTTTTGCTTGTTCTTTTTTGCAGTTCACGAAGTACTCAATATGTTTTGTTAACATAATTCAAAGGCATCGATTCTTCTTCTATCATCTTAATTCATTATCTGACATTCAGATACATAGGATGCTATTGAAAAGACCATGGCTTGGATTAGGTGCACCTTACCTTTTAAAATGACCTCCTTGATCTTTAGAGCTTTGGGGAATTTCTTGACAACACATTTCCCCAATATAACATGTCTTTTGAGTTCTTGACTGGTGCTACCACGAGTGTTGATTTTCGATGAGAGTAAAATAAAATTGTCGACAGGCTCAGTATTTTTTCCATCGGTCATGATACATATTGGTATATGATGTAAAATTGTAATTTTAAGCTATGTTGTTGTTGTTGTTATGTGCCGTCGAGTCATTTCCGACTCATAGCGACCCTATGCACAACAGCCCTAAACCCTGCTCTATCCTGCGCCAACCGCACTGCCTCTGACACACCCATC
>NW_006399800.1:10042320-10047500 GCF_000299155.1 Elephantulus edwardii
ATGCGTGTGTCAGAGGCAATGAGATTGGCACAGGTTAGGGCAGAGTTTAGGGCTGTTGTACATAGGGTCGCTATGAGTCGCAAACGCCTCGATGGCACATAACAACAACAACAACAGCTATTGTTCAAAATGTAGAATCCGTAAGTCTTCTCATTCCTTTCCCCCTCAAAACAACCTCACTGTTTTCTCTGAAAATTGAAGCAGTAATGACAAATAAAATCAAATAAACAAATTGCAAATATCATGGTATTATTTTAATTAACGGCTTTCCATATAGTGGTGCAGTGGTTTGAGTGATTGTCAAATTTAGTAGGCACTGTATGGAATAAAGCTCCTTGAAGATTTACAGCCTTGGAAGCTCTATGGGGCAGTAATGGCCTGTGCTTTAGGGTGGATTTGAATCAGAATCAACTCCAAATAATGCGTGCAGTTTTGTTCGTTTTATTGTCCTTTGAGCATAATCCTACATAAACCACCTTGTTTTCTGTTTCTTTTTTATTGTATCAAAGAATAAGGAGGAGGATGTTTTTGAATATAGAATACTTGGAAGAAGTCAGCTGTGCATTATCAGTAAACTGACAGCAGGGTTTACAGAACACCATCCCAGCCAGGAAGTGGGGTGGGTGATTATGGAATTTCCTGACTCTTTGATGTGAGTCCAAAGGCGGGAGAGAAAACCTGGACTCCCCACCTGGAGAAAAGGTGATGAGCAACAATATTAGATGGAGAGCTCCAGGTCCCTTACCTTGGCAGAGGACAGGGGACAAAGGGTCCTTCCTCACGGCATGAAAGCAGACTGCATAGAAAGCTTTGAAAAGAAACAAGCTTCCTTGGCTGATGGACACAAGTCTACTAATAATTGCCAAGAGGAGAAAGAATGTTTTTTCTTTAGCTGAAATGTAAAGGAACTATGCACCCTTTTACCTTAAGACACACTCAGGAAAGACTGGTTTTTCTTCGCATGTGTGAGAAGAAAGAGAGCAAAGAGGAACTAAGAAGTGTGTTCCAAGTCCATACAACAGTCTTTGTCAGGAAGACAAGAAAAATATAGGGCCTCTGGCTCCTAAAATATTGGAATGTGTGGAAAATAACAAGTCAAAGCTTGATGATGTTTCATTTCTATGAGTAATTGTAACATGGACTCCATCCCTATTATACAAATACCAAATTATTTTTAGTTCATATTTAAATATCAGTCCTCTATATGTATTTTCATTTGAATATTATGTCTAAAGGTGATAATAAATACTGTAATAATAATTATGATCTCAAATAATAATTTAATTCCTTAATTATTTTATGATGTCTTTCCAATGTCTGCCGAGCGTCCACCATATCTTTAATATAACAAATGCTTTTGCATAAACTACTGATACATAATAAAGTATATACAAGATGCTCTAATGAGCACCAGAGTACTCTGATACAGCTCCAGAATTGAATGAAATTGCAAAATCTTCAAAGTTATGCTTATATTGTATGATAAAATAATCTAAAACTATCATGATAGCTAGGGAAAACTCCAAAATGGCTAGTTGGTGTCCATAGAAAATAGTGTGTTTGTATTGAGATGAGAACAAATACTATAGTAACAGGTACGTGTTTTGTACCATCGAGTCAGAATCAACCCATTGCTAACCCTTGCACAAGTTTTCTTTGGAGGGAGTAAAAAGCACAGGAGACTGCCCATATTTCTCTTGCATAGCAACTGTTAAATTTGAATCACATACTTTTGCACTGGCAGTATGATTCCTTATCAATAAACCACTAGAAATCTGTAAAGAGAATGAAAAACCTAAACTACTCCTCAAAGGGCCTATTTCAGACCTCCCATTTTTAATTCTAGAGGCTACAAGGCAACAAGATTTCAAATGGAAAACAAAGTGGAAATGTACTCAACTAATAAAACAAAAAAAAGAACAATGTCAGCATTTCTAACAATTCCGTGAACTGTTCAATGAACTGTTCCCTTGCTGTGTTCATACAACAGCCTTAGTCTAAGTCTAAACTTGAGCATAATCAGGTGTTCTGTGATTCCCCTTATTTTCTTTTTTTCATAGCCATTTTTTAAATCAATTTTAATGAAAGTTTACAGAGACTATGGATTTCCATTCATTCATTGTTGCACTTTTCTCCCTGCCCACCCTTCCCCTGCCCAAATTTGCTCTTCTCTTTGAACAGTAAAAGAAAAATTCTTTCATTGTTATAAAATACCTCTTCCTAAGTCCATTCCACTATGCAGCCTTCATTCTGGACTCCTATTAGGACAATAATACCTAATCATATACCCCTTTTAAACAGTTCTCTCCCTCATCTGTTTCCATGCAGTATACATCATTCATCCCATCTTTCTCAGTCTCCCCCACTCCCAACCCCGATGTCAGTCCCATTCTACAACAGTGGCACTATGCAGTACTTGTCCTTTCATGACTGAGATATTTCCCTTAGCATAATGTCCTCCAGCGTCACCCAATATTTCATGAATTCCTTGTTTTTCAGTGCAGTGTGGTATTTATTCCATCATGTGAATATATCACAGCTTCTCTATCCATTCGTATGTTCATGGGAACTTAGGTTGTTTCCAACTCTTTGCTACTGTGAACAAAACAGCAATAACATGGGTGTGCATATATATGCTTGGGTGGCAGTTATGGTTTCTTTGAGTTTTATTCCCGGTAGTGGAATTGCTGGGCCAAAAGGTATCTTTATTTTCCATTTTTTTTAGAAAGTGCCATGCAACCTTCAACAGTGGGTGCACCATTTTGCACTCCCACCAGCAATGAATAAGCGTTCCGGTTTCTCCACAACCTCATCAGCATCTGTTGCTTGCTATTCTGTTAAATTTTGCTATACTTACTTGGGTGAGATGATATCTAATAGTTGTTTTGATTTGCATCTCTCTTAGGGCTAGGGATTTTGGACATTCCTTCATGTGTTTGTTTGTCATGTAAATGTCATCTTTGGTGAAGTGTCTGTTCATATCCTGTGCCCATTTTTCAATGGGGTTGTTTATTTTGTTGTGGGTGTGAGTATCTTATAAATTCTAGATATGTCTCTTAATTGAATATCATTACCAAATATTTTTTGGTTAAAATGTGTATTTTTAGAATTTTAATGCTTAAACTTTAAACAGTCTTAAGACAATTGTTTTGATCTAACAGTCTCTTACAGAATACTATGAAAATGATTTCCTTTGTAAACCATGAAAATGGAATTAATACCTGCAGTGTCAAAGTCACCAACTTGTCACCTTTTCCAGAATCCCAGAACATTGTACAAACAATGTCTTTGGCTCTCACAGCCTAGTTCCTATGACTGATAAATTCAGAGAACAGGGTATTTTCATAAAAAATAAAATTCTAAAATCAGGTAGGATTTATTTTAAAAATCACAGTTAAAAGAAAAACATTTACATTAGTGCAATCTGTTCTTTTATACAAAATAGTACCATTGTTCATTTTACATACACATTTGGAGTGTTCCTTTAATTTTACTTTGTAACTCACTCTTAGTTGAAATACCACAGAAAATTGCATAGAAGCCTCTTTCTAACTCTAAGGGATCTCCACACTGTATGAACTAAAACTCAGTAACAAGGGAATTCTACCTATACTGGGATTGCTGGGTTGGCCATGAGACTGTAGGTAGAAATCAAATTCAGATTAAATACAATAATTTCCACATTAAAACCAAAAGAGTTATAATTTTTCCAATCTTAGGAGACCTGAAAAAGGCTTCCCTTTTTGCCCTGTTGGAAAAGTTTTTGGATGGTCATAGGGATTTGATTCTTAAAAGGTCCCATTCATCTATTTTATCCGCTCCTGGTTGTAGATTTTTTCAGGATACTTGGAAGACTGTTTATGATGTGGATTAGGACTTCTAGAGTTCTTCCAAGCTTTTCTTTAATGAAGTTTATAGTCCTTGGATTTAGTCCTAGGTTCATGATCCATCTTGAGTTGTTTTTTGGTTACGGAGTGAGGTGTGGATCCTGCTTGAGTTTTATGCAGATAATTTTCCAATTTTGCCAATACCATTTGTTTAAAAGGCTGTCATTTCCCCACTTAACTGATTTTATCTCCTTGTCAAAAATCAGTAGACCATAGGTAGATGTGCTGATTTCTGGATTCTCAGTTCTATTCCATTGAGCTATGTGTCTGTCGTTATACCAGTAACATGCTGTCTTGACTACCACAGCAGTGTAGTAGGATAGCAAATCAGGGAGTTAGATGCCTCCTACCTTGCTTCTCTTCTTAAGGACTGCTTTGCTTCTTCAGGAACTCTTCCCATTCCAAATGAAATTGGAGGTTGCTTTTTCCATCTCATTGAAGAATGGGATTGGTATTTGTATTGGAATTGCTTTGAACGTGTAAATTGCCTTTGGTAGTATTGTCATTTTCTCAATATTGAGTCTTCCTATCCATAAACAAGGAATATTCTTTCATTTCTACAGGTCATTTTTTGTTTCTTGTAGTAATGCTTTGTAATTTTCTTTTAATAGATCCTTTGTGCTTCTGGTTAGATTTAGTCCCAAGTATTTAATCTTGTGATTAGCTATTGTGAACGGTATTATTTTTATTAGATCCAGCTCTGTATTTTCTTTGCCACTGTAGAGGAATCCAACTATTTTCATATGTTGATCTTGTATTCTGCCACTTTGCTGAATTGGTCAACTATGTCCAGTCGTTTTCTTGCTGAGTCTTTAGGGTTTTCTAAATATACTATCACATCATCTGCATATAAAGATAATTTTACCTCCTCCTTTTTAGTTTGGGGATTTTTATTTCCTTCTCTTGTCTAATAGCTATTGCTAAGACTTCCAATACAATATTGAATAAGAGAGGTGATAGTGGGTATCCCTGCCTAGTTTTGGTTCTCAAAGGGAATACCTTTCATCTCTCTCCATTGAGAACAATGTTGGCTCTTAGATTGACATATATACTTTTTACTATTTTGAAGAAATTCCCCTCAAATCTTATTTTCTTGAGTGTTTTAACCATGAAAGAGTGTTGGATTTTGTCAAAGACCTTTTCTGCATCAATTGATAGGATCATGTGGTTCTTGTTCTTTTCTTTGTATATAGAATTATATTAAAGAATTACTTTGATTGTTTTTCTTATGTTGAACCATTCTTGCATACCTGTCATGAATTCCCACTTGGTCATGGTGAATTCTTTTTTTTT
>NW_006399800.1:10049266-10051360 GCF_000299155.1 Elephantulus edwardii
TGCTGCCTTTTGGAATCTTCTGTTCAGCTCTTTAGTGTCTTGGATTCTTCCTTGTGCTTTGGCTTCTCTACGTTCCAGTGCAATCTTCAGAGTTTCTTCTGACATCCATTTTGGTCTTTTCTTCCTCTTCTGTCTTTGTAATGACCTCCTGCACTCTTCCTGGATGATCTATGTTCATCAGAGATATTGGCCTATAGTTTTCTACTTTGGTGGTGTCTTTACCTAGCTTTGATATTAAGGATGTGTTTTCTTCATAGAATGAGTCTGGGAGAATTCCATCTTTTTCTGTTTTATGAAATAGTTTATGTAGAATTGGTGACAGTTCTTCTCTGAATGTTTGATAAAATTCACTTGTAAAATCATCTGGTCCAGTTTTTTTTTAATTTTTATTTTTTTTGTTTGGAAGTTGTTTTATTGCTTTTTCAATTTCTTCCTTTGTAATTGTTGTCTTCTTCTCCAATGTGCATGGAATGTTCTCTAGAAGAGATCACATTTTAGGTGACAAGGCAAGCATCAATAAATTAAAAAAACATAGAAATAATGGAAAGCATCTTCTCAGACCACAATGCTACAATAAACAAAGGTCAATTTATAGCAGCAAGCAAACACATCAGAAGATAGGAAAAATAATCTTTGAGTCTCTAACTCAACATCTCTAACAAATTGAAAAAGAATAGCAAGAAAACCTCACACCAAAAAAAAAAAACAACAACCCCCTCAAAAAAACAACCAAAAAAACCCCCAAAAACCTCACACTCTCTAAAAAAATCCTGAAATTATAAAAATTAGAGCAAGAAAAACAATTGAAACAATCAGCAAAACGACGAGTTAGTTCTTTGAAAAGGTCTATAAAATTGACAGACCACTAGCAAAACTAACAAAAAAAAAAAGGAAAAGAAACAAATAATCTGAATAAGGGATGAAACGGGCAAAGTCACAACAGAACCAACTAAAATAAAAAGGCTAACCATGGAATATAATGAAAAACGATTCTCAAACCATTATGAAAACCTAGAGGAAATGAATAAATACTTAGAAATTCACAGCTTACCTAAACTGACACAAACTAATATTGAATACCTGAACAGACACATTCATGGTTCTTACATTCCATATTCCAATCACTAGTGCGTGCTTATCGCTGTCCTTCCTTCTTTTTTGTTTCCATACATGAGGGCTCAGCCTCAGTTGCCATATCTTATAGTCTAAGCATGCTCCGTTGTACATAGGGTTTTAATAGACTTTAAGTAAATGGAGGTTATTTTGTCAATTGCATTCCTAGTAAAGTTGTTAATTAAATTAGTAAAGAATGTTCATCAAGATCATGGCATTTGAAAGACTTGTGTTCTTCTCATCACAGTTTCAGATGATATCTTTAATATTGTTTCTTCTCTGACCTCAATCACTGTCAGAAAGAAACTGCTAAAGCCAGCTGAAATTAAACTTGGCTCACTGTGCATGTGCCGAGAATGACTAAAGTGTCCTGGGATAAACTCTGTGATAGATCCTCCCTGAAAACCCTGTTCACCAATCATTCTAAGGATGCCATTTTCTGTGCATTGGATATATGATCCAAGCCACAAGATTTTCAGATGCTTTGTATAAGTGTTAGACAACAAATAAGGAAGACCAAATTTGGTCAGCAGTATGGGGTTGGAATCCAGTTTGGAAGTCGTCTGCAGCAGCTGAATCCTACAGAGGCTTGTTTCCTGGTTCTGGTGAGGATTAGGGTGGAATGTTGACTCACTAATGGGTGTGAGATGATTTGATTCGTTCTCTTATTTAAAAATGCATTTGGGCCCTCCAGCCTGTGGCCCTCAAGCTTCGTTTTAATTGTTTTTGATCAAACATTCTTCCAAGTGGTATAGCACTGGTCTGTCCATTTGCTGCACAGAGGTAACTTGTGGTTGCTGTGATGCTAAACACTTTGACACTGATGTGTCAAATGTGATAATGGTTACTCATGGTAGACAGTATTTGATGGAGCTTCCCAATTAATATAAGCTTGGAAACAGGAGTGGCATTGTTGTTGTTGTTATGTGCCGTCGAGTCGTTTGCGACTCATAGCGACCCTATGTACAACAGCCCTAAACC
>NW_006399800.1:10051460-10065364 GCF_000299155.1 Elephantulus edwardii
TTCCCCTCCTGCGCTGTCCCTCTACTCTACCCAGCATGATGTCCCTCTCTAAAGACCTATCTCTCCTTACAACATGTCCAAAGTATGTCAGACGAAGCCCCCGAATCCTTGCCTCCAAGGAGCAGCCTGGTTTAACCATCTCAAGGATGAATCTGTTTGTTTTCTCCATAAACTCTTTGAACATGGAAAAATGATGAAAACTATACAATTGTTCAGGTCTTTCATTCACAGGATCACTATTAGTAGTCTACAACTCGGCAGCACTTAACAACGAAAGGAAAAATTGATGTCTTTGAACTATGGTGTTGATAAAGAATATACATAAATACATGCTACCAAAAGAACAAACACGTTTGTTTTGTAAGAACTGCAGCCAGAAATTTTGTGTTGCTTCCTAGATGGAATGATGATGAGACTTCTTACTTTGAGCATGTTATCAGGAGGAGTCTATCCATCAAGAAAGACATCATCGGGAAAGTAGAGGGGGAAAAAAGAGGAAGACAGTCAAGGATGTGGATTGACTCATTGGCTGCAGCAACAGGTTTAACCACAGCAGAGACTTGTGAATATGGTAGCTGCACTGGGCATGGTTTCACACTGTTGTACATAGGATCACTATGAATCAGAGCCAGTTCAATGACTCCTAACATCCCAGTAACCACTCCATATCAGAAATGTTTCTATTTCTATTTCTCCTTGGATAATGCCTACCCAAGTGAAATCCCATTTATGTGTACAAAACAGAGCTGGAGTGTTCTTCTTTCTTAGCTTCATTAGACCTTATTCAATCAGCTTTGTTTAGACCTCTGAAGGTCTGTATAATTTGGCATCTTCTCATCAGAGTAACAAAAGAGGACTCTGTTCTGAGAAAATTTACACAAAATCATGTGCATTATTTTTTAAAAAAGCAGATGTATTGGTTGTTTTTGTTGTTGTTGCTGTCAAGTCGAGCACAACTCATAGCAACCCTGTGAACAAAAAGACCTGAAGCCTTTCTATAAACTATCATCATTTATCAAAGCTTGTATAGTTTTCAGAGGCATGTTGTATAGGAAATGGATGACATTCCTGCTTCCAAAAATGTACTGGAGACATAGAAAAATAAAGTATGAAAAAGCACGAGCCATATGTTTTTGACCCTCACCCTTTTTTGGCTTCAGCAATACTTTCTGATTTCCCAAACACAAATTCTGGTGTACACTTCTTGACCTTTGAATAAAAAGAAAACAAAGAAAACCCCAGTCTTCTCTCACATGAGTCCTGTGTGACCCTGCTGCTAAGAAAAAGAGAAAAAAAGGCAAGCGCAGATCTGTCTCCCTCACCTTTTTGTACTCCTCCCCACATTACAGAATAATTAACTTTCACCAAGTCAAGTGACTGACCTTTAATGAAGGCTTTGAAAAATATAGAGCATGAAGTTAACAATTAAAGAACATTATTGCTATTTCCTATGGGAGGGAGTTACGCTCTAGCGATGCATTTATAGGATACCTTGTTGAATTGCTAATTTAAAAAAGTGGGAAGAGGCAAAGTGTTTTATTTTTCAGACTAGCCTCTTGAATTTTTTGCAAGTCCTCATGCTGGAGATGCTTGAGTGGTACAGAAAATGTCTGGTAGCATAGAGAAATTTAGTGGGAAAACCCAAAAAAGAAGCTGCCATTTTTAATAAGGCTAATAATGCACACAGCAAGGAGTCTTGCTGGTGTACCAATAAAGCATGTGCTTAAGTGCTCAAAGGCTAACAAAAAGTTAGCAATTTGGAACCACTCAGCTGCTCCTTAGGAGAAAGATCAAGAAATCTGCTTCTATAAAGCTTACACTAAGAAAACCTATTGGGATAATTCTATTCTGTCAAGTGTTATTATTATTATTATTGTTGTTGTTGTTTTTATTTGGCATCTAGTCGCTTTGACTCATAATGACGCTATGTACAATGGCCCTGAAACCTGCTCTATCCTATGCCAATCTTATTGTCTCTGACACACCTACCCTCATATCCCCAAACACTGAATCAATCCATCTCATAGAGGGTCTTCCCCTTTTGTGCTGTTCCTTAACCTTTCCAAGCATGAAGTCCCTCCCCAAGAACTGGTCCCTCCTTGTAACATGCCCAAAGTATGTCAGACAAAGCTTCAGAAATCCTTGCCTCCAAAGAGCAGCCTGGCTTCACCCTCTCCAGAACAAACCTGTTCCTTCTCTTAGCAGTCCATGGTATATTCAATACTCTTCTCCAACACCAAAATTTAATACTAACAACAACAAAAAAGCACACAGAGGGCACCAATGTGTGTTTCTAATAAGTATGATTCTGGTCTTGATTCTCACCTGAGCTATCGACTTGTTCCTTAAATTAGTTACTGAACACTGTAGTTCTCTAAAACTCTAATTCCTCTTATTATACAGCAGCCCTACTAATGTAATTTTAAGAAGTAGGCTAATGGGAAGAATTCTATAATTCTATAACTAGGTTTCAATCTTTTAGTGAGCCTCTGGGTTCTCTGCTTTCAGCCAAAATCCATCTGAAATTGGCTATGTTGTCCCTAGTGTCACTGGCTTCTCTAAAGTCAGCTTGTATTTCTTCTGGTAGTTCTCTGTTGATGTACTGTTCTAGTTGTTTTTGGATAATCTTCAAGAAGATTTTGCTTACATGTGATATTTTTCAGTAATTTCCACACTCTGTTGAATCTCCCTTTTTTTGGAATGGGGATAAATTTGAATTGCTTCCAACCAGTAGACATAAACTGGTGAATACATCTAGGACAGCATCTGTTTGCTGAAATATGTAAATTGTTATTCCATTAGTTACTGGGGGAGTTATTTTTTGCTAATTCTTTCAGGGCAGCTTGAACTTCTCTCTCCATCATCATTGTCTCTTGATCATATGTCTGTTACATTTTTCTGATATAGTGACCCTATGTACTCCTTCCATATTCTTTTGATGCTTTTTAGGTCATTCAATATTCTGCCCATAGCATCCTTAAGTATCATTAATTCGAGGTTTGAATTTGTTCTTCAGTTCCTTCACCTTACGAAATGCCGAACAAGTTTGTTCCTTTTGATTTCCAGACTCCAGCTCTTTGTACATTTCATTATAATATTTTGCTTTGTTTCTCGAGCTGCCCTTTGAAATCTGTTCAGCTCCTCAATTTCTTGATATCTTCCCTTTCCTTTGACTTCTCAATGCTCTAGTGCAATACTCAGAATCTCTTCTGTCATACAGCTCTATCTTTTCTCCCCCTTTTGCCTTTGTAATGACCTTTAACATTATTTTACTTATAATTTTTTATTTCAATTATGATTTTAGTGAAAGTTTACAAAAAGTTAGATTTTCATCCATTCATTGTTGCACATTATTGCACACCCCTCTCTCTTTGCAATGTGCCTCTTATTCTGGGCTGTTCTAGTACATCTAATGCCTAATCATTTATTCTTTTAAAACAGTTTCCCCTTCATCTGTTCCAGTGCAATGTTCATTATCTGTACACTCTTATCCTATTCTCCTCCCAAGCCCTCATGTCAGGCCTGCTTTATAGCATGATTCTATGCAGTATTACCTTTTGCATTCCTAATGGATGATGTTCTTTATATCCTCCCATAGCTCATAAAGTTCATTAGTGTAAGAAGGATCTTGGCTGGAAGCAGAGAGTACCAGAGGAATGTCTATATGTGTTTCATTAACTATGCAAAAGCATTTGACAGCAAATTGCATTAGGAAAATCTGTTTCCAGTGACCTCTCCAGAGTGCATAAGAGCAATTATATCAGTATAGAGATCAAGGTGCACTTGATCCAGGCCTTGGTCTTCCCTATTGCTTGCTATGTATCAGAGAGCTGGACATTTAATAAGAATGACAGAAGAAAAATTGATGCCTTTGTGATATTGAAGAAGAGTATTGAACATACCATGGATGACCAAAGGAACAGACAGGTTTTTCCTAGAAAGGGTGAAGCCAAGTTGTCCCTTGGAGGCAAGGATTTTGAAGCTCAATCTCACATACTTTGAGCTTGTTTCCAGGAGGGGCTAGTCCTTGGAGAAGGATATCATGCTTGGAAGAATGGAGGGACAGAGCAAGTGAGAAAGATCCTGGAGGAGATGGATAGACACAGTAACTGGGGTAATGGAGGTAGTGAGATTGGCTCAGAATAGGACAGAGTTCAGAGTTCAGAGCATAGGGTCAATGTGAGTGTCAAAAACTTGATGACACATAACAACAGCAACAACTTTCTGGGTGAGGACATTCACAGGTGCTCTTCAATCTTCCATTCTCCCATTTCTTTTCACCACTCCAGTGAGTCAAGAAAGCTAAAAAGGAGTTTCCTGTACCCTACCTCTGTTGCTACTGTCAATTTGTGATGCTAGAAGCTATAATGCCAGTTTTTCAAACACTAACAGGGTCACCCATGATGGACAGGTTTCAGCTGTGCTTCCAGGATAAGAAGACTAGCAAGAAAAGTGAGACAATCTATTTTTAAAAATTAACCAGTGGAAACTTCATGGATACAAAAATAACTACTGTCAGATAGAGTGCAAGTAGATGAGCCTCCTACATTGGACTAGACTACATAAGTCTGCTGTCAGGGACCTCTCCAGCATACTGAAGAGCAACATGTCAATCTAGAGACTAAGGTGCACCTTATCCAGGCCATGGTCTTCACAATTACATGCTATTAATCAGAAAGCAGAACAATAACTAGGGATGATAGAAGGAGAATTGATGCCTTTGAGCTGTAGTGTTGGAGAAGAGTATTGAATATACTATGGACTGCTAAGAAAACAAACAAGTTTATCTTAGAGAGGGTGAAACCAGGCTGCTCCTTGGAGGAAAGGATTCTGAGGCTCTATCTGACATACTTTGAGCATCTTGCAAGGAGGGACCAGTCCTTGGAGAGGGACATCATGCTTGGGAGGGTGGAAGGACAGGGCAGGAGAGAAAGACCCTTGATGAGATGGATTGACTCAGTGACTGGAATAATGGGGGAGGTGTGTTGGAGACATTAAGCTTGACTCAGGATAGAGCAGGGTTCAGAGCTATTGAACATAGGGTCTCTATGAGTCACAAGTGACTTGACAGCACATAACAACAACAGCAATAGTGGAAGCAATGAACTAAGCATATCATCATGAAGATGGTGCAGGACTGGGCAACATTTTATTTTATTTTGTTGTAGATGAGGTTTCTATAAGTGGAAACCAACTGAGAGAAACTAACAGCACATTAGTTGTTGTTGCCAAGTGCCGTCTCGTCAAGTATGACTCATAGTGACCCTATGAACAAGCAATCTGAACATTTTCTTGAAGACAGAATGCTGCTAAGAAGAACAGAATGCCATGCACACACTCCAAAATTATTCTTTTCCCCTTAACTGTGCCTGAAGCTCAAGGGGATTTTTCTCAAATCGTATTGGAATCCTGGTGAGATTCCTGAAGACAAAAACTTCCTGAAGACAAGAAAATGTTCCCTCTTCTCAATCAAGGCTGGGCCTTTAGGATTGATTACCTGTCAAGGTAGTCCATGCTCAGGATGCAGTTAGTCAAGCTGTATACCCAGTACTGAGTCCAGCTGAGGATTCTGGTCCCAGTAACATATGATTCTCTATATGTACCTATATGTTTGGATTTCAAGGAAGTGGTATGTGCTTTATCCTAAGTTTTCTGATTTTTCTAAGAACAGTTTTTCATTTGGAGGTTCAGCTTTTTGTCTTATTGTGAAGACAAGGATAATAACTTTCAAAGTCTTTACATGTTAGCTTAGACATGGAATCTTATTTCTAGGATGTGTTTCCCATAGCTTAGTCCTACAGAAGAACTGATCCCTTTGGATTGTGGTGTTGGCCAAGAATATCGAAAATGGCTGAAAGGATAAATTTGTCCTGAAAAAAATCTGCCTTGTAAGGAGCACTATTAGAATGCTCCTTAAAAGAGAGAATGGTAGAATTTTGTCTCACATATTTTGTTGTCAGGAGGAAAAGTAAAGAGTCAGAGTATGACAAGAAGATCATAAAATGGATTGGAATAATGACTACACCAATGAGCTTAAACACAGAAGAGGTTCTGGGGATCACACAGCATGGGGCAAGTTTTTGTTCCATTGTATATAAGGTCATTTATTCTTGAGAGCTGAGTCCTGATGAAGCCAACAAGAAAGAAGTCCTGTGAGGATAATGCACTCACAGCAACCTTCTCTGGAAATTACATTTAAAATGAGACTGAATGACATGCATAGGCTCTGATGTTGCACAAATCAGACAGCTACAGCTTCAGTTTGCTTGGCTCCACAGTGAACACTATTGGCACCAGCAGCCAGGAAATCAAAAAGCGTATGGTCTGCTGTTAGGGACCTCTCTAAGGTACTCAGGAGCAACAGTGTCTCTCTGGAGACTAAGGTGTGCCTGATACAGGCCATGGTATTTGCAATCGCTTGTTATGCATCAGAGAGTTGGACAATGACTAGGGAGGACAGAAGGAGTGTGGATGCTTTTGAGCTGTGGTGCTGGAGAAGAGTACTGAATGCACCATGGACTGCCAGGAAAACAAACAGATTCATCTTGGAGAGGATTAAAGCAAGCTACTCCTTGGAGGCAAGGATTCTGGGGCTTCGTCTGACATACTTTGGACATGTTGCCAGGAGGGACGGGTCCTTGGAGAGGGACATCATGCTTGGGAGGGTGGAGGGACAGCGCAGGAGGGGAAGACCCTCTATGAGATGGATTGATTCGGTGACTGGGGTAATCGGGATGGGTGTGTCAGAGGCGGTGTGGTTGGCTCACAATAGAGCAGGATTTAGGGCTGTTGTGCATAGGGTCACTATGAGTCGGAAACGACTCGACGGCACATAACAACAACAACAACAACAACATCTTATCCTTTATTGTGTTCTCTGTTCATGGCCATTTTTGGACTGTGAATATTTTTTTTAAATTTTTTTATTTGATTTTATTATTTTTGTGTGCGTGTACCGTCAAATCAGATCTGACTGGTACAGGAGGAGATTGCCCCTCCTTCCCCGGCAGAGCATCTGGTGGATTCGAACCGTGCACCTCTGGGATTGTAGTTGCAGTTTCTTGCCACTAGGCCACCAGAACTCCCCTTGGACTGTGAATATTGAGACACAAAGAAAGAAAGGAAAGGATTAAGAACACTTTCATCACAAATTCATTTCACTAGTTCTTGGCTCACCATCTGATTCCATATAACCTGAAATAGTAAATGTTATCTGCCAACTCCTAGAGACATCATCAGGTTGATTTTAAATGTGATTGGTTCCTGTGTCTTTTTCACACACAGTTGGGATTTAGATATTATCACTAGAGCAAAAGCCTGATCTGGAGGTCTAGCATACATGAACATTCATACTAGTTTGCTTATGGGAAATAAAGTTTCTCAGACACATGATTTCCTATTCATACCTCTTAGTTCATAATTCAATTGTTAAGGTCTTGATTTGCATCTGAGATGCAAATGAAATATTCTTTAGAACTGCTAAATATGATTTTTAAATATTGCATGTCCTTTTTTATTTCAAAAGGAAATCAGGAAAGGGTCTTTAAATTAGAAGAAATTAAAGTTTCAATATTCCACCAAAATCTTCAAACATTTGTGTGAGTAAAAGAAATTATCTCAGATTCATATAATCATTCTTCAGAGATATTTCCTGATTTTAAACCATGCTGTGTTCCCTTGTTCTGTTTGAACAATTTCTTCTTAGACTAGATACAGGTTTAACATAAGAACAAGTAAGTGTTCTGGGATTCCCATTCTTCTCAATAGTAGCCATAATTTGTTATGGTCAACAAAGAAAAATGCTTTTGCATAGTCAATAAAACACAGATAAACATCTTTCTGGTATTCTTCCTGTTAGCTTTACTCTTCCCTAAGATCTGTTGGACATCAGCAGTGATAGCCCTCTTTCCATCATATCTTTTCAATCTAGCTTGACTTTCTAGCAGTTCCTTGTAAATGTACTATTTCAGCCTTTTGGGTTTTTTTTTTGCCCTTCCATGTTCTTCAGCAAGATTTTACTTGTGTGTGATATTAATTATATTGTTTGATAATTTCCACATTTTCTTGGATCACCTTTCTTTGGACTGGCAATAAATATGGCTCTGTTCAGTCAGTTAACTAAATAGTGGTCTTTCAAATTTCTTATCGTAGTCTAGTGAGCACAGGGCTCCATCTGTTCATTGAAACACCTCAATGAGTGCTTCATAAATTCCTTTCTATTTTGCCAATACCTTCAGGGCAACTTGAACATCTGCCTTCATTATCATTGTCTTCTGATCATGTGGTGTTTTCTGAATGGTTCCATGTCAGTCAATTCTTTTTGGTACAGTGACTCTGTGTATTCCTTCCAACTCCTTGTGATACATCTCCTTCCTGCATCATTCAAGATTTTGACTATAGAACCTTTCAGTATTGTATCTCAAAGCTTAATTTTTTTTCTTCAGTTCTTTCACCTTGAGAAATGCTGGGAATATTCTTTCTTCTCATTTTGTTTACCAACTCCAGCTCTTCGCACATTTCATTGCAATACTTTGTCTTCTCATGCTTCCCTTTGAAATCATCTGTTTGGCTCTTTTATTCATCTCTTTTTCCCTTTGGCTTGGCCTCTCAATGCTCTAATGAAAGTTACAGGATCTTCTGCTATGCATTTTGGGTTTTTCTTTCACTGTGTCTTTTTTTTTCACTTTGTCTTTTTTAATGACATTTTGTTTATTAATGGACGTGTCATGAATTGAACTGTGTTCCCTTATATGATCATCATGTGATTATATGTAATCATATAATGTGGAAGCTTTCAACCTTCTATTGGGAGCCCCCGCACATAATGTACTGTGATCCTAGGACTCCTCACTAAGCTGGTAGTAGCCCTCAAAATAGAACTCTGTATGTGCTAGTCTCATGTCCTTTAAAGGACATTCCCTTTATCCTTTAGTGGTTAGTTCTCTATTATTAGTTAAATAAGCCCCTAAGTAGTGCAAATAACTAACATCCTTGGCTCTCAATCCAGAGGATCCCCAGAAGAAAAGCCTCACAGTGTACTTCTGAAGAATCAGCCACTGCATACCTACAGTTCTACCCTGATACATATGGATTGGCTGCTGAGTGGGAATCAGTACCAAAGCAACAGATTTTTACCAATTTATGATTCTTCATATTACATTTTCTCTGTTCAAATTACTTATGGAGCTTTTCATCTTCTGACCAGTACAGCATTTCACATTTCTGAATATCCAGAATTCAACTGGAACTTGCTGAAATTATTCCATGGACAACCTGGCTAACTACCTATGATGACCAAGGACAGCGCCCTTCACATTCTATTGCTATAGCTCTCAATTCATGTTCAGTCATTCCGCCAGACTGTGGGCATCTCTATAGCAAGGACTAAGGGAGGTGGTACAGCAAAAGTTATCACAAGAAAAGCTCTGTAGCTGTACTGCTGGGTTCATTATTTTGCCATCCTAGGGAGCTCTGGTGGCTTAGTGGTAAGGAATTGTGCTGTCAGCACAAAGGTATGCAGTGCAGATCTACCAGCTGATCTGTGAAAGAAAAATGAACAGTCTCGTACCATGTGGTATATTGCCTCTGAAAATCTTCTGGAAAGTCAACTACAGGTCAGTTCCAACTCAAGAGTATACAACAACATCATTTAGTTGCACTACTAACCAGAGTTGGTACCTCTTTGGTGGTTAGAAGAAAGGAAAGTGGGCAATTTTCTCCCATGTATCTACAGCCTTGGATTCCCACTCTAAAGACAGCTATGAGTTGGTTCTGACTCGACAGCAGTGAACTTCTGAGTTTAATAATTAGTCACTGTGATCCAAAAATGTCATTGTCCTTGTAAGTGTGGCTGTGAAGATGAGCAGATTTTAAAAATTGAGAAATGTCAATCATTGTGCCTGAGATAGAGAACATGCTCAGTTAGAGTTAGCTGCATTTTGACTCATAGGCATCTCTGCATCCATTCCCAGTCTACACAGTTACAAGAATCTAGAAGCTGCTCTGTGGCTGTTCACTGACATTCACGTTCAATAGACATCCGCACTGTCGTCAAGGATTAAAGTCAGACAAAATTTTTGCAGGAAGAGGCTTTATTTCTCAATTGTTTGAAAGCCTATAACTCTGGCAATTATTCTTTCTATATGCTTCACATATTCATGAGGTTAGAAAAGGTGAGAGAAGGAAAAAAAAACACTGTAAGGTGAAAATAAATATAAATGGCAAAGAACAGAAGAAATAAGAAGATATGAAAATCAAACCAAAGAATGCTGGGGGCGGGGGGAAAGTCATACAGAGAAATAGTTGCCTCTTCTTAGGAAAAAAAGAAGAAGAAAAATAAAAATGATATGTTATTGTGTATCATCGAGTCAGAACCCACCCTTAGTTCATCCTCCAGCAGGTTTTCATAGACAGTAAAACACTTGGAAGGAGATTGCCCATCTTTCTCTATGGAGCAGTTGGTGGATTAGAACTGAGTAGGACTTTATCATAACTCAAAAGCAGAACAATGTAGTTGTTCTTTACTTTCATCATCTGAGCCTAGCTTTGCTGCTTTAGGTGTCATTTGGCTCCTCTTCTTTGCATTTTTCTTCCTTCTTTACCCTGTTCACTTCCTGAGGACAGTGGGAAACCAGTGTTGGAAGAACAGTTCAGGTCAGGCCACCTTGAGACAGATCCTCTGTGCCTGGCCGCCAGTCCAGGCAGTGAGTGAGGGAACTTCTCTTCTTCTGCTAGATTTCGTGGACTAAATTTTCAATGACCAATTCAAAGGTATGCTTGCTCTATTTTGTCGGGGGGTGGGGAACACAACAAAAACGGGGGATGGGGGGAGAGTCTTTCCAGCACAAGAAGCCTGAACTAGAAAGGGTTATCTACGCTGGGGAATTTCCCTGTTTCAAACAAAAACTGGGTTAATTGGGAAGAGCAGCACAAAGACATATTGAAGCCCAATTAACAAAATTTAAAGTCTCCCAATTAACTAGGTAATTATTAAATGGCTTTGGGGAAGCACTTAGAGCTTTAGAAATGAAACCACTTATTCTAAGCTTAGTCAGACACTAGTTTAAGACCCTTTCCACCCTCATCACTCCGTAACAGGAGACTAGAAATGCAAAAGGGAGTCCTGGTAGCCTGTTCCATAGGAGGTTATAAGGCTAACCCTAAAGGGGGCGCCTGTCTGATGGTTTAAATCCACCAGTAACTCCATTGGAGAAAGATAGGCAATCTCCTGCAGTTTGAGTCTATCCCAGCTCAATGGCAATGACAGAAAAAGAACACAGGAGATTTGGATAAAATGCCTTTGTGGGAGACCTGAATGGATGGCAAGGAGGCAGAAATAGTTCCTGAATGCTGAACTATTGTGCTTTCATCCACTGCCAAAGACTCCATGTGAAGTCAGGCTGTCTATGTCCGGGACATTCTTTAGCACTCATCCTGATCTTCTGTCCACTTGCTTTGATCCTCAGCCCTAGCTATTGTTGCTGATGTTGTCAGGTACCGTTGAGTCAAGTACGAGTCATGCATTGTTCCCTTTTGCCTCACAACAGTTTGGATACATTTTATACTTCTCTAATGATTTACAAATCCTGTTCCAAGCTCTAGGAAAGTTTAAAAAGAATGGAAGTAGGAGATAAAACACATCCATACACTTGATTCCTCTGCAGGAGAGATAGATGCCTGTGGCTCATGTCTGTTAGTTTCATGCAACTTACATCTATCAGATCAAAGGGACTGGAGCTGGGGGTGGGAGTACTTAGAACAGCTGAGAGGAACAGCTCAGTCCCTCGGAGCACAGCCACCATCACGAAGTAGACACTTTGCTCATAAAGAAAGCTCACTCTTTGCCATAACACAACAACCCGCCATCTGCCTTCTCCCAGTTCCCTGCACAGTCTGTACTCTCTCCGGATTCAGATGGCCACACTGGTGGGGGAGCCCAGCTGTTCTCACTCTGTGAACGTGGCAGCCTGTGGTGACTACAGAGCTGGGAAGCTGAGTGACCTGCTAGTCACACAGGGCTGAGCTCTGTGTGCAGCTTTCACTAGCATGCCGGGTGAGGGAACAGCACAGGATGGCACTTTTCCTGTGGGGTCTCACTTTCAGTTAAGGGTTTTCCTGTGCTTGGGGCTCTACTGAAGAAAGATGGGCAATCTCCTCTCCTGTGACTTACATCCTCTTGGAAACTTGCCTGAGGGTCAACTGTAAGTCACTTACAATTCAACAGTAAGAAGTAACAGACTAAACTTTTCCTTTGAGACTTTGTGTCCTCTTTTTGAAAACAATGAAATAGGAAACCCTTTCCCCAATACTTTATTTTTGTAGAACTGAGAATTAGGAATAGTTGTTAGGTCTTTCTAGATTTCATTTTCAAATCACAAGAGAAATACTCTATTAAGTTCCCATGCACTATATGAAAAGTGCAGAAGCTGAGACTCATCAAAATCATGCCATCACAAAAGATGACAGGTTGGTATTTTCTATAGAAGCCTATTATGTCTGAACAATCCAGCCTGTCTTTGTTGGTAGAAAACTTCCTACAAAGTGACTCTAGCCTAGCCAAAAGTCTGGCCATGATCCTTGCCTGGATTTGAATTGGCGCCTTCCCCCCACAGAGTACAAAAAGAAAGAAACTTGAACCAGTGATGTGGTCCTATCACCTCTCTATCAAAGACAGCCCACAGTGAAGAGAGGCTTAGCAGCTCAAGGGCAGTGGCTGGCACTGCTCTTGGAAAGTAATAGGAGGAGTGTCAGGGAAGGCTGTAGGTAGCAGAAGTGATAATGAGACCAAGTGTGATCTCAGCCTCCAAGATTAAATATGCAAGTATCTTTCTTCTCTACAACCGTAAGAAACAACCAAGGAGAGTACTGACTTCCAATTTTTCTATTGACCTGATACAGCTTTGGGAAGTAAAACTCCCTTTGTTTTAGGGATGGCCAGAGGATGAGGAGGTGCAGCAGAATCAGCATTCACTCCTCACAGGGAGCACAGGCCGGTCAATCCTCCAGCAGGTCTGCTTCTCACACACTGGGACTCTGGGAGGGAAAGGTAGTCTGCTGATTGTGCCTTCAATCCAAGGACTTTATTCCATATGCTCTAGGCAGCCTCAGATCACGAAACATTTTTTTCTGTGATTCTTAATGGAACAGCTTGTCTCTTCCTGCTGCTTTACAGGCACAAAGAAGGAAAGAAGAGGAAATACATCAAGTTTTTTGGTAGGTTACAAGCAAATGCTTCAGTGCTTCGTGTCTTAGGAATGTAAACATTTTCTCTGCTTTCCTTCCCTCATTCTGAGTTTTGTGAGGTTTTTAAATATTTCTGAGGCCACAATGATTGTGAAAGATATATATCCTTACCCTGCTTGGCTGATTTTTAATTCTTGCTTTCCCAAAGGATGCAAGTTCCGCATGATCAGATGGAACAGTGGGGAAAGAGTACTGTTGTGGAAAAACAGAGGCTAGAAAGAGCAGAGATCTTTGCTCCATTGTGGGTTCTTCTACTCACTGGTTATTTGGTTTCAAATAAGCTACCTCACCTTCTGAGCTGTGGTTTTCACCTATACAATAAAAGGTAGGAGGGGGAATGGGTGGCCACAACAGCTAGAACACACACCAAAATTAAACTTTTCGTATCTATTATTGGCAACACCATGATGTATGGAGAAGAGATTAAAATTTTTAACAATTTCATTTTGCTCCATTCCAAAATCAACATTCTTGGCACCAGCAATGAATTGTTGTTGTTGTTATATGCCATCGAGTACGACAGCACTAAACTCTGCTCTGTCCTGTGCCAATCGACCGTCTCCTTCCCCTCCTGTGGTGTCCCTCCACCCTCCCAAGCATGATGTCCCTCTCCAAGGACTTCTCCCTCCTTACAACATGCACAAAGTATGTCAGACGAAGCC
>NW_006399800.1:10067064-10072487 GCF_000299155.1 Elephantulus edwardii
TCTCCAGCACCACAGCTCAAAGGCATCAATTCTCCTTCTATCCTCTTTAGTCATTGTCCAACTCTCTGATGTATAACAAGTGATGGCAAAGAGCAAAAAAAAATCTATTTGTTCCCATTCCAAAAGAGTGATATAACAGAGTGCAAAAATTTGAAAACATTACCATTAATATCACATGCAAGTAAAATCTTGCTGAAAATTATTATAAAAATGGCTGGAACAAAATATCAATAGGGAACTGCTAGAAATTCAAGCAGGATTCAGAAGAGACAATGGAACAAGGGATCTCATTGTCAATGACAGATAAATCTTAGCTGAAAGTAAAGAATACTAAAAAATGGTTTATTTGTGTTTTCTTGACTGTACAAAGGCATTCAGCTGTGTCGCTCATAATAAATTATGCATAGCATTGAAAATAATGGAAATTCTTGAACACTTGTCCACATGTAGAAAGTATACATACATGCCAAGAAGCAAATGTTGGGGGTAAAAATCAAGTGTACAGTCCATGTACTTTAAAATCAGGAAAGGTGGTATCAATAGTGCATCCTTTCACATACTTATTCAATCTTTATGCTGAGAAATAATTTGAGCTTCTGAACCATATACAGGAGAATGTAACATAAGAATTTGAGAAAAACTCATCAACAATCTACATTACACAGATGACATAATCTTACTTATAGACAGTAAAGAAAACTTGAAGAAAATAAAATACTATAAGCTTCAATATGGATTATATGTCAACATCAAGGAAAAAAAATTCTTCCAACTAGACCAAGAGGCAACATCATGACTCAATTTCTTCCTCCAGAGATTCTGATTTAGTCGGTATCCTTTCTTCCATAGAGTTCATTCTAGCTCCTAGTGACTGTAGGGAAGAGAAGAACTTTCCAGAGTCTTTTCTTTTCTTTTTTGTACTTTTTTTAAAAAATTAATTTTAATGAAAGCTTACAGAGACTTAGGGTTTCCAGTCATTCATTGTTGCACTTTTCTCCCTGCCCACCCCTCCCCCCAATTCATTCTTCTTGAAAAGTAAAAGAAAAACTCTTTCATTGTTATAAAATCCCTCCCCCCAAGTCCACTTCACTTTGCAGGCTTCATTCTGGACTCCTGTCATGACAGTAATATCCAATCATATATCCCTTTTAAACAGTTCTCTCCCTCATCTGTTTCAGTGCAGTATACATCATTCCTCCCCTTCTGTTCTGTCTTCCCTCACCCCCTATGTCAATCTCATTTTACAACAGTGGCCTTATGCAATATTTGTCCTTTTGTGACTGAGATATTTCACTCAGCATAATGCCCTCCAGGGGCACCTATTTTGCATAATATTTCATTAGTTCCTTGTTTTTCAATGCAGTGTAGTATTCCATTGTGTGAATATACCAGAGCTTCTCTATCCATTTGTTTGTTGATGGGCACTTGGGTTGTTTCCAGCTCTTTTCTATTGCAAACAAAGCAGCAATAAACATGGGTGTGCATTTATCTGCTTGGGTGGTGGTTATAGTTTCTTTAGGGTAAATTCCCAGTAGTGGAATTGCTGAATCAAATGGTATTTCTATTTGCAACTGTTTGAGAAAGTTCCATACAGCCTTCCATAGTGATTGCACCATTTTACACTCCCACCAATAGTAAATAAGGGTTCCAGTTTTTCCACAGCCTCACCAGCATATGATGTTTGCTGTTCTGTTAAATTTTGCTATTCTTACTGGGGTGAGATGATATCTCATAGTTGTTTTGATTTGAATCTCTCTTAGAGCTAGGAATTTTGAACATTTCTTCATGTGCTTGTTTGCCATCTGAATGTCTTCTTTGGTGAAGTGTCTGTTCATATCTTGTGCCCATTTTTCAATTGGGTTATTTAGCTTTATCTTTTTGTGGTGCTCGAGTATTTTATAAATTCTAGATTAAGTCCCTTGTTTGACATGTCATTACAAAATATTTTCCCCCCAGTCTGTGGCTTCCCTTTTTACCCTGTAAGAGAAAGTTTTGGATGTGCATACAGATTTGATTCTTAGAGGGTCCCATTCATCTATTTTATCTTCTCCTGGTTGTATATTTTTCAGGATATTTGGAAGACTGTTTATGTTGTGGATTAGGACTTCTAGAGTTCTTCCAAGCTTTTCTTTAATGAAGTTTATAGTCCTTGGTTTTAGTCCTAGGTCCATAATCCACTTTGAATTGGTTTTTGTATATGGGTGGATTGATGCTGGCAAAATTGAAAAACTATATATATGTAGAAGGTTTTCAAAGGTGCATAATGATATAAAAACAGACTGCTAGATCATTCTCCTGAAGGATAACTGATTAATCTGACCAGCCAAGCTTTTGGTCAGTAGGTAAGCCCTTAACAACTGAATTACTAGGGTTCCTTGTCAGTAGGTATTGTAATTAGACGCACCAACTCCTGGGAACTCTATATGCAACAAAGGAAAGAAAACAATGCCTAATTCTCACAGTTACTGCTCTACAGCCTCTCTATCAATACATCTCACAAATGGTCTTCTCTTATTTCACTGATCCTCTACCAAATATTATGTCTTTCTCCAGAGACTGGCTCCTTCTGATAAAATGCCTAAAGCAAGTGAGAGAGAAAGTCTTCAGAATTCTTTATCATTAACAAGATCCTCCCCAGGTGATTCTGAAGCCTTTGTTAAAGTCTCTGAAAACCCACCAGAACATCAACTATGAGTCGACTCTGACTCGACGGCAAGGAGTGAGAATCACAATACTACATTCAATGTTCTGTAATTGAAGGTCAAGAGGAAGTTGCCAGGAGAAATGAATTTTTTTTATTGGGAAAAATATAATGGGAGTACAGAGAGGTGAGGATTGGGGGCAGAAGGGTGAGGATGGGCAGGGATGCAGTTGCAGAGCTGCACAATTTGGTAGGTAGGGGGAGCAGGTGAAGGAAATGAAAAGGATCCAGTGGGGACCAGATGCTACAGGGGAATGGTAAGCATTTTGCAATGGCAATTAAACCAACTGTATTTTTGATTTGGGAACTGGATGCAGACACTCTGGCTTCTTCATGCTGAACAGGGGAGTTGATGTGAAGGGGGAAAGGCAGGACGCTTTATCACCTTACTGGTGGTCTTGGGTTAAAGCTGCTTGCCTTCTTGTTCTGTTAGAAGATATTTTCCTTTCATTTGTTCCCCTCTGGACTGCAAAGTGTTTTCCCAGGTGGGTCCAGTGGGAATGGCTGGTTGAACCCAGAGGCTCCATCCTCCTTTGCTTCCTTAGCTGTCAGTTGTATTTCCTTTTTGTCACTGGCACTGGGTTCAGGGTCAAGTCTGGAGTAAAACTCAGAGTTAAGGTTACCTATAGGAAAGGGAGCAAACCTAGAGAGAACAAACTTGTGAGTTACAAATAGAAGGGCTTTTGGGGTGTTGCTTTCAGGTTTACTGGGGGAGAGGGTGGCGGAAAGTAGCCTAGATAAAATTCCGTGGATACACTAGGCATTTTTTTTTGTTGTTGTTGTTTTCCCCATCCAAGGGTCAGATGGCACAGTCTGGGGACTGAGGAGCTCACCCTGAGGGCCGTGACGGTCCGCCCCAAGCCAAAGGACGAAGACAGCCCACCCCACCAAAGACAGCCCTCCCCGGGCAGAGGGCCATGATGGCTTGCCCTGAGCCGAGGGCCAAAGACAGCCTGCCCTGCCGAAGACAGCCCTTCCTGGGCAGAGGGTCGTGATGGCTCACCCTGGGCCAGGGGCCAAAGACAGCCCATCCTGAGCATGGCAACACCTCCAGGGGCTGGCTGGTACTCTCCCCCTCCAATTGCTCCCACCCCAGTGTGGTCCCCTTGCCTGACCGCGGACTATGTGACCTGACCAAGGACAGCATCTCCAATTCCAGCACCGCCACTTTTACCGCCCCCATAAGTGGTCATATTATAATTTGAAGTAGGTGTCACTGCCCTCCCGCTTTATAAATGGCAAAGGGAACCTGAGAGTTGTAAACAGACTCTCCCCAGGTCTAAACAGCTTTTGGCAGAAGCATTCAACAGATCAAAATATGTGGTGCATTTAGGATATCAGTCCTCTTGGGCATGCTGCCACTGTTAAGTGTCATCAAGTCATCAAGTAGACAACTCAAAGTGACCTTCAACAATCCATTGTATGGGTAATCATCTTCTCTGGCCTGTCCAAGGAAACCCAAACCTGCAGGCGGTGAGGCACACATCCCATCTCCTGCATGGTTTGCCAGCGGGTGTGCACCCCATCTCCCACGTGGGGGGCCTACGGGCACGTGTCCCATCTCCCGTGCAGGTGGCCGGTGGGCCCGCGTGTCATCTCCCCCTCTGGTGGCTGGCAGGCGCTCGTCATCTCCCTCGCGGGTGGCCGGTGGCAGCCCACTTCCCCCACCGCCGCCATCTTGGCTCCAAGAATTCTCCCCAAAACAAGTCCACTTTGCGGCAGTGTGGTGGCTCCACTGCACCAGTCATGGGGAGGCCGAGTGCCCACTATCCATCCTGGGCGAGGGATTCCATAGGTTCTGGCTGTGGGAGCTTCATGGAGCTGTTGCAGCGGTGAGGCACAGTGCAGGTTCTGTGGGGGGTGGGAGGTGGGGGTAGGGGAGGGAGGGGGCGGAGCTGCTAGACTCACCCATTCCTCCTTGGGAATCCTTGAATTCCTGTTGTTGAGCTTCGATCTTCACTGAAGACCAGTCATTAACTCTTTAACTGTTTAATTATCAATAAACAGAGGTCTGTAGAAGGCCATAGTAGCCCTGCTCCAAGTGGTCCACTGCTTCCGCAGCTCACCATGTTGTCTCTGCCTCAGCTACCATCTTGGATGTCAAAGTGAATTTATTTGAAAAGGCAGAGTAGTGCACAGGAAATTGTTCTGTAACCCAAAGGCCACACTTTTCTGACAGTTTGAGTCAACCAGCAGTTCTAAAAGAGGAAAAGGGACAATTTCCTCCCATGAGATATGCAGGATTGGAGACCAACTGGAGGGTCAGCTATGAGTCAGTTCCAGCTCAACTGCTATGAGAAAGCTTTAAAGACACAATATTATCTTTTTTCTTTTTTTTTCATTAATTAACTTAAATGAAAGTTTACAGAGACTTTAGATTACCATTCATCCATTGTTGCACTTTTCCCCTGCCCAACCTCCCCCCCTTTCCAGTTCACTCTTCTCTTTGAAAAGTAAAAGAAAAATTCTTTCATTGTTATAAAAAGCCTTTCCCCAAGTCCACTCCATTGTGCAGCCTTTCTTCTGGACTACTGTCATGACAATAATACACAACCATATGCTCCTTTTAAACAATTCTCTCCCTCATCTGTTTCAATGCTTGTTGTTGTTGTTGTTACGTGCCGTCGAGTCATTTGCGACTCATAGCGACCCTATGTACAACAGCCCTAAACCGTGCTCTATCCTGTGCCAATCTCATTGCCTCTGATACACCCATCCCAAT
>NW_006399800.1:10073612-10089456 GCF_000299155.1 Elephantulus edwardii
ATCAGTGATATTGTTCTGTAGTTTCCACACTCAGTTGGGTCGCCATACTTTGGGATGGGAACAAATATAGACCTCTTCCAATCAGTTGGCCAAGTGGTTGTTCTCCAGATTTCTTGGCACAATTTGGTGAGCACATCCACAGCAGCATCTGTTAGCTGAAATATGTCAATTGGTATACCATCTATTCCGGGAGCCTTATTTTTTGCTATTTCCATAATTTATCCTATCTTTCTCAGTACACAAAACTATCTTAATAGTCAACTATTCAATTGTTGTTGTGAGTGTAATGCAATGTCTTTTTTAAATTTCAGAATTGTATAAGCTATTTGTCAGGTGATTTAAGATTACTGATCACTTGCTTAGGGAGCTCTGGTAGTTTAGTGGCAAGGAATTATGCTGCCAACAGAAAGATACACAGTTTGAATCTACCAGCTGTTTTATGAGAGAAAAATGGACAATCTTCTCTCGTGTGATTTATTGCCTCTGAAAACCCACCCTAGGGTCAGCAATGGGTAAATTTCAACTTGACAGCATACAATAACAACAGTGTTTATTTAAGATTATTTTTTTTAAATTCTAAGTACTTAATAATAAATGAATTTTTTTTATGAGGCTAAAATACAGATTTGTTATTATTCCTGTATATTGTCAAGTCAGACTCGGCCCATAGGTGACTCTCCAGTAGGTTTTCAGAGGCAATTAATCACACAGGAGTAGACTGCTCATCTTTCTCCCATGAAGCAGTTGGTGGATACAAACCATGAGCTTTTAGGATGGTAGTATGGTTTCTTACCACTAGGCCACCAGAGCTTCCTAAAGTAAAAATAATAATTAAAATCCTTTTTACGTCCAGAGAACCAAATACTATGCTTAGTGTGAGAACCAAAATATTCGGTCATGTATCGAGCTGTGTAAGCTTTGAATTAACTAAAGAGGTGTTTCCATTCCACTGGAAGGCACCATATCTTTTAAAACAAAAAAGGACAACTCCAAAGCAGCATGCTATCATGTGGGAAATTCAAATAACTATTTCTGGTTCCAGAAGACATTTTGTTTTTTGTTTTTAAAATATGCATTATGAAAGTCTTTCTACCAGATAAGAAGGACAGGCCTGTTGCCTATTGGCTGACCTGATCATTTATTTATCTTTAGTATCTGAACAAGAGGTGCCATTGGCTTAACAATGCAGTTCTTTGGCAAAGAGCTGACCAAGATTCAAGCAAGTTTCCCTACACTGTCAGTTACTGCTATTACTAATTTGGCTCAATCTGTGTTATATTTAAAGATTACCACCACTCAGCAAAGTGCTATATAAACACTCAGAAAGGAGGGGAGCTGCTTTCAAAGACTCAACAATAATCTGAGTGTTCAGTCATCTTGTGTTACAAGGATACAAGACACTGCTGTAGCATTTGAAAGTAGGATGCAGCATAATTACATACAATTAACTAAGAACTCCTTGGGCAGCAGCCCAATGTGAATCTTTATCTCAGAGGGCTACAGAGAAAGGAAAAGGAGGAAGGAGATATTTTATTTTAGCTGTCTTATAGAAAAAATGTGTCAAGGGTTGAGGCTAATTGAAGTACATCATGTATGCTGAGAAATGAAAAGTAGTTAGAATAATACATTTTTCCCTACTTCTTTGACTCAAACTGTCTGTTTAAAGCAATAATTTTCCAACCACTTAGTGTGTAAAATACCTTATAGATAGTGGTATTTGGATTCAAATCATTGCAGAAAAGCAAATATCATAATATAACAAATCACAGGAGTTTTTTCCTAGTGTATATGAAAGTTGTATTTATGCTATACTGTACCAAATGTGATAATGGTCACCCATGGTGGACAGTGTTTGGTGGAGCTCCCCGATTAAAACAAACATGGAAGCAGGAGTGGCATCCAGTTCCTAAATACTTGCCTCTGGAAACTCTATGAACTTGGAGAAATGATGAAAGTTATACAAGTGTTCAGGTCTTTGGTACATAGGGTCACTCTGAGTCATTTACATCTCGATGGCACTTAACAACAACAATATAGTCTATTAACAGTACAGTAGCATTGCATTGTTGTGTTGTATATTGTAAAGTCAGAACCAACCCATAGCTGATGTTCTGGTGGGTTTTCAGAGGCAGTTAATTGCACAGGAGGAGATCACTCACTTTTCTAGTGTTATGAGTAGTTTAAGTGTAAGAAAAATATATTAATTTTGTTGTAACACATATTCTGAGATATATTTAATTGTAATTTGCTGTAAAATGCATTATTAAATATGTTTGCTGTGGAAAATATTATAATGAATTTAATGCTTAAGCATAGGAATAAGAATATTTGTGAAAAAGTATAATAGCAATTTAACTTTCCAAAATGGGCATCTTTGAGGCCTAGAGCCCCACTGACCACAGGAGGTGCAAACCCTTGGTAAGGGAATTTAATTGATAATAACTTGCCTGTAAAGCCACTGTGTGAATCCTGATAAGGGAATGTAACTTTTTAGTGCCTATGTTGCTAAGAGAACATAAATTATAAATTTAGGAGTAAGAAATATATTGGGAATCAGCTATATGTTAGAAATAAGAAATATGTTAAGAATTTACTATGTTATAGGTTAGAAATAAGAAATATGTTAGGAATTTGCTGTTAAAAATTATGTTAAGAATATTTGTGAAAACACACTCTTAATGGCTCTGGGGCCCCACTGACAACAACAGGCGCATATCCTTGATGAGGAGATATGACTAAGGAAACACCACTAGCATTGAACATGATTGGTCAAACCCATATTGGTATTCAGCATGTCCCAGCATGCCCCACTTGCCTTACCATAATGGAAAATGGAGAAGGCAGAGGAGATAAAACTCTGGCTGTGCCCAGCAACTTCTTTCTGCTCTTCACAATGAGCTGAACACTGAAAACTCAAGGGCTCTTTTTAGAGCCAAAACCTAAAGGCTCTATTCAGAGAAAGAACTCTGGCCTACACTGATGGATGTGAGCGACCAAGACAGGGGAGGATTCTGCCCACACTGACAGACTCTGGCTACATCAAATTGCTGAACTGGCTGAGAATCCCTCAACTGCACCAATGACCATGAGAGGCAAAAGAAGAAGATGAGTTGGGATCCCAGGGTGAGTGAGTGTTCTCCACTGTTGATGAATCAACATGTGATAATTTTATGAATTGCAATGTAGATAAATTATAATTAACTGTTTAATGCTTGCTATGAATTTAGGAATCAACATGTTGTGATGAATTTATGAATTGCAGTGTAGATAAATTGCAATTAACTGTTTGATGCTTGCTGTGAATTGATGGATTAGTATGTTGTGGTAGATTTTTGTGTGAATTACACTGTAGATAAATTGCAATTGTTGCTATGAATTAATTAATGAATCAAATTGTAATTAGCTTTTGTAATATGTCTATGAGTAATTAATTAAGGCTCAAGGCTCATGACATCTAGCATGGAATGTATGGTGACCTCAAATCATGTGCCTCTGGGATTGCAGTGCAGCTTCTTACCATTAGGCCACCAGTGCTCCTAGCCTTGTGTAAAAATTTGAAATATTATGAGAATTACCAAAATATGACACAGACTTGATGTAAGCTCAAGCTGTTAGAAAAAATGGTGCCAATCAATTGGTTGATGCAAGATTGTCTTACATTTTCAGTTTGTTAGAAGTACATTATCTGTATGAGGTACAATAAAGCATAGCACAATAAAAGAATATATGCCTGTCATTCAAACTTATGTGACTATAACCAGAGCAAAAGAGGAGGAAATAGATAATTTCTATCAACTGCTGCAGCCAGAAAGTGATTGAACATGTAATCAAGACGCATTAATAATAATGGATGATGGGAATGAAAAAGTTTGGAACCAGGAAGAAGGATCAGTAGTCACGAAATACGGACTTGGTGACAGAAATGAGGCTGGGGATAGAATGTTAGAATTCAGTACAATCAGTGATTTATTCATAGAAATACCTTTTAAAGAAACAAATGCAGGTTATATACATGGATTTCGCCTGAGGGGATGCACAGGAATCAGTTGATTACATCTGTGGAAGGAACCATTGGGGAAGTACAACATCTACAGTGAAAACTAGGCCAGGTGCGGATTGCAGAACAATCAGCTCCTCATATGCAAGTCAAAACTAAAGAAAGTTAAATCATATTCATAGGAATCAAAATTTGACCTTGAGTTTATCTCCCATGAATTTAAAAACCAACTCAGGAATAGGTTTGAAGTCTTGAATAATAATGAACGAAGACCAGATAAGCTGTAGGAAGATACCAAGATTATTGTTCACGAAGAATGCAAAAAGTCATTCAGTACAAAAAAGGAAGATGAAAAGATCAAAATTGATGTCAGGAGAGATTGAATACTGCCGAGAAGCCAAAAAAAAAGGGGGAGAAATCAAGAAGTTAAGGAGATGAATAGAATATTTTGAAGGGCCTCTCAGGAAGACAAGACAAAATATTATAATGAAATGTGTGAAGAGCTGGAGTAGAAAAATCAAAAGGGATGAAATCGCTCAGCATTTCTTAAGCTGAAAGAACTGAAGAATGAATTCAAGCCATGAGTTGCAATGTTTTAAGGATGCTATGGGCAGAATATTGACTAATTCAGAATGCATTAAAACAAGATGGAAGGAGTATGCAGTGTCATTATACCAAAAAAAATTAGCTGACACAGAAGAATTCCAAGAAACAACATATGAGCAAGAGGCAAAGGTGATGAAGGAGGAAGTTCAGTCTGCTCTGAAGGACTTGGCAAAAAATAAATCCCCAGTAATTGGTAGAATATGAATTGATCTATTTCAGCAAACAGATGCTGCCTTGTATGTCCTCATCAAGTTGTGCAGAAACCTGGAGGACAACTACTTGGCCTACTGACTGGAAGAGATACATATTTATTCTCATCCCCAAAAAAGGTGACCTGACAGACTGTGGAAATTCTAGAATAATATCACTAATACCACACACTAGCAAAATCCTGCTGAAGATCATCCAGGAAAGACTTGAACAGCACGATGACGGAGAACTACCAGAAATGGAAGCTGGACTTAGAAGAGGTCATGGTACTAGGGACATTATTACCAATATCAAATGATCTTGGCAGAAAGCAGAGAGTACCAGAAGAATGTCTATCTGTATTTCATTGACTATGCAAAGGTATTTGACTGGGTGGATCACAATAAATTGTGGCTAACCTTGAGGAACATGGGAATCTCAGAACACTTGAGTGTGCTTATTTGAAACCTATACTTGGACCAAGAGCAGTCCTCAAAACAGAGCAAGGAAACACTGCATATTTCAAAATCAGGAAAGGAGTGTGTCAGGGATGCATCCTGTCCCCCGTACCTTTTCCATTTGTATGCAAAACAGATCATTTGGGAGGCAGGGCTTTATGAGGAAGAGTGTGGCATCAATACTGAAGGGAGACTCATTAATAACCTATGATATGCAGATGACACTACTTTACTTGCTGAAATTGAAGAAGACCTGAAGCATTTGATGCAAAAGGTCAAGGGATGTAGTCTTCACTGTGGATTGAAGCTCAACATCAAGAAGACAAAGATTTTCACCACTAGGCCAATTGGCAGCCCCATGATAGATGGAGAAGAGATTGAGGTTGTTAGCAATGGCAGCTTGCTCGGTTCCACAATCAACACTCAACACCAGCAGTCAGGAAATCAAAAGATGACTTGCACTGGAAAAACCTGCTGTCAGGACCTTTCCAGAGTGCTGAAGAGCAATGATGTCAGTCTAGAGACAAAGATGCTCCTAATCCAAGCCATGGTCTTCAGTTACTTTTTATGCTTCAGAGAGCTGGACGATTAAGGATGAATGAAAAAGAATAGATGCCTTCGAGCTGTGGTGTTGGATAAGAGTCTTGAACATATGATGGACTGCCAAAAAAAAAAGTCTGTCTTGGGGAGGGTGAAACCAAGTCTCTCCTTGGAGGCTGGAATTTTGAAGCTCCACCTCACTTACTTTGGGCACGTGGTCAGGAGAGACTGGTTCTTGAAGAAGGACATCATGCTCGGAAGGGTGGATGGACAGTGCAGGAGAAGACCCCGGATGAGTGGGATTGATACAGTGACTGGGGCAAAGTGGGAGTTGGTGTGTCAGAATTAGTGAAACTGGCTCAGGGCAGGGAAGGGTTCAGAGCTGCTGTACGTAGGGTTGCTATACATTGCAGCTGACTCAATGGCAAATAACAATAATAACATATGATGACAGGTTTGGAAGCAGGAGCATCATTCACTTCCTAAATAACATGCCTCCAGAAACTGTATAAACTTTGATAAATGTTGATAGTTGTAGAGGGACTTCAGGCCTTTTGTTCATACGGTTGCTATAAGTTGTGCTCAGCTCAAAGGCAATCAACAACAGCAACAGCAGCAAAAACAACAACTATAGTAAGGAGCCCTGTTGTGTTGTAGAGTAATGTAGAGTCGGAAGTGATCTATAACTGATCCTCTACCTTTTCAGAGGCAGTTAATTGTGCAGAAGGAGTTGACCATCCTTCTTCCATGGAGCAGTTAGTGACTTTGAGTTTACAGTGCTGCTCCTTGCCACTAATCCACTAGAGCTCCCCTAGTCTATCAGTAACCTCCCTTATACAGATGATATAATCTTGCTTGCTGAGACTGAGGAGGATTTTAATCATTTGCTGCAGAAGATCAAATACTGCAATCTTCAGTATGGATTACATCTCAACATCAAGAAAACAAACTTGGATCCACAATCAATACACTTGCCACCAGCAGTCAGGAAATCAGAAGATGTGTTGCACTGGGAAGGTCTGTAGTGAGGAAACTCTCCAAATTTTTGAGGAACAATGATGTTAGTCTGAGAACTAAGATGTGCCCAATTCAAGCTATGGTCTTTTCAATTATTTGGTGTGATAATGAGAGCCGGATGATAAATAAGAATGAAAGAAGAACAATAGATGTCTTTGAGTTGTGGTGTTAGAGAAGAGTGTTGAATATTCCATGGACTACTAAAAGAACAAACAGGTATGTCTTGGAGAAGGTGCCAGAATGCTTCTTGGAGGTGAAAATGGTGAAGCTTCATCTCACATACTTTGGGTAGGTTACCAGGAGAAACTATTCTTTGGGGAAGCACATCATCTTTGGGAAGGTGAGGGACAGTGAAGGAGAGGAAGATCCTTAAGCAAGTGGACTGACAGTGCAGCAATAGGCTTGAGCATGTCAGAGATTGTGAGGTTGGCACAGGATATGACAGGGTTCTGATCTGTTGTTTATAGGGTCAACTCGATGGCAACTAAAAACAACACAGCAATGGTTAAATAGTTCAACACTTAACTGCTAAACTAAAATTTAGGGATTTGAATCCACACAGTGACTCCAAAAGAGAAAAGACCTGATGATCTGTTTTCATAAGGAGTATCATTGAGAAAATCCTATAGTGCAATTCTACTCTGTCATATGGGGTCACTATGAGTTGGAACCAAGTTAGTGGCACTCAACAATGAAAACAGCATTATATTATTGACTCAAAATGTATTTTTTTTCTTCCCTGAGTACTTGTTAAGTGCTGGTTGTTGGTTAGGTTCCATTGAGTCAACTATGACTCATAGCCACCCTGTGAACAAAAGCTGAACTTGCACTATCTTACATCATCTTCATAATTTCAGATATGCTTGCTCTCATTGGAATGGCAGTCACTGTGCCTTTCTATCTTGTTAAGGGCTGTCTTCTTTTTCTTTCACCCTCCATCTTTCCCAGCTTGATGTCTTTTTCAAGGGTTCACACCTCCTGACAAAATGTCAATGGTATGTGAGATGAGGTTTCATCATCCTTGCCTCTAAGAATCCCCTGATTACACTCTTTCCAACACATATTTGATTATTCTTTTCCTCCAACATAATTCAAGGCATCGATTCTTCTCTTGTTAACCTTAGTCATTGTCCATCCTACAGATACATAGGAAGCAATCAAACATACCATGACTTGGATCAAGTGTAACTTAGTCCTTAAATTAACATCCTTTCTCTTCAGCACTTTGTTGACCCATAGTGACCCAATGAACAGAAGACCTAAACCTTGTTCTATCCTGTGCCATCCTCACACTTCCTGACACACAACAGCCCATTGCAGCAGTCATTGCATCAATCCGCCTAATTGTGGGTCTTTCCTCTCCTTTGCTCACCCTCTACCCTTCCCAGCATCATAGCCTTATCCAGAGAATAGCCCTTGCTAGAAACATGCCCAAAGTGTGTCATCATTCTTTCCTTCAAAGAGCACTCAGGCTGCACCCTCTTCAAGACATATGTTTTTCTCTTGGCTGTGCATAGGACATTCATTGCTCTTCTCTAACACCACAGCTCAAAGGTGTCAATTCTTCTGCTACCCTTATTCATTGTCAAGCTCTCAGATGCATAGCAAGTGATCAGAAAGACTATGGCCTGACTCAGATGCACCTTAGACTTCAAACTGACATCATTATTCTTCAATAATTTGGAAAGGTTCCTAACTGAAGATATTCCCAGTGCAATGCGTCTCCATATTTCCTAACTACTGGTACCAAGAGTGTTAGCTGTGGATCCAAACAAAATAAAGCTGTTGACAGTTTCAATCTCCTCTCCACCCATCATGATGCTGCCTATTGGTCCAGTGGTAAAAATCTTTGGGTTTATTTATTTATTTTTTTACACTGAGATGTAATCCATACTGGAGGCTGCATTCCTTCATCTTCTGCAAAAAGTGCTTTAAGTTATTTTCACATTCAGTAGCAAGGTTGTGTCATCTGCATAACACAGGTTGTTGATTAATCTCCCCTCAATCCTTATTCCATGCTCCTCTTCATAGAGTTCAGCTTCTTGAGTAACTTGCTCAGCATGCAGATTGAATAGGTATGGAGAGAGAATATAACCCTGACGCACTCCCTTCTCAATTTTAAACCATGTAATGTTTCCAGACTATATGCTCATAGCAGCCTTCTATTCCAGTATAGGTTCTGCATGAGCACAATTAAGTGTTTTGAGATCCCCATTCTTCTCAATGTCAGGCACAACTTGTTATGATCTATATGTACTCAAATGCCTTTGCATAGTTGATAAAACACAGAAAGACATGCTTCTGGTATTCCTTACTTTCAGCCAGGATCCATGTGACATCAGCAATGACATTCCTGGTGCTGTGGCCTCGTCTAAATTCTGCTTGAACTTCTGGCAGTTCCCTATCTATGTACTGTTCTAGCTGGCTTTGATCTTCAGCAGTATTTGGCTTGCAAGTGATATGACATTGTTAGATATTTTCACATTCAATTGGATCACCTTTCTTGGGAATGGGACCAAATATAGACCTCTTCCAAGCTGTGGGGCAGACTACTGTTCTCCAAATTTCCTAGCATAGACTGGTGAGTATGCTGCATCTGTTAATTAAAATAAATCATTTGGTATCCCATTCATTCCTGGGACCTTATTTTTTGTTAAAGCCTTTAATACAGCTTTTACTTCCTCCTTCATTACAATTGACTCCTGCTAATATTGTAGTTCCTGGAATTTTTTTAGTGTCAATCAGTTCTTTCTGGTATAGTGATTCTGTGTATTCCCTCTGTCTTCGTTTGATGTTTTGGGTCATTCAATATATTGCCCATAGTATCTTTCAATTTTGTGACTTGAGATATATTTACTTTTGAGTTTTCTCACCTTAAGAAATACAGAGATAATTCTTCCCTTTTTATTCTCCAATTGCAGCTCTTGGCACATCCATTATAAAATGTTGCTTTTTCCTCCAGAGCTGTCCCTTTAAATCTTCTGTTCATCTCTTTCTTTACTTTGACGTGTTTTCCTTTTGTTCTGGCTTCACGACACTCCAGACCAATTTTTTTAGAGTCACTTCTGACATTCATTTTGATTTTTTTTCTTTCTCCTCAATCTTTGTAATGAACTTTTCCTTTCTTCATGGATGATATCCTTGATATCATCTCACAACTTATCTGTTCTTCAATCTTTGGTGTCCAACGTCTCAATAGCACTTTCTAGAGGTTGTTAATAGAAGACTTCCCTGTGCATCATAACTATTAGTTTCTTGCCTTATTTTATAATGGATGTTGATTGTGGATTCAAGTAAAATTAAATAATTGACTCTTTTCATTTCCCCCCCCTCCATCTGTCATGATGTTTTCTATTGATCTGGTGATGAAATTTGCTTTCTTGATGTTAAAATGTAATCCATATTGAAATAATCCATATAGTCTTTGATCTCCTGAAGCAAGTGTTTCAAGTCCTCTTCATTTCTGCAAGCAAGATTGTGCCACTTGTCAAATGCTAGTTATTGAGTTTCCCCCTAATCCTGTTGCAACATTCTTCTAAGAGTTCAGTTTTTCAAACTATTTGCTAAGCATAAACATTGAATAGTTATGGAGAAAGAATACAACCCTAAGGCACATCTTTCCATTGTTAATCCATGAAATATTCTCTTACTGCATTTAAACAACAACAGCTTCTTTGTCAATGTATAGGTTTAACATGAGCACACTTAAATGTCTGAGATTTCTATTTTCTCAGTGTTATTAACTCTAGAGACTATTTAATGGAACTCAGTTGTTGTTGTTGTCAGGTGCCATCAAGTCAAGTACAACTTGAGTATAACTCCATGGACAACTCATCTGAAATTCATCCTATCCTGTGCCATCCTCACAATCTCTGTTACACTCAAGCCCACTGCTGCAGTCATGGTGCTTGTCCACCTGGGTGAAAGTCTTTCTCTCCTTCACTGTTCCTCCACCTTTCTAAGCATGACATTCTTCTCCAAAAAAAGCCTCTCCTATTAACATGCCTATTGTATATGAGGTGAAGCTTCACCATCTTTGCCGCCAAGGAACACCCTGCACCTTCTACAAGACATATCTATTAGTTATTTTAGTGGTCCATAGGGTATTTATTAAACAATCTTCTCCAACACCACAGTTCAAAGGTGTCAGTTATTCTTCTGTTGTCATTATTCATTGTCCAAGTTTTCAGATGTATAGCAAGTGACTGAAAATATCATGGCCTGAATAAGGCACACCTTAGTCCTCTAACATCCCTGCTTCTCAAAAATTTGGACAGGTCACTGACTACAGACTTTCCCAGTACAAAATGTCTCTTATCTCCTGACTGCTGCTGCCAAGTGCATTGACTGTGTCTCCAAGTGAGACGTGGTTGTTGACAGTCTCAATCTTTTCACCATCTATCATAATGTTGCCTATTGGTCTAGTGGTGAGAATTTTTGTTTTCTTGATGTTGAGATGCAGTCTATATAGAGGACTACAGTATTTAACCTTCTGCAACAAGTAATTCCTGTTCTCCTCAATTTCACCAAGCAAGGTTGTATCTATCATCTGCATAATGAAAATTATTAATGGGTCTTTCTCTAGTGCTTATGTCACATTTTTCTTCAGAGTCCAGCTTCCTGAATCATTTGTTCAGCATACAGACTAAATAGGTATGGAGAAAGGATCAACCCTGATATACACTTTTCTTAATTTTTAACAATGCTATGTTCCCTTGCTCCATTCACACAATAGTCTCTTGTTCTAGGTATAGGCTTAGCATAAACACAACTAGATGTTCTGAGATTCCATTCCTCTCAATATTAACCATAATTTGTTATTATCCACACAGCCAAATTCCTTTCTATCATCAATGAAGCACAAATAGATATTCTTCTGATATTTTTTGCTTTCACCCAGGATTCATCTTATATCAGCAGTGATATCCCTGGTACCACAATCTCTTCTAAATCCTGCTTGAAAGGGTATGTACTATTCTAGTCTTTTAAAAATTATCTTCAGTAATATTTTACTTGCATGTGATGTTAATGATATTGTTTGTCATTTCCACTTTCTGTTGGATCACCTTTCTTGGGCATGAGAACAAACATGGATCTCTTCCAATCAGTTGGCCATGCAGCTGTCCTCTCAATTTCTTGACTAGACTTATGAGCATGTCCAGGGGTGTATCTGTAATTTGAAACATGTCAATTGGTATCCCATTAATTCCTGAAGTCTTCTTTTTCTGCCAGTGCTTTCATACAGATTGAATTTCATCCTTTATTACTATTGGCTTTTAATAGAGATTCGTTGGTACTTCCAGAAATATTTCAGTGTCAACCAATTCTATTTTGGCACAGTGACTCTATGTATTCTCTCTATCTTTTTTTGATGTTTCTTAGATCATTCAAGATTTTTCCTATAACACCCCTAAGTATTGCAACTTGAGGCTTGAATTTGTTTTTCAGTTCTTTCAACTGAAAGGCAGAGAAGGAATGAAATTAAGCCAAGTTAAAATTAAAGGTGAGACTCCATTCTTCTATACAAAACAAAACTCTCAAACACATTGCTATTGAATCAGAACTAACTCAGAGATGACTTCCCAGTAGGTTTTTAGAGTCTGAAAACCACTTAGGAGGATACTGTCTATCTTTCTGTCACAGAGCTACTTGTGGATTCTTATTGTCAGGAGAGTGCCATCCATAAGTTGCTGTTAACAGCACATGTCCCTGTGGACTCTACCATCAAAATTCCCTACACATAACAGTAACCACAAAAACTAAAATAATAATACAGATACTAATTTAATAAAATCTTTCTATGACAGAACTATATTCTAAATTTGGAAAGAACTCCTAGATGTTAATACATTGGTTAATGCCTTTTCAGACTATTCTTTTTGACCCCAGCTTGTTCAGTGAAAATAAGAATTCATAACTGTCTTTATTATATATGCTCAATCCAAACAAATGGCAGAAATTATTCGAGAAATACACTATTCATTTCCTTATATATTTTCCTTAGCTTGGTTTAACTGTGCTTCAGGTGACAACAGACATGTGCTATTTGGTAAGGGGAAAATATTTCTTGAAAGGACAGGTTACCTTCATATAACATTGAGGATCTAAATATGTGTGTGTAGAATTCTTCTATTAACCAGGGTGGAATTATTTTAGGGGATATTAGGAAAATGTAGATAGAATTATGAGCAAAGTATTATATTGTTGTTGTTATGTGCTATTGAGTGGAAACTGATTTATAGTTGACCTTTCAGTTGGTTTTCAGAGGCTGTAAATCCCATGGGAAAACCTTGTTCATATTTCTCCTGTGAAGAAACCATTGGATTAAAACTGAATGTCTTTGGGTTTACAGTGAATCTCCTTATCATTGGATCATCAGAGTACACAAAAGGAATGAGATAAGAATTAAATAGCACCTTGTAAACAAACCAATATAAAATACATTTTTTAAAAAAACTAAAAAAAATAAAATTGTATACCCTCTTGGGGAAATGGGTTGGTTACTTGCTCGGACCAACAAATATAACAGATATGCCTTTCATTATTATTTTTTTATGTCTTCACAGTTGGACACTATTTTGCAAGCATTGAAATCTGTTTTAGGACTGATCAAGAAAGTTATTTTCCCCAGTTCTTCTTTTATTGTGGGCTAGTTAATTGAACTGTAAAAGACGATCACATTTTCTCTTACTACACTCACAGGGAATTAAAACTGTATATTTTTATCTTTTATTTGTGTTAATAGAACTTTTCCTGTCAAACATTCTTCTAGGTGGTATAGCACTGGTCTGTGCGTTGCTGTACAGAGGTAACTCGTGGTTGCTGTGATGCTGAAGCCTGTGACAGTGATGTGCCAATCGTGGTAATGGGTATCCATGGTGGACAGTGTTGGCTGGAGCTTCCCAATTAAAACAAGCCTGGAAGCAGGAGCGGCATCCACTTCTGAAATGGCTTGCCTCCGAAAACTCTATGTACGAACAGTGCTCAGGCTGTTCGTTCATAGGGTCGCTATGAGTTGTCTACGACTCGACAGCACCAAACAACAACAAACAACAATAGAAGCTGCCGTTAAGAAACTAAAAGATATATTGCACTGGGAAATCTATTGCAAAAATACCTCTTTAAAGTGCTAAAAAGTACTGAAATGGAACAAGGAATTACTGCATTGTTCAAAATTAAGAAAAGAGAGTATATTAGGGTAAATGTAAATGGATATAAGGAAGGCCCTCACTGAGATGGATTAATTCAGTGACTGGGGTAATGGGGTAAGTGTGTCAGAGACAGTGAAATTGGCACAGGATAGAGCAGAGTTTAGGGCTGTTGTACATAGGGTCACTATGAGTCACAGGCGACTCAATGGCACATAACAACAAAAATAACAACATCGTTTCTCCTTATCTGTTTACTTTCTATACTGAGCAAATTGTTAAAGAAGCTGAACTCTCTAAGGAAAAATGTGGCACCAGGATTGGAGGAAAACTCATGTATCTGGCATTATGCAGATGCACAACCTTGCTTATTGAAAGTGAGAAAGAGTAGAGGAACCTGCTGAAGCAGATCAAGGATGACAACCTTCAGTATGGATTACCTCTCAACAACTGGGGGAAAAATATTCCCACCAATTGCCTCTATTTTGATAGAAGGAGAAAGGATTGAAGCTGTCAATGATTTAATCTTCCATGGATCAGCAATCAACACCCGTGGCACCAGCAGTCCTAAAAACTAAGAGATGTATTGCATTGGGCAAGTCCACTGTCAGGGACCTCTCCAGAATGCTGAAAAGCAATGATATCTACTTGAAGACAAAGGTGTGCCTTATTCAGGCCATGCTTGTCTCAACCACCTCCTGTGTATCAGAGTGCTGGACAATGAATAAGGATGACAGAAGAAGAATTGATGTCTTTTTGTTTTAGCAGTGGTGAAGAGTACTGAAGATCCCATGGACTGCCAAAAGAACAAGCAGATACATCTTGGAAAGGGTGCAACTGGAGAGCTCCTTGGAGGCAAAATGATGAAGCTTCGTCTTTCATACTTTGGACATTTACACAGATGAAGCATTTCATTGGAAAGAGAAATCCTGCTTGGAAAAAATGAGGGTTGGTGAATGAGAGGAAGAACACTTTGATAATGGGTTTGAGTGTTTCAGAGATGGTGAGGATGGCACAGGATTCAGGCTGGCAATCCATAGAGTTTCTATGAGTCATACTCAACTTGACGGCATCTAGTAACAACAGTACAGGCTACAGTATTTCCAGTTGCTATACACACACACACACACACACACACACACACACACAAGGTGGACAATGAAGGAAGAAAACTGATGATTTTGAATTGTATTAGTGAAGAATATAGAGTATACCATGGATGGCCAGAAGTACAAACAAATCTGTCTTGGAAGAAATACATCCAGAATGCTTCTGAAAAGGGAGAGTGGGATAACTTTGTCTTACTCATATTGAATGTGTTATCAGGAGGGAGGTACCAGTAAAGTAGAGGGAGGGTTAGCAAAAAGGGAGACTCTCAATAAGATAGTTTGACACAAAGGCTGAAGCCATGGCTTCCAAATGGCATGAATTATCAGGATGGTATAGGATGAAACAGATGATTTCTACCAACGTTTACAGTCAGAGAATACTCGAACATGCACTCAAGATGCATTGATAATAATGGGTGACTGGAATGCAAAAGTTGGGAACAGAGAAGAAGAATGAGTAATTGGAAAACATGAACTCGGTGACAGAAATGAAGCTGGAGATAGGATGATTGAATTTTGCACAATGATTTAGTCATTGCAAATGCATTTTATAAGAAACATAAACACAGGTTATACACATGGATTTCACCCGATGGTATGCATAGGAATCAGATTGATTACATCTGCGGAAAGAACTGGAGAAGCTCATTATCAGCTGTGAAAACTAGACCAGGAGCTTATTGTGGAACAGACCACCAACTACTCATATGCAAGTTCAAGCTGAAGCTGAGGAAAATTAAACCGAATCCAGGGGAACCAAACTATGACTTTGAGTCCATC
>NW_006399800.1:10090993-10094520 GCF_000299155.1 Elephantulus edwardii
AGAGTTGGACAATGACTAGGGGGGATAGAAGGAGAATTGATGCCTTTGAGCTGTGGTGCTAGAGAAGAGTATTGAATGTACCATGGACTGCCAAGGAAAACAAACAAATTCATCCTGGAAAGCATTAAACAGGGCGGCTCCTTGGACACAAGAATTCTGGGGCTTCATCTGACACACTTTGGACATGTAGTAAGGAGGAACCTGTCCTTGGATAGGAACATCATGCTTGGGAGTGACTGGGGTAATCAGGATGCGTGTGTCAGAGGCAGTGCGATTAGCACAGGATAGAGCAGGGTTTAGGGCTGTTGTACATAGGGTCGCTATGAGTCGCAAGCAACTCGATGGCACATAACAACAACAACATAGAATTAAATAATGTTTCGTTCTTTTATTAGTTGCAGCCAACTCTTCACTTAACAGCAATATTCTGCTGTTTAAAATTAAATCGAGATATTTCTCTAATGTCTATTTTTGAAAAGTACTATGAATGCACTGTGAATATACTTTGCATTTGTATGTATTGCAGGGAATAATCTCATAAGAAGCTCCAAAGAAAACTTCACAGAAATGCCAAGACACTGAAGAATCCATCTGAACATCCAAGGCATAAATAGCTTCACCACACTGCATAAAGTTTCATGTATTGTTCCAGGCATTTTATTTTCAATCAACGTATGACATCTTCATCCATTATTGGGATGCTAGAGCATTATCTTTTGAGTTTAAGCAATCAAGACTCCAACTTTTGTTTTTCACATTTCTTTCATTTTAAAAGACCATGGGTTTTTTTAGAGTAAATGATTCTTCAGACTCTAATCTTTGGCTCTGCTTCTCTAAGTGTCTCTTCCTGACCCTCGTGTTCTGAGCTGATGTGGTATTCTTCACTCTCTTAACAGTAGACAACATCTGTATTCTGTAAGTCACAGCATCCTGCAGGACTTCTCTCTGACAAATTCTCTGCAGCCAAAAAAAAGTGAGTGAAATTATTTCAGGAATGGGGCCTCAGTGTTATATATATATATATATATTTTTTATTTTTATGTGGCAAAATAGCATCTTACAATTTAAAGGAAATAATAAATAAAATACCAGATTAACCATTTAAAACATATACAGTTTAGTGGCTTTTGGTACATCCACAATATTGTGCAATCATCACTACTGTCTGTTTCTAAAATATGACTCCAAAAGGAAATCTTATACCCATTAACTGCAATCATTTCTGCCTCATTCCTAGGTAATGCAACTGCTAATCTACTTTCTGTATCTATGACTTTGACTTTTCTAGATATTTCTTATAAATGAGATTGTCCATTACGTGATCTTCCTGCCTGTCCTTTTTAATTTCCAACCCATTGCCATCAAGTCAGTTTCTACCCACAGTGATACTGTAAGGTCAAAGTAGAATGGCCAGATAGAATTTCCAAGACTAGAATTTTTTAAAATATTTATATGTTTTTTTGGAATTTGAGTGATAAAATGACAGCAAAGTGGTTTTCTATTTAACTATTCATACACATTTTGTTTTATAACATTAATCACAATACTCACAATGTAATAGCACTCTTCTCACTTCTTCCCTGTGTTTCTCATTTCCATTAACCCTTCTATACCACTCCTTCCTGTCTTCTGAGTTTTTCCTTTGGCAATTGTTTCCCTTGTGATATTATATTATGCTAAAGAATGAGTGTTTCCCTGGTTAATTGTTCTGAATGTTGAGCCACAGAAGTGTAATGAGTTTCATTCTAGGTTCTAAGAGTAACTAAAGGCCATTACCTTGGTTTTTACCAGTGTCTATTGGACCTGTAAGCCTGGCCTTATTTATGTCTTTGCATTTTGGTTCACATTCTCCTTTACTTTTTTCCAAGATCTTCTATTGTAGTGCCTTTAGCTGGGAACCATCTTCTACTTTTAGTTTTAAGGTCATGGAAGTTAAGGTTCATGTATCGTGTTGGTCCTTTGGGCTAATTGTTTCATTACATTTTCACATTTATCTCTCTTCTACATTCTGAACAGGGAGAGACCAATAGTTACACTTTACAAGGACAATTGCAAACTTGTAAGAGCCTAGTTGCAATTCACCAAAATAGCATTTAGAACATTATCTTTGTGGACTATGTTATACCAGTTGATATTGATGTCACCCAAAGAATATGGTACTGAGGACCCAAGACCAAGGCTGTAAATCTTTAAGGAAATATATGGCCTTGTCTTTCTTCTTTGAAGCAGCTGGTGGTTCTGAACTGCTAAACTTTTAGTTACCAATTGAGCACTTTAAAAATTGTACCTTTCACATAACGTGGTTTTAAGTTTATCTATAAATGCATTTGGATAATTAATACTAACTAAAATGTCAGTAGTTCAAATCCACCAGCTGCTCTAAGGGGGAAAGATAAGCAATTTCCTATCATTAAGATTTTTTCCAAGAGGAATTCTTACTTAACCAGGTCTCTGTGATCAGTTATGGACTGCAGACCAACTTAACACTCATGGGTCTCCATGAGTTAAAAATGGTTTTTTTCCTTTCTAAACCATGAACCGGGCCCGTGGAACATAAAAATTTTGAATGTTGTGAAAATTATTTCACTCAATCTTCCCAATAAGTTAATGATGATATCTGTTATAGGGATTACAATATCCATTTTATAGAAGAGAATATTTAGGCTTAGAGAAATTAATTCAATTCTTAAAAGTCATATAGGAAATAACTAATCCAGATTCAGGTCTAGATCTGCTTGATTTTCAACTAGTAGGTTCTTTCTATGATAGTTTGCTGATGGAAGAAAAGAGATTAGTGCAAGAGAGCTGCTTCTATAGCTATCCAATAAGGAAAACCTGAAATTTCGAGGTCAAAGTTAACTGGAAGAGGTAAGGAAGTTAGTTATGGAGCAATTAAGATTGACCTATTCAGCTCCTCACAACGTCTCTTTAGTTTCTAACCCACAAGAATGTTTATTTTTTAAAATAAATTTATTTAGTTGTTCTTGAGAGTCTTCACAGAAAAACATTCACCAGCTCAAGTTTCTGTATATACAATTCAATGGCAATGATTATATTCTTTGAGTTTTTCAACCATTCTCACTCTTCTTTTTTAAAGTTGTTCCTTCTCTAATAACATAACCTCAGGGCCTCCTAACTTTACTAGTTTCCTATCTTATCATTATGATATTGTTTTAAGTTTGGTCACATATAGATCTTGAGCATAATTCTCAAGACAGATCTCTTTACCAGTTAAGATAAACCATTATTTGGATTTAAGGATGGGGATATTTATGTTTTAAGTTTATCTCAGGGTAACAGTTTCAGGGATCTATCTAATCTTTGTTATCTCTTATAAAATGTATTTGCAATGAATAAGTCCTTGATTTTACAAAATTTTACAAATACATTTTATAAGAGACACAAACGCAGGTTATACACATGGACATCACCTGATGGTATGCATAGGAATCAGATCGACTACATCTGTGGAAGGAACCGCTGGAGAAGCTCAATATCAGCTGTGAAAACTAGGCCGGGGGCTGATT
>NW_006399800.1:10097245-10103602 GCF_000299155.1 Elephantulus edwardii
TAACTAGACTTTTTTGTCAAAGTTCATAGAGATTCCAGAGGAAGTTGTTTAGGAAGTAGATGCCACTCCTGCTTCCAAACATGTCTTAATCTGAGAGTTCTACCAAACACTGGTCCATCGTGGGTCACCATTATGGAACTGGCACCCCAATGGCACAAAGTTACGCATTACAGCCAGTCCAGTTACCTCAATACAGCAAATTGACATACCAGTGTGGCACCACAGAGAAGAATGCTCTTCTAAATTATAATTATACTAGGCTTGAGGGCTGCAGGCCCAAGGGCCCAACTGACTTTTAAATACAAAGGCCCTCCAGGAAATGGTGTTGAAGCTAAACAGGAGGCTTAGATAAAAAACAAACAAGAGAATGCACCTTTTAGGGTAGAACTGCTTCCCTCAGTCTCCAAAGTGGAGAGAAGTGGCTTGCCTTAAATACAAAGGCCCTCCAGGAAATGGTGTTGGCTCTAATCAAGAGGCTTAAATAAAAACCAACCAAACATCCACACTGACCCTCAACCAAAACAAGAGAGCCAATCTTTCAGAGTAGAACTGCTTTCTCCAGTCTCCCTTTTATCTGTTATTGTCCTTGTTAAGTCACACTGAGTATGGCTCATAGGGATCCTATGAACGAAAGACCTAAATCCCGTCCTGTAACTATCATCATTTCTCTATGTTCATAGAGTTTCCAGAGGGATGTGGTTTAGGGAGTGGATGACACTTCTGCTTCCAAACTTGAATCCATCTGGGAGCTTCACCAAACACTCCCATGATGGGTAGCCATTATGGTGTTTGACATACCTATGACCCAATGTTCAGCATCAGAGCAACTCTAAGTTATTTCAGAAGAGTAAATAGACAGAGCATTGTTGTACCACTTAGAAGAATTTTCATCCCTAAAATCAATTAACATTTGCCCTCAAGGCCTGTGGCCCTACCTCATTTTTAAAGACAGGCACACCCACCAAATGCTGGTTGCCTATAAACAGACACCCTCAGGCCGTAACACATTGTTAGCTAAATCTTGCAACTTCACTCAGCTCACAGGGCTTGATACAAACAACTTCCCACCCCCCCATTGGTTCCTTTTTGCTCTTTCTCAAATACTTATTGGTGTTTGTTTTTTGTGCCCCTTCCCCCTTATGAAATAGGGGCGGGGATGTTTGCTATTTGTTTAAGTTTATAGGTTATAGGTAAAAATTCTTTATGATAATAAACATAGAGAATAAGATTTCCAAGTCTGGCAGAAAGTGTACTTTTTGATGGAATGTTATTTGTGCCAGACGTGGCTTGAAATCTGCTCAGCTATCAAATTTGCTGCATAATACAGGAAGAGTTGTACTATAGAAAGAACACAGGCATGAGGAGGGGGGCAGAGCCCTGGGCTGGTCTTTTGCTTTTCTATTAACTGTTCTGTGGACCTGAAATATGCCACTGCACCCCTCTGGTCTGAGTTTTCCTTCAAGCTATTGTCAAGGGAATGATTTCCAAAGAGGTCCAGGGGCCTCTTCCAGTTAACTATAAAATTCTAACTCAGATGAGAGACTTTGACAGAAGGCTGTCACAAAAAGACACTAAGTGAGAGCAAAAGAAAGAAATTGAGGCTTGCTAGAAGTTCATAGAAAACTACCATTGGGTCAAGACAGACTGATCTTTGTCTTTATTTTATGAAAGGGTTTAAGTATCTTTTCCAGTGGGGAGTGAGGATTACACAGCTGGTGGTACACAGCCTCAGATGAATTTATGGTGGTTTGCTTCTCAGGATGTTGTTGTTTGTTGTTATGTGCCGTCGAGTCGTTCGCGACTCATAGCGACCATATGTACAACAGCCCGAAAATCCGCTCTGTCCTGTGCCAATCGCACTGTCTCTGACACTCCCATCCCAATTATCCCAGTCACTGAATCAATCCACCTCATAGAGGGCCTTCCTCTCCTGCGCTGTCCCTCCACCTTCCCAAGCATGATGTTCCTCTCTAAGGACCGGTTTCTCCTCACAACATGTCCAAAGTATGTTAGTCGGAGCCTCAGAATCCTTGCCTCCAAGGAGCCACCCGGTTTAACCCTTTCCAGGACAAATCTGTTTGTTTTCCTAGCAGTCCATGGTATTCTCAATACTCTTCTCCAGCACCACAGCTCAAAGGCATCAATTCTCCTTCTATCCTCCTTGGTCATTGTCCAACTCTCTGATGCATAACAAGTGATTGCAAAGACCATGGCCTGTATCAGATGCACCTTAGTCTCCAGAGAGACACCATTGCTCTTCAGTACTTTGGAGAGGTCCCTAACAGCAGACTTTCCCATGGCAATGTGCCTTTTAATTTCCTGGCTGCTGGTGCCAAGACTGTTGACTGATACCTTGTGTATTTGTTAATTTATTTTTTATGAGTTTATTGTTCTAGTGTTGTATTGCCACAGTCACACATGATTGTTAAGAACAGTTTCTGATTGATTCACTTTGTTAGCATTTCTTTTATCATTTCCTATTACTGTGGCATGAAAGTTTAGATTTAAAATTTCTCAGTATTCTCTCCCATTCCTCAGAGCTTTTTCTTTACTTTTTTAAAAATCTTTTTACTGGTTTACTTACAAAGTTCATATACATTGTGTTTCACACTGGATCTTTCCCCTTTCCTTTACCTGCCCCCTTCCTCCACTCATCAAGTTGTGCAACCCTGTGATCAAGCCCCCTTTCTCTTTCTAGGATCCTCATACTCCTTCTATAATAATGGTCTTATACAGTGTTTTTATAACACTGAGTTAGTTCATTTAGCATAATGCTGTCCAGTCCCTCCCATGTTAGGTAGTAATTTACAAATTCATTGCTCCTGTGTTGCATAGTATTATTCCACTGTGTGAACGCTCCATAATTTCTCGAACCATTTCGTTGTGGTTGAGCGTTTGGACTGTTTCCGTGTTCTTATGATGGTGAATAATGCTACTATGAACATTGGTGTACAGGTGCCTGTTTTTGCCTCAGTTCTTGTTTTCTAAAAGCAACAATATCAGTCTGGAGACCAAGGTGCACCTGATACAGTCTATGGTCTTGGCAATCACCTGCTATGCATCAGAGAGCTGGATAATGAATAGGGATGATAAAAGGGGAATTGATGCCTTTTAGCTTTAGTGCTGGAGAAGAGTATTGAATGTATCATGGACTGCTAAGAAAACAAACAGGTTTTACCTGGAGAGGGTGAAGCCAGGCTGCCCCTTGAAGGCAAGGACTTTGAAGCTCTGTCTGACATACTTTGGGCATGTTGCAAGGAGGGATCAGTCCTTGGAGAGGGGCATCATGTTTGGGAGAGTGGAGGGATGATGCAGGAGAGGAAGACCCTTGATGAGATATATTGCTTCAGTGACTGGGGATATAGGGGCAGGTGTGTCAGAGACAGTGAGACTTGGTACAGGTTAGAGGGGTTTAGGGCTGTTGTACACAGGGTTGCTATGAGCTGCAGGTGACTCAACAGCACATAACAACAGATGTATTCCAAACAGTTGAATACCTGAATCATATGGAATTTCTATATTCAGCTTTTTGGGGAAATGCAATCTGCATTCCAGAGTGGTTGTATCATTTTATATTTCCACCAACAACGTGTGAGAGTTCCTATCTCATCATACCTTCTCCAATATTTTACTTGCTGCCCTGCTAAACTTTACCACTGCTATTGGGGTAAGACGGTATCTCACTGTGGTTTTGATTTGCATCGCTCTTATTGCCAGTGATATTGAGTATTTCCTCATGTCTTTCTAGGCTATCTGAATGTCCTCCTCTGTGAAAAAGTCTTTCCGTGTCTCTTGCCTATCTTGTAATTGGATTATCATTTGTTTTCTTCTGGAGCTCCAGGAGTATTCTGTAAACTTTCATACGAGACTCTTGTGTGAGATGGTAGCTTTTGGTTTTTTAATGTAGATTGACATTGCTTTGAATGTGCGTCTTACTTTTCAGCCTTTTAAAATTCCTTTCTTCCTTCTTCCTTCCTCTGCCCCACCCTCAGACATTCATCTTTGCTCTAATTTTGTTTTCTTCAAAAACTCAAACAAACTCGTTGCCATTGGGACAGAATTGACTCATAGCTGATCGTTCAACAGATTTTCTGAGGCTGTAAATCTCATGGGAGATTGCCCATCTCTCTCCTGAGGAGCTGTGGGTGGCTTCAAACCACCAGAAAGGCACCACCTTTGGGTTAGTACCACAACTCCTTACGCATGGGGTTCCAGAGTTTCCTTTATTTTCTAAGGATTTTTTTTCTTTAATTTATAACTAGTCCTTGAGTGGTGCTGTTAACTGAAAGATTGAGGCTCTGAGTGCCTCAAAAGTAAAGCCTGGTGATCTGCCACTGGGAAATCAGCCTTTGAAAATCGTACAGAAGGCAGTTCTACTCTGAGTCAGGAATGACTCCTTGACAACAAGTATTCTTTGCAGCAGGAGGACAAAAGATCAGGGGCTTGAGTTTCCTAAGCTACACTGTTAGTGGCTTAATAAGAACCCAAATCCATTTGCAGAATTGTACCTCTTTATAGAATATGCTCACAATTTCCCTTTTGCTTTGTTCTGGGCAAGTGATTCTTTCTACAGATGGCATGAAACTTTTAAAACTCAGAAGTTAATTACAGACAACCATAATGTATTTTTATCCTAAAACACAGGAAGAGGCTACTGAAAAATTGTTGGTGACATTGATGTCACAACTTATTCTGGGCAATGGGAAGCAATCCTGTTTGGGCAATGTAAAAGAATACTAGAAATGTTTTGTTCTTGCAAATACTTGAATGTGAGTGAAGTGTTTAATAGTCAGGATTTAGTTCTTGAAGGGTCTGAGAAAGCAACCCCAGGAGCATCATCCAAGCCTGTGTTCCAGCCTCTGCACCACACAATAACTGAGTGGCCCTGAGAAAATGACTTCAGCAACCTCTTAGGGCTTAGGTTGCTCATAAAGTGTGATCTGTTAAGTGCTGCTGCTGATAATAATTAACAATAGTACAGAATCTTCCTCAAGGCAAGGAGATGGGATCCTTGAGGCCCCATTGGGCTCTGCAGTATCAGATTCAATTTTATTACAGAAAAGTAACCTTGAACAGACATTGTCAAAACTGAAAAGCCTAAGGCACTATGTAACTCAAAGATTAATAAAACAAATGGCTGGAACCAGAATTACATCACTCTGAGCTGAAAAAAAATGATAGTTTTGTACTTAAAAGACAATTTCTACTCTTCTTTGTCTTGCTTCATATATCGTTGCACAGTATTTATAATTAGAAGTGAGTTAAAATAATTTCACTTGCTTTTTAAATAGCCATTTTGTCTGACTGTTGCTTGACCCTTGAAATTCAGGATTTCAGTTTCCTTCAAAATCTTCCAGGCAGTCACTATGGGAGGAACCCTTTATCCTTCTGATCCCATCTGTTTGTTGCTGAGCATGGCCCCTTCACTTACGGGCAGGTGCCATCTCCTGGGCACCATTCCCTCTTACAGATATTCCTGTGTCACCAGGTGTCACAATCCCTGTGGTATCACTGCTGTGGAACCACAAACCCTAGTCCTAAAGCCATCCCATCCCATTCACTCTTAGAAACCAGGGACAGCATTCCTCTTTCTGATAGGAGAGGTCTCCTATACTTACTTGATGTTGGTGAATTAATGTTGTTGTGTGCCCTGGAGTCAGAACAGATCCATTACTGACTCTCCAGGAGGTTTTCAAAGGCAATTAATTGCATGGGAAGAGATTGCCCATTCTTCTGCTGATGTGACTTAATAGTTAACAGAAATTACAGTGATACAGAAGGTATACTTTTTTCTTTTATCGCTACTTTTTTTTTTTTTTAATATTCCTGAACAGGATTTGGCCTGGGTCTGTTGAGGAGGGAGGGAGATGGCTGGGCCAGAGATGACAAAGCGGAATGAGAAGCACTGTGACAGACTCAGCCCCAGGCTGAGGCTTTGTTTTTGAGCCAAACAGATTGTGATTCAGGATGATCAACCATTTTCCCCCAGGACTGTGGGTTTTCCTAAGTCTTTGTCATAAAACTGGGGCAGTCCCGGGAAGTCTAGCGTGGTAGTTTCTGAGCAATCCAAGCCAGAGTTCCCCTGCAAGGGGTTCCTCAGAGTTCCAGGTCATTTCTGGACGCCAGTCATGTATAGAGTTTACACTGAAATCATGACTTCTGATTTCTATTGATATTGAGTTTAGGGTAGAATAAGTCAGTCTGGTTTCTTTATTTCTGCATGTTTGCAGAGATGTACCACTCAAAAGAGGTATCCTGCTAATTGTTGTTGTTATGTGCCATCGAGTCATTTCTGACTCATAGCGACCCTATGCACAACAGCTCTAAACCCTGCTCTATCCTGCGCCAACCGCACCG
>NW_006399800.1:10105857-10134941 GCF_000299155.1 Elephantulus edwardii
TTACTGGACTTCCTTGTAAGCGTATGGATATGATCCTGTCACTCACGATGTTGTACTTCAAGATGGATCTAGAAATAACTTTTTTTACTATAAAGGCAACCCCGTTTTTCCTTGTCTTTTCCTCTCCAGAGTAATATATCATATGGTCATCAGACTCAAAATGCCCCATGCCAGTCCATCTCATCTCTCCAATACCTAATCCTGCTAATAGGGTACCTCAAACTGACACCAAAGACTAAACAATCTGACCAAGCGTATTGGGAATCCTTGAGTTGTGTAATTAGTCAAACACTCTAAAGATCAGACTTTAAATTACAGGCCTGGTAATCTGCTTCCAAAAGGCCTTGGAAACTCTATAGGGCTTAATTCTACTCAACATACATAGGTCACCATTGTTGAAGCCCCTTGATAGCAACTAGCTAACTGGTTTATGGGTTCTGTTGTTTTTATTTGTTGGTTTGGTTATCAAGATCCGACTGAAGCCTGTTATTGTGTGCCTTCCAGTTGAAACTAACCAGTAGCTGACCCTCTAGAGGGTTTTCAAAGGCAGTTAATTGGATGGGACAAGACAGCTTGTCTTTCTCCTGCAGTGCAGCTGGTGGATTTGAACTGTATGCCTTTGAGATCGCACCACAATTTCTTACCATTAGGCCACCAGAGCTCCGTGACCTACCCAGGCCTGTTGCTGCTATGTGCTGTCGAAGTGGAACAGACCCATAGCTGACCTTCCAGCAGGTTTTCAGAGATAGTTAATCACACAGCAGGAGATTGTCCATCCTTCTTCTGCACTCAGACCTAGACCAATGATCTTTATCCTAATAGAGTTCAAATATTCTTTATTGTTTTCTCACTCTTTCCTTAAAGAACATGCACCCCACCCAAGACATACATACATGAGCATATGTCCACAGGTGGATTTTTTGCTTTTCCATTACTACAGTAAAATGAAAAAAAATATTATTTTAAGTAATAACAAAAGACCAATCCCACTGACATCGAAGTGATCACAACTCAAAGGGATCCTGTAGGACAGAGTAAAACTATCCCCTTAGGAATTCTAAGGCTGTAACTCTTTCTGAAAGCAGGCTGCCACATCTTTCTCCTGAGGGTGGCTAGTGGATTCAAATGACAATCCTTTTGGCTAGTACTTGCACTTTAACAACTGTATCACCACCACTTGTTGTTTTAAATAATTACGCCCAGGATTTACAACAAAACTGGAAGTTTATAGAGATCAATCAATTTTTCACTTGGTTCCCCCCTCCCCTTTTCTTAGACTGTGTAAAGGTAATTTAGCTTTCTGTTAATTGCAATCTATTTAATTACAATGCATGCAGCTGTAAAACCAAGTTGTAATCCAGGCTGTGATTAAAACATCATGCCACAAAGCCACTGAGGTGTCTGTGATTGTAAACTAGAGATACAGAGAGCCTCAGAAGTCACCTGGGTTCTTTTCATGTGGTGTGGACATCACTCCTCACACTTCTGTGATTCTCACACTACAGCTGGCAGAAGAGAATAGACACAAACACAGATTCCTCAGCTAACGTGTACCATATACGATCTAGGAACATTACATGATGACTTCACCTAATCCACTCTTCAAGTAGCCTGATAGGGGAGGTACTTTTATTCCTCTGTAGGGGATGGTGAAAGGGGTTAAGGAGGTGCAGAGAAATTTTCCAAGGGGAATCCAGACACCTTGGCCTGGGTGCCCACACTCTCATCACCACAGAGTATTATTATCAGCCTTGCTTCTCTGACAGGTGAAAAGCCCGAGTCTCAAAAATGGAATTCTTCTAAAGCTTTATTATAGAGTTTGAGATATGAAAAAGGCACGGTGTTATGAAGCTTAACTTTCTCATTTCATTACCAAAGGAAAAGAGGATTCAGAGATCCTAAGTTGCATTCAAGGTCCTTTGATTGGGTTTGATGAAGCCTGATCACCAGCTCTGCAGCCACGGAAATTCAGATTATCTCACCTTTCAGGACATACTTCTAGGTCATCATTGCACTGGAAAGGCTAATGCCTAGAACATCTGTTTTCTCTAAGTGGAAAGGGATGTAATGGAAGTTAAGAACTCTTCTATAATTCTGGTGTCTGGGAATCTCTTTCGTCAGAGCAAAATATGGCTATTCCCTATCCATCAGTGCAATACAGTGGTGGCACAAATACTCAGGGGAAGAATCTTAGGCTATGTTGGCTGGAAGTTATGGGATGTTTTGTAAAACTGGATGTAATTATAAATATGTGAAAGTGAAGATCTGTTTCTAAAATTCTGCTTAGTTTGCTGGAACTTTTCACATTTTAGCTTGCAAGAATCTGGGCACATGAAAGAACCTTGCAAGTGTGTGGAGTTAATTCTGGAGTCGGAGGCCCCGTCCACTGACATTCAGATTCAGGAGGTCTGGAGTGGGCTCCAGAATTCCCATTTCTCAAAAAAAGGTGCTGATGTCCATTTATAGGCTGTACTTTGAGGAGCACTGCATTAATATGCTTACAAGCAGCCATTCAGTCCTTAACGTGGAAACTGACTTAGAATCCCTGCAAATCTGAACATGTGAGCGTGGCCATGCCTTGTTAAGGTTTTTAGTTTCCAGTAAAACATAAGTTGTGAAGAGAGACTAAGGCTCTCTACCACAGTCCATCTGTTGCCAATTTATTTTTCCACTGTAAACAACAAATGTAGATCCTACCACTTATTATTATGCAGAATCTTGGTTATACAATGTGACAAGCCAGCTCTTCTGAAATATGTCAATTGACTAGTAGAATACTTAATAGTAACAACACTATTCTGCACAGTGGATGGGGTTGTTTACACCTCAACATGAATTACTATGGTGTTTCCATTGTTCATTTTGAAATCCCCTGTCTTTCTTGCAAGGCTCAGTTACAAATTTAAGTCTTCACTTTATAGTCTCATCTACCTCTTCCTGGCTTTGAGGGGAAAAAAGTCACAGACCAAAAGATATTTACATGGATTCTTTCTCTTTTCAGAGGCTGCTCTGAAGATTAGAAGGTGTATTTTCCAGGCAACATACTTAAAGAAAAGCTCATTAAAGAGCAACCATTTGATCAAAGGAGCCAAAGGGTGAAGTGAGGAATCACCTTTTAAACGGTAACTTCTCCTTGATTCAATTCATAGCACTGCTAGACATGCAGAGTGTAAAAGCCACTGAGAGGAAGGAGACAGTATGTTGTTTCCTCTACACCTCCAGAGATAATGGTCTATGCTTATTTGTGATTTACTTCTTCCACTGAAAACTAGAGGGAAGGGATGCATTCTGTGAAACAGGAGAACCCAAAACATTACATGTATTTTTAATTACACAAATGAAATGAAGCCGCATGAAAAGACCTCTTGACAGCTTTCGTGATGAAATTGAATAAACAATTCACCAAAATTTGGGAAGTTTATTTGCACAATTTACTGTGAATGAGCACATTTGTTTGAGAATGAAAAAGCCGGATTTTTTTTTTCCTAGCAGAAAAATCACACAGCACTTTGCAATGGAAGAAGGTACCTAAAGAAAATTGTGTGAAGGGCTGCATTCTTATTACCTGTCTGTGTGTACTTGTCACCCCACATACCATGACTTGCTCCACGCTCTCCTATTAAATCATTCCTCTCTATTTCTCCTTATTCTTTTTCACCTCAAAAGGAAGAAAAGCGAGACATGAACACTTCCTTTTTAGATGTCCTCTATTTGGGGGAGGTATTTGAGGCTGTCTTAGAATCTTATTTTGTTTAAATTGTTTTTCACCCAAGTGTTTTTTTCCTCTACCTAATTTTGGTCATTTATTTGCAGTACCCTTTCACAGAAGGAAAACAAAAATAGATACTAGTGTCATGGAAAAAGTAGTTTGCTCCTCAAATACCCTAATTGTCCTTAATCCACTTTTGTTTTTACCAGAGAACTATAGCTGCTGGTGTTTCTTATAAAAGTTGTTTGTTTCTGATATATTTGGTCTTATTACATTGATCCCAGTCTATCTAGTTATGAGTACGTGTCCTAGAGTTAGGATACCTGGACATTGGAAGTATAATATATTCTTTTTCTTTTTTAGTTGAAAATTATATAACAATATTTTCACATTTTTTAGTGGTTATCCCAAACTCAATTGAACCAATGAATTACACTTGATTTAAACATTTCTCATTGTTAGATATTTAAATTTATTCTTTCGTGTATGTTATGCTTCTTCATATTATTCAATCAGGAGGTTTTCCCAGAGAGAGATGATTGGGTCAAAAGAGATGGGTACTTTTATAACACTTGAAACAGTTTGTCAAACTTATTTAAATATATGAGGACAGTTTCATAGTGAAGTTTTCTGAACTTAGTACTATTATGTAAGCTTAGTTGGGTTCCCTCTCCCAAATTTAATAGGTATAAGAAGATGTCTATTCTTTTTCAACTTGTCTTGCTTTCAGAATTAGTAAAGTAATATGTTTTCTGAAATGTTAGTATCTATTACTTAAAAATAACATTTTATGCTGATAAGTATTAGTTTAAGGAACACTGAATTCATTGACCTTATTCTAGCCAAGGGAGGGGATTGGAAGGAGAGAGAGAGAGAGAGAGAAGGGAGGGAGAGAAAGAGGGAAGGAAAGAAAAAGGGAGGGAAAGAAAAAGGAAGGGAGAGAGAGAGATTGAAGAGCTTGGGTTCTAACAATAGCCCTTGGCAGTGTTCAAACTTGCTCAAACATGGCTGTTTAACAAAACCTGCCCTGATTTAAAATTAGACTACCATAGGGCACTGTCCAAATATACAGGCTTTAGGAACTAAAGCCTTCTGTTTAACTATTCTTTGCTTCTTTGTTATGAATGTGTTTAGGGGTACCATATGCTCTTCTCCCTTTGAGATGGGAATTTTGCCATGTGTATAATGCTTTGAGACTATTAATTACTCTGTATGAAATAAGTTAGTAGTATTGTCATTCTTTTCCCAGATTAGCCAAGTCCTTTCTGAGATCTGACTTTTGATTTTGTTAATTTTTAAGTGAATTTACCTATAGTGGGAGGAAAGTTAGCTATGATGAGCCTTTGTGTTAACTCACAGGTCTCTGGGGTCCGCATAGTTTGGGGGAGACATTTGTCACTTGTGACACTCCTGGATGAATTGATCCTGCTGCATGGCTTCTGCTCTCCTTGGGAGAATTCAGTGTCTCCAAGACAATTTTTATGGTACATGCTAATGAGAATCTATAGACTCGCAAGAGAGGAATAGTCTCTTTTTTTCTGCTTCTAAGTAGGACAGCCAGTAGGTGGGCTTGTTCAATCATTTGTTCAATCATTCATTAATTCATGCATGAGTCCAACTCATGTTTATTGAAACGCTGTGATGCCAAGGCACCCTGGAATGAACTGCAGCTCAGGTCTGTTTAGGGAAGAAAATGCAGTCCTCCCTCTCCTTGGTTTCCTGCTGCTGACTCTGATGCTGTCAAGCTACTGTAGTGAACTTTTTCTAGCAAACTTTGGCTAATCCAATACCCAACCTCACCCCTCTCCTTCACATACAAGCTAATAAGCTCAGAGAGCCAAGAGTGACTAGGCAGAAGATAGGAGATTTGAAGGTTTGAACAAGGAGGAAATAAAGATCTCAGCAGAAAAACAACCAGAATAAGGAATAGCAAGAATTTAAAATGGTTCAAATACCAGGTGCTTAATATTGTTGTGAAAAATTAGAGAAGGTGACCAAAATAGAGCAACTGATGATCTGGTTTGTATGTCCTGAGGGTCGCAACTAGCTCAAGTGAGTTAGGACAGCACAAGAATTTGAGAGCCAATCGGCAGCTGTGGCCATGCTCAGAAGAGTGGTGGTGGTGGTGGCTCAGACCAGGCTGTATAGATGAAAGAGGTGGACCAAGTCCAGACACATTCTCAAAGCTGAAATGACTGCTGAAAACAAATGATGTGGAGTAGAGCAAAGAGATAAATCAAAGCTGATTTCTGGGTCCTGAATTGAGTGCCACTATTTTCTGAGTTGTTTTGTGGATTTGTTTTTAATTTCCCCTAGCTTCATTGTGAATTTTCATATGAATAATTGATGGTCTGTTCCACAATCATCACCTGGCCTGATTTTCACATCTCATTTTGAGCTTTTCCAACAATTCTTTGCATAAATGTGATAAATCTGATTCCTGCGTAGTCCATCAGGTGAGGTCTGTGTGTAGTCACCATTTGTGTTTTTTATAATAAGAATATTTGCAATGACTAAATCACTGATTGAACAAATGACATAATTGTATCCCTGGCTACATTTCTGCCACCAAGCCCTTATTTTCAGACTACTGGTCCTTCTTCCTTGTTCCCAACTTTTGCATTCCAGTCACTAATTATTATTATTGAATCTTGGTTGCATATTTGGCCAATTTCAGACTATGAAAGTTGGTAAATATTTCTTCCTCTTTGATATTGGTTATTGGTACATGTGCTTGAATGATAGTGCTGTTAACAAGTCTTCTTCGTATGCGTATTGATAGTATGCTGTCACTAACAACATTGTACTTCAGGTTAGATCTAGAAATGATCTTTTTAATGATGAATGCAAGCTCATTTTTCCTCACAGCATAGGAGATCATATGAACATCTCATAGACTGCCTAAAGAACAAACAAATATGCCTTGGTGAGGGTGCAGCCAGAGTTCTCTTCGGAGGTGAGGATGATAAGGCTTTACCTCACATACTTTGGGCATGTTGCTAGAAGGGACTATTCCTTGGTGAGGGACATGATAACCAGAAAGGCAGAGGGTTGCTTAAGGACCTCAATCAGGTGGATTGATGCTGTGACTGAAATAAATTGCTTATAAATTGGTGAAACATTCTTCTATGTCATGTAATGGTATGTCCACTTGCTGTACAGAGGTAACTCGTGGTTGGTGTGAAACTGAACACTGTGGCATTGAAGAGTCAAATGCGAGAATGGTTACCTAGAGTGGACAGTGTTTGGTGAAGCTCCCCGAATTAAAACAAGCTTGGAAGCAGGACTGGCATCCATTTCCACAATAGCTTGCCCCTGAACCTGGAGAAAGGATGAAAGTTATACAGGAGGTGTCCAGGACTTCCATTCATAAGGTTGCTATGAGCCGCCTGTGACTCACAGCACTTAACAACAACAACAACATGATTAACCACACCCACACCCCACCCCTCCCCACCACCAGCCATCCCCACCCATCTGCTCTATCCCTTGAATCCTCATAAACGTTTCTACAACAGTGGTTTTATACAGTATTTGTCCTTACGAGACAGATTTGGTTCACTTAGCATAATTCTCTCTAGTTGCTCTCAAGTTAAGTAGTGATTTATAAAATCACTGCACTATTTTCAATTGTTTCTGCCACAATCTCTAGGTGGCAGTGTTTCCCCTTTAACACTTTGTAAAAAAAAAGCACAGTATAATTACAATCACTCAAAGTAAAGGATTAACAAAAGGACCTTAGTTAAAATTTTCTGAAGTTATGAGATTTGGGTTGCTATTTGCAAATTATGGACCCACTCTCCCCTGGTTCTTCTCCAGCAGCCACGCTCCAGAACCTGGGAGTTTTAAACCAAAGAAATAGAAATAGTAGAATATGTTCCTCTTACGAGAGGTAGAAAAGATAGCTTCGTGTGAAGGAATCCAGAAGAAATCATGTTTAGATTGTAGGCTGTGTGGGGAGCAGGCATGTAGAGAACTAAAAGGCAATAAAGTGGATTTACTATTGCAGATTCTAAGCCCCAGAGAGTTAAAGCAAAAACAACAAGAGGGTAGGTAACTTAGGGGAAGTTTTACAGGAGAGAAAGAAGAAATGCTTAGAACCCAGGAGAATGTGATTTTGACATGAAAGGTTATAGGGGATTAAGTAAGAGTCAGACTGTAGAATAAATGAATTGCAAAGGACTAATCACAGCTTCTAATTTGGTGTTTGTTAAAACAGAAGAGGAGATGGAAAATGAGTAGAAATGGGAGACATTTGGGACAAACAGCCCCTCTACTTCAGGAAGAGTTGTCTAAGTTCTATCTTGAGAGTCAAGAGAATTGGGAGGATCTGGTGTGGAGAATTTACTCACTCCTGTGTGTCATGTTTAGTAAAAAGAAAAGGAGAAACTTGAATAGGGCACAACATTCTTTAATTGTGTCACTGCACATAAAACGTCTTATGCTTTCCCCTCTGATAGTTTAACCTTCACATTATTACCCATAAAGTGATGCAACACTCTTTCTTTCAAGCTATGCTTTTTAAGCTTTGTTTATTTGCTGTTAGGTGCCGTCAAATTAAGTCCAATTCAGTGACTCTATGTACAACAGAATTGATGTCTTTGTATTAGCAAAGAATATTGACTGTGCCATGTATTGTCAAAAATATGCAAATTGACTATTATACTTGTATCTGCAATTGAATATTCTATGGCGTAGGCCATCAGAAGACATTTTGCACTGGGAAAGTCTGCAATCAGGGACATCTCCAAATTATGGAAGTTGTTGTGTGTTGTTGAGTTGAACCACCCCATACCTGATCCTCTGGAAGGTTTTCAGAGGCAGTGACTCACACAGGAGACTGTTCATGCTTCTCCCATTGAGCAGCTAGTGAATATGAACTGTGTGCCTTTGGGATTACAGCACAGCTTCTTTCTGCTAGGCCACCAATACTCAATTATGGAAGAGTAATGATATTAGTTTGAGGACTGAAGTGCACATTATTCAAACAACGGTTTTTCCAATCACTTGCTATGCTGCTGAGAACTGGACAATGAATAAGGATGACAGAAGAATTGATATCTTTGAACTATGATGTTAGAGAAGAGTACTGGACATCCTTTGGAATGCCAAAAGAACAAACAGATTTTGGAGAAAGTGCAGCCGTAGTACTCCATGGAGGCAAAGACAATTAAATTCATCTCACATACTCTGAGCATGTTACTAGGACAGGCCATTCATTGGAGAGGGATATCATTCTTGTGAAGGTTGAGGGATGAAGGAAGAGAGGAAAACCCTCAACCAAGCAGATTGGCACAGTGACTGCAGCAATAAACTCAAATGTGTCAGAGTTCATGATGGCACACGATAGGACAGGGTTCAGATCTGTTATTCATAGGGTCCTGGACTCGATGGCACCTAACAAAATTAGCAACAACAACATGGCTTAGGCCAAGTGATTATTGGTCTTCAAAATTATAACTTTATTCTTCAATACCTTAAAGATGTACTTTGCAGCAGATTTGCATAATATATCATTATTATGTACAATGGCATTTAACATATTAATACCAACATAGAGATCAGTTGGCCTAGTGGAGGGAAAGTGATACTATCAAGCCAAAGATGAGTGACTTCTAACCTGCAACCCTCAGGCCTGTTTTTCATTGTTTTTGTTCAAATATTCTTCTAGGTTGTATAGCCATGGTGTGTCCACTTGTGTACAGAGGTATCTTGTGGTTGCTGTGAAGCAGAACACTGTGACACTGTCAAAATCTGTTAACGGTTAGCCATGGTGGACAGTGTTTGGTAGAGTTCCCCGATTAAAACAAGCTTGGAAGCAGGAATGGTATCCACTTCTTAATAGCTTGCCTCCAGAAACCCTACGAACCTGGAGACAAGATGAAAGTCACACAAGTGTTGAGAACTTTAATTCATAGGGTCGCTATGAGTCACCTACGGCACTTAACAACAACAACAACAATAACAATATATCATTTCATTTCAGGGCTATTATGTTCTACTCATAGTACTCATTTCAAAGTCTCACAATATTCCCGAAATCATTGCCCTGTTTGAACCCATAAGTGCAACCACTATGTCAGTCAGTTTTATTGAAGGGCATCCTGTTTTACTCTCATTCATCATTTTATCAAGCATGGTGTTCTTATTTAGGGACACGTTTCTCCTACTAGTATGTCCAAAATATATAAAGTGAAAGGCACTCTGCTGGTGTAGTTCAAAGCAAGTTGTGTTACCATCTTGGAGACTACATCATTTACATCTTTCAGTGGCTACACAGACTCTTCTGCTGAACAATCTCCTGTTGTGAGATTTAAAGCCCTGGAAACCCAATGAAAGGTCAACTATGAGTCAGTTCCTACTTTACAGTTATGAGAGAGAGGGGAAAAAAAAAGAAAGGTGTAAGATGAGGTTTCACTATCTTTGGTGCTAAGGAGAATCGTGACTGTGTTTGTTTTCAAGGTAGATTTATATGCTCTGTTTATATGTAGGCAGTCCATGGTTTAGTCTGTATTCTTTGCCTAAATCGCAATTCAAAGACATTAATTCTTTGTCTTCCATGCAGGGGTATTGAATATACTCTGGCTTAGGCCAAGTGAATGTCAGTCTTCAAAAAGACAACTTTGCTTCTCAGTACCTTAGACAGGACTTTTGTAGATTTGTTCAATGCAATGGCATTTGATTCCTGGACTGCTGCTTTCATAGGCAGTGATTATAAATGCAAGTAAAATGAAATCCTTGACAATACCAATCTTATCTGTATTTACCATGATCTTTCTAATTGGTTCAATTGTAAGAGGTTTTGTGTTCTTTTTATTGAGGTATAGTGCATGCTAAAGGTAGTAGTCTTTTTTTCTTCACTGTTAGTGCTTCATGTCTTACTTGCTTTCAGAAAGCAGGGTTGCATCATGGACACATTACAGATTGTTGGAGTCTTCTTCCAATCCTGAAGCCTTACTTAATTATTTTTTATATAGTCCAGCTTTTTGGATTAGTTGTTCATCATAAAAGTCGAATAAATATGGTGAAAAGATTCAACACTGATACAAGCCTTTCCTGATTTAAAATCATGAAGTATTCTTTTCTTCTGACAATGAGTGTCTCTTGCTTTGTAGAGGTTTCACAAGAACATAATTAAGTATTCTGTGATTCTCATTCTTCACAATATTATCAATGATTTGTTTTGGTACTTAGAGTAGAATGGTTTCAATAAAACACAAGTAATTATCTTTTCAGAATTCTCTCAGTTCATCAAAGATGATTCTGACATCAGCAAAGATGTCTTTTGTTCACATTGTTTTTTCTGAATCTAGCTTGAATTTCTAGCTGATTCCTGCCTGTATACTACAGCAACCAGTTTATGAACTATCATAATTAATTATTTACTAGGTGTGATTTTAATGATACTATTGTGTAATTTCTTAATTTTGTTGGATCATCTTTGATTGGAATAGGTATAAATATAGATATCTTCCAATCAGCTGGCCAAGAAGCCTATATTGCAAATTTCTTGGCATAGGTAAGTGAGCACATCAGGTCAGTATCTGTGGAAACAACTCATGTGGTATTTTGCCAATTCCTGGAGCCTTATTTTTTGATAAAGCCTTCTTTTGCAGATTGAACATCTTCCTTCAATGCTATTGGTTCTTGATTATATGCTACCTACTGAAGTGGTTGGAATTTGACCAGTTCTCTTTGATCCAGTGATTGTGCACACATCTTACCTTCTTTTGATATTTCTTCCATCATTCGACATTTTCTTCCATCATTTGACAGAGAATCCTTTGGTATTGGCAACTTGAGACTTGAATTTATTCTTTAGTTCTTCCCACTTGAGAAATTTTGAACATGTTTTTCTCTTTTGGTTTTCTAGCTTCAGGCCTTTACACCTTTCCTTATAATTCCTGAAATTATCTTTTAGAATTGCCTTTGTTGTTTGGCCCTTTTGACTTTCTGAATCCAACTCCTTGCACATTTTATTATAATTCTTTGCCTGGGGATAGAATGATAGATTTCTGCATAATCAAGGATTTATTCGTAGCAAATACCTTTTATAAGAAACATAAATGCAGGTTATACACATGGATTTCCCAAGTTGGGATTCATAGGAATCAGACTGATCACATCCTGTGGAAGGAACTGTTGGAGAAGTTCAATATCAGCAGTGAAAATTAGGCCAGGTGCTGATTGTGGAACAGACTGTCAATTACTCATATGCGAGAGCAATTTAAAACTAAAGAAGGTTAAATCATATCTCCAGGAATCAAAATTTGACCTTGAGGCTATCACACCTGAATTTAAAGACCAACTCAGGAATAGGTTTAAGGCCTTGAACACTAATGAACTATTGGAAGATGTCAAGAATATTGTTTATAAAAAATGCAAAAGGTCATTGCAAAGAAGGAAAAAGAAGAAAAGACCAAAATGGATATCAGAAGAGACTCTGAAAATTGCACTAGAGCACAGAGAAGCCAAAACAAAGAGAAGAAATCAAGAAGTTAAGGAGCTGAATAGAAAATTTCAAAGGGCAGCTCAGGAAGATCAGGCAAAGTATTATAATGAAATTTGTAAGGAGTTGGAGTCAGGAAATTTAGAGGGCTAAAGTCTCTCAGCATTTCTTAAGCTGAATACTTAAGTCAGAATACTGAATGATTGAGAAAGCGTTAAAAGAAGATGGAATGAGTATATAGAATGATTATACCAAAAAGAATACCTGGAATGTGCCCAGGAGAGACTGGTCCTTGGAGAAGGACGTCATGCTTGGAAAGGTGGACGGACAGCGCTGGAGAGGAAGACCGGATGAGATGGATTGATACAGTAACTGGGGCGATGAGGATTGGTGTATCAGAGTCAGTGAGACTGCTTCAGCATAGGGCAGGCTTCAGAGCTGCTGTACACAGAGTCGCTATGGGTCGCAGGCAACTTGACGACACATAACAACTACGTCCTTCTTTGGCCAACTCTTACATTCTAACCACCAGAAATTACCACTGCATCTTGATTGAATGTTTGATAATTTCAGTTTGGAGAAATCATTAGAAAACTTAAGTTTTCCATCGTTGACTTACTAGTTGGTGTGTAAATTAGAATAATAATAATATTAATTAATGTTTCTTGTATGTATATGGACATTATCTTATCACTAATAGTGTTGTAGGGAACTCTGGTAACTTAATATTAAGGAGTTGCACTGCCAGCCCTAAGATATACAGTTAGAATTCACTAGCTGTTTCACAAGAGAAATATGGAGAATCTCCTCCCATATAATTTAAAGCCTCTGAAGATGGCTGGAGAGTCAGCTATGGATGGGTTCCGAATTGACATTACATAAGGAAAATAACAATAGTATTGTCTTTCAAAATGTTGTTGTTGTTGTGTTATGTGCCGTCAAGTCCCTTGCTACTCATAGCGACCCTAAGCACAAAATCCCTAAGCTCTGCTCTGTCCTGTGCCAATCGCACTGTCTCTGACACTCCCATCCCGATTATCCCAGTCACCGAATCAATCCACCTCACAGAGGGCCTTCCCCTCCTGCGCTGTCCCTCCACCCTCCCAAGCATGATATCCTTCTCTAAGAACCTGTCTCTCCTTACAACATGCCCAAAGTATGTTAGATGGAGCCTCAGAATCCTTGCCTCCAAGGAGCCACCCGGTTTACCACTTTCCAGGACAAATCTGTTTTCCTAGCAGTCCATGGCACTCTCAGTACTCTTCTCCAGCACCACAGCTCAAAGGCATCAATTCTCCTTCTATCCTCCTTGGTCATTGTACAACTCTCTGATGTATAACAAGTGATTGCAAAGACCATGGCCTGTATCAGATGCACCTTCGTCTCCAGAGAGACACCATTGCTCTCCAGTACTTTGGAGAGGTCCCTAACAGCAGACTTTCCCATGGCAATGTGCCTTTTAATTTCCTGGCTACTGGTGCCAAGAGTGTTGACTGTGGAGCCAAGCAAACTAAAGCTGGTAACGATCTCAATCTCTTCACCATCCTTGAAATATTCTTTTTGATGAAATTCGATAGATATTTTCTTGAATAAGAGAAAAGTCAATGTGTTACTATTTTTTTTAAACAATTCATGGTATTGGTGGCAATGTTGTATTTGAGCTTTCAAGCAAAAATTAGAATTTTGGAAAACTTGTATTCACTATTGCGCTTAATAACATGCCAATACTTAAACATTTTCTTATGATTTAGGTGGTGATATTAATTGAGGTACAAAGTAATATGCTGATATTTGGAAGATCTAAATAACCAATATTTTGAGTAACTGGTGAACCAATGTTTTCCAGTTATTCAATTAATGATGTTTAAATATGCTGCATTAGTAAAGTATCCTTTCAAAGTGCAAATTAGACTAAAAGATCTTCATGTGATAGAACATAAAATATTTGTTGATTTAGCTTCTGACACTTTAGTTTCACTAATTTAAAAAATATTTCTGTTAACTTATATCAAATTATATTAATTTTTATCCATTATAGAAGATGAATTGACAATTATCTAGAAAGTCTAGTAAAATATTCACCCATTTTCCAAATGCGTATTTCTTTGAGGCTGGATCTTCTTTATATATTTCAACCTAAACAACACGTCACAAGAGATTGAATACAGAAAATGGATTCAAGTGTTTCTCATTTACTTAGACATTAGAGAGTTGTAAAATTACAAAATAATTCTACTCTTCTCAGTGATTTTTAAAAAATATTATTTTTAAAAATTATTTTATGTAGGTTAATATGCAATGGGCTTACTATTGCTAATTTTAAAGAAGTGATTAAAATATTTTCTATGTTTAGTTTCTAACATGGTAGATACAGCTAGAAATAACTCCTATCATGCAGAGTGGCTAAGGGCTGTTGGATAAGGGTAATAGAAGGATTCAAGGTCTGGGGAAGAAATAGAAAAGAGGGCGATGTCTTAAGTAGAGACAGTATGTTCATAAAGTATACTTTTCACTCAGAATCTCCTGAGTATATTAAGCTACAGTAATCAGTGATCAACACCTCAGCACATAAACTTGGGAAACAAGACCCCTACACTTTAGAGAGCTCCTGTTTGGTGTCTAGCCATATTCTTTCCTTTCAGGGTCGATGGGACTCTATCTCCATCCAGTATAGGTTGCCACCTTTTTAGGCCACATTCTGAATCCTCAGATCCCTAGAATTTTATATTCAAATAAGCTCCATACTATTTCCAGGCTGATTCTGTGAACCTGAGGGTAGACCAGACACCCATATATGACTCCTAAGCCTGAGGAACTATGGTAAAAAGTCCCAAGTATTCGATGGACTGCCAAAAGAACAAACAAATCTCCCTTACAGGAAGTATAATCAAGGTTTCCCTAAGAGGTAAGGATGGTAAAACTTGCGTTATATAATTGGATCATGTCAGGAGGAGCCAGAGCTTGGAAAAGGACATCGTGCTGGCAAAGGTAAAAAGTCAACCCAAAAGAGGAAGATCCTAAATTGGATAGATTGACAAAATGACTCTAATAATGGTTGGAGCATGGCAGAGGTTGTGAGGATAGTGCAGGATATAACAAAGTTCTTATTTGTTGTTCAGAGGGTCACATGCATCATAATCATTGACTCAATGGAACCTAATAGCTAGAAGTCTAAGGAGGGTTCGTCATTGTTGTTAAGTGTCATCAAGTTGAATATAACCTCTAGCAAGCCTACAAACCTTGTTCTATCCTGTGCCATCCTCACAATCTCTGACACACTCAAGCCCATTGCTGCAGTCACTCTGTCAATCTACCTCCTTCACCATCCCTCCACCTTTCCGAGTATAATGTTCCTCAGGTAGTATATATACATGGGCCCTTGGGTGTGTGGAATGTGATGTCTATGCTCAAGCATGGAAGGAGCCTTGTATTATGTTGTGGTTCTGAGTTAAAATCAACTCATAGCTGACTTTCCAGTGGGTTTTCAGAGACATTCAATTACTTGAGAAGAGATTGCTCATGCTTCTCTTGCAGAGCAACTGGTGGATTTGAACTGTGCTCCTCTGGGCTGGCAGTGCAACTCCTTATCACTAGGACACCAGATGGTTCTACATCCCAGTACAAAACTCTGAGTGTAAATATTCTGTGAGAGAATCTGACTCTCTCTAGTTCCTCTCTTTGCTGTTGTCAAGGTAGGAGGACAGAATGTATTTATGTAGCAATAAGCTTTCATTTGTACTCTTGTCTGTGATTATAGACTTGCTGACTGACCTTTAGCATTGGAATATCCCTAGGGGGCAATGGCTTCTGTCCCCAGCCATTTCTTATCCAAAACACAAACTGTGAGATCATGACATGTTCTCACATTGTGCATTCCTAGCAAAATAAACATGTTTTTGTGTAGGCATTATATCGAAGAATTACAAGTCATTATGGTTGTCAAGGGATCAATAAGCCTCTCCCAGAGGAGGTATCAACTTGGCTTTAGGCATAATCAGTGGAGTCTGTTCAGAACCTGGCAGAAGTGTGGACATCCTTTCAGGTGTATTCTGAATGCTTGCCTGTTGACATTACAGTTTCGGGCTCATATTTTGGTTTAGAGGGACGTCTTACTTTTACACCACCCACTTACTCTCCCAGGAGGGTCATTAACTTGTCTTAAGGCAATATGGAAGCTGTTAGTGATATATGCCATCAAGCTGACTGCAATTCATGGTGACTCTGTGAACAGCAGAGCTGAACCGTGCTCTATCTTGTGCCTCCTCACCATATTTGACATACGTGAGCCAGTTGTTACTGTGTCAATCCATCTTGTTTTAAAGTGTTCCTTTATTTTTATTGTTGTATTGTTATGTGCTATAGAGGAGCCAGTTACTCATAGTGATCCTACGTACAGCAGTTCTCAAGCCTGCCCTATCCTGAGTCAGTCTCATTAATTCTGACCCACTTACCCCATTGCCTTAGTTACTGTATCAGTCCATTGGGGTCTTTCTGTCCTGCACTGTCCCTCCATCCTCCGAGCATGATGTCCTTCTCTAAGGACTCGTCCCTCCTGGACACATACCCAAAATATGTGAGACAGAGATTCAAAATCCTAGTCTCCAAGAAGAAACTTGGTTTTACCCTCTCTAAGACCTATTTGTTTGCTTGGTTGTCCATGGCATGTTCAAGATACTTCTCCAGCATCAAAAGTCAAAGGCATCTAGTCTTCTATCATCATTGGTCATTGTCTATCTCTCTAATACATAGCAAGTAGTTGCAAAGACCATGGCCTGCATCAGGCACACCTTAATCTCTAGACTTACATCATTGTTTTTTAGTACACTGGCGAGGTCCCTGAAAACAGATTTTCCCAATGCAATTTGTCTTTTGATTGCCTGACTGCTTTTTCCAAGAGTGTTGATTGTGGAGCCAAGCAAACTGAAATTGTTAACAACCTCAATCTCTTTTCCTTCTATCATGGTGCTGCCATTGGCCCAGTGGTGAGAAACTTTGTCTTCTTGATGTTGTGCTTCAATCCATATTGAAGTCCTTGACCTTCTACAGCAACTTCTTCTTTTATGCTGACCCTTTACCTTTCTCAAAATAATATCCTTCTCTTGGAACTAGTCTCCTCCTAAAAACATGCCCAGAGAGTGTGAGACTTTCACTATCCTTGCCTCTAAGGAGTACTCAGTCTGGTTTCACTTTCTCTAGGACAGATCTGTTTGTGTTCTTAGCAGTTCATGGAACAATTGTTACTCTTCTCCACAACTCAAAGACATCAATTATTTTACCATCTTTAGTCATTGTATGGAAGCAAGGTGTGCTAACTCAGTGAATGATCAGAACCAGAGGAATGATGCTGGGAACTTGAACTCCTTGTTCAAGACAAGTCTATAGCCTTCAGTATGGACTGTATCTCAACATCAAGAAAACAAAAATTCTTAACATTGAACTGACAGGCAACATTAGGATAGTGGGAGAAAAGATTGAAACTGTCAATGACTTCACTTTACTTGAATCCACAATCAATGCCCTTGGTATCAGTTTTCAGGAGATTGGCATATTGCGTTTTAAAAATCTCCAGTCAGGACTTCTCCAAATTACTAAGGAGTAACGATATCCTTTGAAGACTAAGTTGCATGTAATTAAGGCCTTTGTCTTTTCAACCACTTGCTATGTTCCTCAGAACTGGCCAATGAATAAGGATGATAGAAGAAGAATTGATGCCTTTGGGTTGTGGGGTTGGAGGGTCTCTATGAGTTGTAGTCTTCTTGATGGCTCTCAGCAACAGCAACAATCCAAAGGTATCTTGACCAGTTCTTTTTGGTACAGTGACTACACATTCCTTCCATCTTCTTTTGAGGCTTCTTGCATCGTTCAATATTTTGCTCATAGCATCCTTCAATATTGTAACTCAAGCCATGCATTTGCTCTTCAATTCTTTCAGCTTAACTATGCAGCATGCAGGAGCAATAACTTTGTAAATTATTACCTAATTTGGGAGGGACTAAAGAGCATTATGCTGAGTGAACTAACTCACTCCCACAAGGATAACCATTGTATAAGACTGTTATTGTAGAATGAATATAAGGATCCAGGAGGGGTGGGAGAGGCTGGAAGCAGAGGGATGTGGATGTACAGGGGGAAGAGGGATTAATCATTGGGTTGTACAATTTGATGATGGGTGGGGTGGGTGAGGGGAATGGAAAGAATTTGTTTGAATTTGTATTAGAACTTTGTAAATAAACTAGTGAAAAAAAAACCACACACAAACCAAACAAACAAAAAAAGAGAAATGCCGAGCATGGTCTTCTCTTTTAAAGAAACTGAGCTACAAAGCCCTTAGATAACTTGCCACAGGTTGTGTGGATCGTGGTTAGTGATCTGACCTGCTCTTACTCTAGGGTCTAGTTTTTATTACATTTAACCCTTTCAACAGTGCTTTAGGAGCTCTGCTGGCTTAGGTGATAGGGAGTTGTGCTACTAAGCCAAAGGCTGTGCCTTCCTGGTGGCTGGAATCCACCAAGAGCTCCATGGGAAAAAGATGGGAAATCTCTTCCTGTGCAATTTACAACCTTGGAAAACCAAGGGAGGGACAGGCATTAGTCTGTTCTCATGCAACAGCAATGAGTTTGAGGAACCATCCTTTAGGACAGGCATTATGACTGTCATTGAGGAGCAGGAAGCCAAGCCAACTCTGAGTAAGGAACATGGCTAAGGTTGCATAACTAAGTGTCTTAGGCTTAAACCCTGTATTTTCTGCCTCTTCCTTTAGAGTTGAGTTTGCTACATGTGGAAAGGCTCTGTCATGCCCACTATCAGTCTGCTGTGATTTCTCTTGTTGATAATGACTGATTTGGCATAAGGACTTACAGGTGGAATGGAAAGGTCCTGTGAGCATTTTTTTCAAAGCACTTGATATATGAGGGATAAGAGTGAGATGCACATTTGTTAGGAACAGAGTTGTTCTTCCTTCTGAATGACCTTGGAGACTTATAGATAATGATCATGATCATTCCATATATAATAAGTGCTTCATTATAGGAAGAAAGAACCTTGTTAATAGAAATGAACCACTAAACTAAAAGGTGATGGTTTTAAATCCATCCTGTAATTCTGAGGGAGAAGGACCTAGTAATTTGCATGGTAGAATCTAGGAAACTTCATAAAGCAGTTTCTACTCTATGACAGGAGGGAGCTCTATTGGCCTAGTGGTAAGAAGTTGCTGCATTGCAATCTCAAAGGCACACAGTTCAAATTCACAAGTTGCTTTGTGGGAGACAGGAGGGAGCTCTATTGGCCTAGTGGTAAGAAGTTGCTGCATTGCAATCTCAAAGGCACACAGTTCAAATTCACAAGTTGCTTTGTGGGAGAAGGATGATTAATCTCCTCTTGTGTGATTTGCTGCTTCTGAAAACCCACTGGAGGGTCAGCTGCGAGTTGGTGGCAATTCAAAGGCACATGACACCAACACTTTGTGATACGAGGTTTCCATGAGTTGAAATTGAAGGAGTGGCACCAAACAATAGCAGGATGACCACATATTCTGGAAAGATTTAAACTTGTATTTATGTCCCACCTCCATTTGACCCCCAGAAACTTATAATTTCACCACGTGACTCTGCTGGGCTGTAGTAATCACAGAGCACAAAACAGACAGCCAAGGTGAAAGTTTGGTTTTTTTGTTTGTTTGTTTTTCTTTTCCTTTTCCTCTTTCAGTGCCTCACAGAAGTTCCAAAAGTACCTGTAGAAAGCTTCAGTTGCTCTAGCCATGTGTGTCAGAATGCAGGGTATTTGGCTTATGAAGAGAGAGCCAGGCCAGCTCATCCATCCCCTGGATTCCGGAAAGAAGAGACCACCTTGGCCAGCAGTGCAGCCTGCTGAGGCCACTGACGCAATGGCTCGGGCAGAAGGCCCAGCTCTGTTTGGCCTTTTGCCTGGACTTCTTGAGCCAAAATGCAGGGGCCAGGAGGGCTAGCTGGGAATGTCCAGAGACCTGAAACTTCTCTTCTCTTTGGTCATGGGCTCTCTCTGCATACTCAGAGAGATGTCATGAACATTGTGGTATCCTATAAATCAATTACAACTTACAGCCCTATCACTCATAGCAACACTGTGTAACAGAGTAGAACTATTCCATAAGGTTTCTTGGCTGTACACTTTAATGGAAGCTAATAACCAGGTTTTTTTCTCCTACAAAGGTCTGGTGGGTTCAAATCTCTAACAGTTCAGTTAGTGGTCAAATGCTTAGCTGTTGCATCACTGGGGATCCTTGCTCAGGACCATACCTAATATAAATTGCAGAAGCAAAAAAAAAGAGACCTGGTAACAGATTTTTCCTTCTCTTTCTACTGTGATGGTTTAGTTTTGTGCTATGGGACAAAGACAAATGAATGGCAAAACTACTCTTGAGAATTAATCAAAATTGGCCATTTGTCTCGTTGGCCAGGGCTGCAAATCAGCCAGGAAGTTGCAATTCTGCATTTTTTGGTATTCTTTAGAGCGTGAAGAGTCGAGGTTTGGAAATATTTCTAAAGCCTTTCCTATTCTCTCTCAGCCTGGCTTAGAGGTAACAGAGGGAGCTGGAGCATATGTTTCATATTGATTTGCATTTGCACACTTTCCTGCATCCATTATCTCACCTCATTAGGGCTTGGAAGGGGAAGTGGAGCTGAGTGCGGCAGCAGCATGCGCTTTTCCTGAGCCCTGTGGAGAATTGTCCCAAACGGTAAATGAAACAGTTGCGAGGGCCGGCGAGGAGCCCACGGGTGGGCGGACATCTTTGGGCACAGGCCCAGCAGAGTCTGAGTCACGTGGCCCCGCCAGGGAGCATCCCAGGCCAGGCTTCTCCATGATTGATGATCCCGCCTGAGCTCAGAATCTCTGCAAGGCCCCCTGGGTCTCCCAATTGCCTGTTCTTCTGGTTTCAGCAGTAAATGGTTAAACTAGAATTGAGCACCTTTTAAAAGTAGAGGTGCACAGAAAACTATTTAATTCCTAATGAAAATGACATAGGGGAAATCACATTGTCAGGGCTTATCAAGAATAAGGAGACAGTGTGATGAAAGGGACCAAATTTGCCTATGAAATTTTCATGCATGCCCCAAATATAGAATATTATATATGTATCTCTAGCTAGCTAACTATTCCTTGAAGAGGGACATGATGCTAGGAAGCGTGGAGGATCAGTGAAGGAGAGGAAGACCCTCGACCAGGCGAATTGACATACTGACTGCTGGGATGCACTCTTGTGTGTTAGGAGGTGTGAAGATGGAGCAGGATAGAATAAGGTTCAGATCTTTTGTTCACAGGGTTGCTGAGAGTCATACTCAACTCAGTGGCACCTAGCAACAGGAGGACCACCAACAACAATCTATTTCTCTATCTAGGCTCTGGTGGTGTAGTTCATAGAAAGTTACACTGCAAACTGAAAGGTAGTGCCTCTCTGCTGGTTCTACTCCAGCAGTAACCAGGGGCTTCAAGGTAGAAAGATGGAGATCTCCTCTCATGTGAGTTAAAGAGCTCTGGTAGCTTTGTGATAAAGATCCGTGTTGCCAACTCAAAGGTACACAATTCAAACCTACTAGCAACTCGATGAGGAAAAGATGGGTAATCTCCTTCAGTGTAATTTACAGCCTTTGAAAACCCATGAGAGGGTCAGTTATGAGTCAGTTCTGACTTAACTATATACACAACAAAAGCAAAATCCCACTGGACAGTCAGATATAAGTTGAAGGCAATGAGAATACATTGTAATTGTTAGGTACCATGGAGTCAACTACAACTCAGAGAAATTCTATGAACAACAGATGAGAAACAACAGATCAGAACCTTGACCTGTGTCATTCTATCTTTTGAGTGTCCTCTTCTCTTTCACTGAGCCTCTGTCTTTCCCAGCATGATATCCCTAAGGACTGTCACTTCCTGATAGCATGCTCAAAGCATGTGAGACAAAGTTTCATAATCCTTGTCTTTAAGGAGCTCTGTGGTTACACTTCTTCCAAGACAGATTTTCTTATTAGTTTAAGTAGTCCATGGTGTTTGTGTGTGTATATATACATGTATGTGTATATATAACTGTAAGTATGTGTGTATATGTGCATTGAGTAGTCTGCAACTCATAACAACCTTATGTACAACAGCTCTGAAGCCTTCCCTGTCCTGAGCCAGTCTCATTGATTCCGACCACCTAAGCCCCCCCCCCCCACTGCCCCAGTTACTCTATCAATTTATCTCATCTGGGGTCTTCCTCTCCTGCACTATTCCTCCACCTTTCCAAGCATGATGATCTTCTCCAAGGATTGGTCCTTCCTGACCACATGCCCAAAGTATGTAAGACAGAGTTTCAAAATCCTAGTAAAGTGGACTTGAGGGGAGGGAGGCTGTATAACAATGAAATAATTCTTTTTCTTTTTCAAGGAGAAGAGCAAACTAGGGGTGGGGTGGGTAGAGAGGAAAATGTGTAGCAATGAATCAATGGAAATCTTTGTTCTCTATAAAATTTTATTAAAATCCCAACTAAAAAATGACTTTTTGTTTAGTAAATAATGACAGTTCTTCTTTTTTTTTAAATCCTAGCCTCCAAGGAGAAACTTGGTTTTACCCTCTCCAATACAGACCTATTTGTTTTCTTAGCAGTCCATGGTATGTTCAAAACTCTTCTTCAGCACCACAACTCAAAGGTATTGATTCTTCTTCTGTCAACCTTAGTCATTATCCAGCTCTCTGATGCAAGCAATTGTGATGACAACGTACTGGATAAGGTGCACCTTAGTCTTTAGACTGACATCGTTGCTTCTCAATACTCTGGAGAGGTCCCTGACAGCAGATTTACATAATAAAATTAGTCTTTGAATTTCCTGACTACTGGTGCCAGAGAGTTGTTTGTGAAGCTAAGGAGGCTGTAACTGTTAACAACCTCAATCTCTTCTCCATCCATCATGGTGCTGCCAGTTGGCCCAGTGGTAAGAATCTTTGTTTTATTGATGTTGAGCTTCAATTCATATTGAATACTACAGACTACACAGTCTCTCTCTGTGTATGTGTTTGTGTATTTATATGGACCTATAATAATTATTATTAATACTTTATTATTCTATATTATACACTTCTGAGTCAGAATCTACTCATAGCTGACCCTTCAGTAGATTTTTAGAGGTAGTTTCTCATCTTTCTTCTATGGAGCAGCTGGTGGATTTGAACCATATTCCTTTGGGTTGGCAGTCAACTCCTTACCACTAAGCCACCAGGGCTCCTAGACTTATTAGACATTGGGGACCTGGGGTGGATTGGCATGGACCACTTTAAATCAGACAATCATATGGTATATTAAGATAAAAAAGTGATGAAAAATTAGTTGCATTCATGATAATAAAAGACCATTTCTAGATCCACCTTGAAGTACAATGCTATGAGTGATAGGATACTATCCATACACATACAAGGAAGATCTGTTAGTACCACTATAATTTAAGTGCACACAAAACTAAAGTCAATGAGGAGGAAATAGAAGTTTGAAATTGATTGAACATGCAATCAAGATTCATTAATAATAATTGGGGATTGGAATGCAAAAGTTGGGAACAAGGAAGAAGGACCAGTAGTTGGAAAATATGGACTTGTGACAGAAATGAGGCTAGAGATAGAATGATAGAATTTTGTACTAGCAATGATTATTCATTGCAAACATCTTTTATAAAAAACATAAATGGCAACTATACACTCGGACTTTACCTAATGGACTACACATGATGTCATTTCCCAAGGACTGGAACCTTAACTGAGATTTTATATATATATATATACAAACACACACACACACACACACACACACACACACACACACACACACACACATATTCTTAAACTCATTGTTGTTGAGCAGATTCTAACTCATGGTGACCCCATGTGTGTCAGAGAGGAACTGTGCCATGGCATTTTCTTAACTCTAATTTTTGTGGAAGCAGATTTCCAGACTTTCTTCTGTGGTGCTGTTTGATATGTTTGAAGCAACAGCATTTAGAATTGTTGGTGTTTTAATGTAAATCAACTCATAGCTGACCCTACAGCAAGTTTTCAGAGGAAGCAAATGACACAGGAGGATATTGCCCATCTTTCTCCCATGAAGCAGTTGTAAGCCTAGAATTGTGAGCGTTTGTGTTGGCAGAGGAACTCCTTACTACTACGTCACCAGAGCTCCTCTACTTTTAGGGTAGTAGTCAAGGACACTCTATTTTCTATATTCAAGGATGATGTGTGTGTCTATGTGCACCAGATAATTAGAATAAAGAGGAAAAGCAGACTAGGACTTACTTCACCGCTCACCAGTTCTAGTTCTGCCCAGAACTGTCTGTTACCACTGCCATGTCTTTGTGGTCATTGCTTTATTCCTTTGATGCCTTTTCCTAGTTGTGTTTCTGAGACTGTTCTCTCTTTCTCCTTGAGTTCTAGATGAACTCTGCAATTTATCTGTTGTGTGACTAGGAATAAAACTCCCCCGGGCCTTGATTTCTTCATCTTTTAAGCATATGACACCATATTTGACCTAGGTATGTTGTTGGCATTTTGCAGAAACAAAATTAATCAATACCTGCCAGAGCGCTTTATGATGATAAGGCCTCATGCAAACATGGGGCAGTATCATTTGACAATAAACAAATCATTCCTCCCTCCTTGCCTATTAAAAAATTGCCTTTATTGTTTATCTATTGAATCTTTTCCTTACAACAATCTGGACGTACCCTGTACCTGCCTTAAGAAAAGCATTGGAATGTTAAAGATTGATATCGAAATGAAAAAGTACCATCTATAATTGGCAGGAGTTAAGCAAGTTCAGTGCTTACTAAAGAAGAATTATGGACAGTTAAGACGGCTGTCGGGAACCTCTCCAGAGTACTGAAGAGCAACGATGTCACACTGGAGATTTAGGTGTGCCTGATCCAGGTTATAGTCTCCATAATTACATGCTAGCCATTGGAGAGCTGGACAGTAATGAGGGATTATAGAAAGAGAATTGATGTCTTTGATCTGTGGTGCTAGAGAAGTGCGTTGAATATACCATGGACTACTAGGAGAACAAACAGGTTTGTCCTGGAGAGGGTGAAGCCAGACTGCTTCTTGGAGTCAAGGATTCTGAAGCTTCGTCTGACATACTTTAGGCATGTTGCAAGGAAGGACCAGTCCTTGGAGAGGGACATCATGTTTGGGAGAATGGAGGGACAGTGCAGGAGAGGAAGCCCCATGATGAGATGAATCGATTCAATGATTTGGGCAGTGGGAGTATGTGTGTTGGAGACAATGAGGTTGGCACGGGATAGAGCAGGGTTTAGGGCTCTTTTACATAGAGTCGCTATGAGTCACAAGTAACTCGATGGAACAAAATAACAACAATGTGCTTGGCTATTTTAGTCCTCACTGAGAAGAGAAATGGACTCTGGAACATTTGTAAACTTGTCCAGTGATTTGAAGGAGAGATACAGTCCAGTTAGCCATGAGATCATATAGTATGATCCTGGTTGAGGGTGGAAGGACATCATTTAATAGATTTTTATTTGCACTAAATTGTCAGCAAGAGCTACCAGGGCTGCTTTTGACTCTTTTGAGAAAGATTTCTTGTGGGTTCACGTTTACCCAGTTCCAAATTAATTGGTTTATACTACTATTTATTTGCTTTAAGGTGACTTAACAATAAATCATTAGACCCTAGAACAACACACAGGCATGAAAAGTGGGATGGATTAGAAAGTAAATTCAGGCATCAAGATGACAAGTTTACCCTCACGAAAAAAAAAGTATACCATTTATTCACATGCACTTTTTTCCTCCAAATATCTTCTCATTACCATTTTTAAACACGTGCTTATTCAGCTGTTCTTCAATATTTCAGCTTGGCAAAAGTGAAGTTGATAGCTCTTTTTTGTTGTTGAGTACCATCGAGTTGGAACTGACCCATAGCTGGCCTCCAGTAGGTTTTCAGAGGCAGTTAATAGCACAGGAGGAGATTGTCCATCCTTCTCCTGTGGAGCAGCTGGTGGATTCAAACTTCATGCTGTCAGAATTGAAGCCCAGTAGTAGACCTTATATTATAGCTCAGATGCAAGGCATTCTGGATTCTTGGACCTGGGAGGGTGTGACTATGGAGGAGGGCATAGCCTAGCTTCAGAGACTGCCAAGGACAATATGTTGCTGTTAGGTGCCATCAAATGAACTACATACAACTCATAGGGGCCCTATGTATGACAGATTTGAACCTTAGCCTATATTGTGCCATTCCCATGATTTCCACTATGCTCCGGTTGCGGGCACTGTATTAATTCATCCTGTTGAAGCTATTCTTCTTTTTCTCTGACCCTCTAGGTTTTTTTGCAGGATATCTTTTTCCATGATCTGGTCTTTCCAAACAACTTGTCCAAGGCATGTTATGATTAAATTTCACTATCCTTGCCTCTAATAAGCCCTCTGGATGCCTTTCCTCCAAGACAGACTAGCGCAACTCAAAGGTAATGATTCTTCTTCTGTCATCCTTATTCACTATCTAACTTTCAAATACAGAGGAAGTAATTGGAAAGACAACGGCTTGGATCAAATGTCTTCAAACTGACATCATTATTCGTTAGCAGTGTGGAGAGTTTTTTGACAGCCAATCTTCCAAATGCAGCATATCTTTTGAGAGGGAAGACAGGTTCTGTTACTGAATTCAGAAGCAGTGAATACCAGACACCTAGTGTGGAATGGGGCATGGCAGTAGGGAATGCAGACAATGTTTAAAAACCAAGGGTTCCAAGTAACCGTTGACTGCTCTTTTGGTAGCAATTATCACCCTATCTTTCACTTGTTACTGTTGAGTACTATCTAATCTGAACCAAACCTTAGCTAGCTCTCCAGCAGGTTTTTGGTGGCAGTAAATTACTTGAAATTTCCCACCCTTCTTCTGTGGAGCAGCTGGTAGATCCAAGCCACACACCTTTCTTTTGGCAGCACAATTCCTTACTACTAGCCACCAAAATTCCACCTTTAGCTTGGATTGGTGTAATCTCCTACTTGGGATGGTTCCAGAGAAAACAATGAAGTTGAATATTAAGATCTAGCTAAATGTCTTGGATTAAGCTCAGGCACTAAATAAGGCAATTGCCCTCAGGAAGGAGGGTTATTGATCCCTCTGATCTGCCAAAATCCAGTGACTAAATAGAGGTTGACTTAAGGTCCAAGTAAAAGCTCAGCCTTGGCCCTGTTTGGTACCTGAGCTCGAAGGTCTACTTGGCACGCAGAACAAAAGCCTAGAATTCATGATGGGATTTCTAGTAGAAATTCAAACTTGTTTGAGTCCCTAACTATTTGGCAATTAGGTTAGGAATTGAGGTGGCCAAAATGTGAAAAGTGAAGATTTTGAGAGGATTTAAGGGCTTACGGAAGATAGAGGGTGAGCTTCGGAAATAATATGACACCATGAAATGCTATTTACCATAACCAGAGACAAAATGACAAAACAAAGAAAGATTTTTTTTTATGACTGACTTTTACACTTTTAATCTTGTCCTTAAATGAAGATGAAACATATCATATAACCTTTCTACATATTCTACCCATGTTCATTGTTTGCCAAGAGTCTGCCAGGCAGCTCGCTAGTACAGAAAAAGCCAGTAAGCACATGGCATATGGTAAAACTAATGCACTCAAATGGGACTTTTAGCCTTGTCCTCATTAACCTTAGACTTTAATCAGTTGAACTGAAGTCTCTCCACTTGGTGGGAGATGTTTTCAATAATGACTGGTGCTTTAAGGAGCCAGAGGTAGTGTGCTGAGGAATTCTGTCATAATTGATGAAGGAGGACTGAAGGATCAGGGAGCGAACTAGAAGCAGCAGGTGGGGAGGCCAATGATCAGAATGATATAAATAGTAGAACCTCTCTTTGAGAGAGTAGGTAATCTAAGGTAATCTAATCTATTCGTGGGTCTCCTCATGGAAAGGGGTCAGTCTCATTTGAAAGCTATTGGGCTTTGAGAAACATTCTACTCTTGAATATTGCAAACGTTCCTGCTCTTTTGGATTCAACTGACATTTTTCCTTAGGCTCATGCTCCTTTCTAATACCCCCTGAGTAAGACCCACACGGGTTCCTGAACAGTGTGTGTGTCCTGTGAAACCCTCCACAAGTACTTATCACAATCTATAAATAATAAATAATGATGATCATGATGATTTAATAAGCAGTAAGGTGCATTTCCTGAGCCTAAGCTAATATGTCATTTTCCTGTCAAAGGAGTAGCTTCCTATTAGATTGCTAAATTATCTTTTTTATTATATTTAAGGCACCATGTTTAGTGATTTACTCTTCTTTGCAATTAGGCTTGGTGATTAGAGAAATCTTTTCATGGCTCTGTTCTTTCTCTTTAATAACACATTCACAGGGAGTCTGAAGGTGATACATTGCTTACTGAGTAGAGGAATATTTAGAGTTAGGTCAGAACACTTTTGTAAAGTGAGAAGAAATTTGAATCTTCTCCAGAGATGATGATCAATTATGTCTGTATAAATATACAACAAAATTTCAACATCTTTTTAAAATCTAACAATCAAGAAGTGGGTTCTGAAAACTTATTAATGGGTTCATATATGGCACTTGTCCTTGTCCTCACAAACTTCAGACTTTCATTTTTTTGAAGTGGAATTCTCTCTACTTAGAGAGATAAAGATTCTAGAAGACAGAATCGTATGTTAGAATGCACATCTTAGATTTCATCTATGGAGATTTTGTTTTCAGAAAAGACTGTCTCTACTATAACTGGTCACTCATCAGATTCCATTTAAAAGTAGTTTCACAGGTCCAGGCCATTTTTTACACAAAAGGTTATCCAGAAGAGTCTTTCCATGTCTTTTGACCATTTTGTAATTTGTTGTCAGTCTTTTTCTTTTTTTTTTTTCTGCAACTTAAAGGTATTTTAT
>NW_006399800.1:10136232-10138636 GCF_000299155.1 Elephantulus edwardii
GCACATAACAACAGCAGCAGCAGCAGCAGCAACAACAACAACCTCTTGGTGCAATTGTAAAATGGTACAACCACTCTAGAAGGCAGTGTGGCATTTCCTCAATTGAATATCGAAATTCCATATGACTCAGCTATTCATTCCACTGTCAGGAATATACTCTGAGGAAAATAGAACCAAGACACAAATGGATAGTTACACATTGATGTTCATAGCAGTTATTCACAATAGTAAGAAACAGAAAAAGCCAAAACGTCCATCAACAAACAGACAAGTGGATTGAGAAATTATGGTGCATTCACATGATGGAATGCTATGCAGCACTCAGGAAACTAGATTGACACAGTGATTGTAACTGGGCTAAAGCATGGTGGAGATCATTAAGATGGTACAAGTTAAGACAAGATTCTGATTTATTGTTCATAGGATCTCTATGAGTTGATGATCCCTAACTAAGATGACAAGAACAACATTCCTATTTTGAAAGATTTTGTATTTGAAACTACATAATACTGTGCTCATTATATCTTTATGTCATCATTATTACCTGATTGGGTTTATATTCTAGCTAAGGGAAAAACTGCTGCCACTAGTAATAAAAATTTTGTTAGATGATAGAGTTTATCATCATCATATATAGGTGACACAATAGACTGGAAATTATGGAACAATATCATTATTTTACCTGTAAGCAAAATATTGTTGAAGATAATACTAAAACAGTCATAATCGTACATTTACTTGGAATATACAGAAATTCAAGTTGTATTTAAAAGAAGATGTGCATCAGAAATATACATCATTGCTGATGTTAGATGAATCTTGGCTGAAAGCAGAGAAAACTAGAAGAATGTCTATTTGGGTTTTATTGACAATGCAAAGGCATTTGACTATGTGGATCACTGAAAACCCTCCCTATGGTTAACATTGAGAAGAATAGGAATCCCAGAACACTTAAATGTGCTCATATAAAATCTATATCTAGACCGAGAAGCTGTTGTCCAAATAGAACAAAGGAACACTGCATGGCTTAAAATCTGGGGCAGTGTGCATCAGGGATGTATCCTTTCTCCATATCTGTTCAATCTGTATGCTGAAGAAATAATTCATGAAGCTGGACTCTATGAAGAAGAATGTGGCATGAGAATCAGAGGAAGGCTCATCTGTAGCCTGTGTTATGTAGATGACACAACCGTGTTTGCTGAAAGTAAGGAGGACCTGAAAACATTTGCTACAGAAGATTAAAGACTGCAGCCTTCAATATGGACTATAGGCAACATAATGATAGGTGGAGAAAGAATTAAAACTGTCAATGTTTTTATCTTACTTGTATCCATGGTCAACACCCTTGGTAGCAACAGTCAGGAGATCAGGAGATGTATTGCTATCTCTCCAAAATACTGAAAAGCAATGATGTCAATGTGAAGACTAAGTTGCTCCTGATTCAGTCCATGGTATTTTAAATAACTTGCTTTGCATCTGGACAGTGAAAAATGATGACGGAAGAATTAATGCCTTTGAGTTGGGGTGTTGGAGAAGAAAACTAAATATCCCGTGGACTGCCAAAAGAATGAACAGATACATCATGGAAAAGGTGCAGTCAGAGTGCTCCTTGGAAGCAAGGATGTCAAAGCTTCTTCTCTCATATTTAGACAAGTTGCTAGGAAAGACTATTTCTTGGAAAGGAGATATCATGCTTGGAAAAGTGGAGGAGTATCGAAAGAGAGGAAGTCTGTCTCCCAATGAGATAGATTAACAAGGTGACTGCAGCAATGGGCTTAATCAAGTGTATTAAAGATGATGCAGATGGCACAGGACAGGACTGTATTCAGGTCTGTTGTTCATAAGGTCACTAGGAATTTTACTCAACTTGATGGCACCTAAAAATAACTTTTTTTTTTTAATGTGGAAAATAATTTAATGGCATTTTGTTTTTCCTTTAATAGTTTTTTGGAGTTCTAGGCAGCTGATATAGGAAACTACTGTCCTAAACTATGTGAGTCCTTCATGCCTGTTTGGTAGGACTTGTGTTCCTGCCTTATATGTCTCACAGACCATTCTCTTTCATACACAGATGCTTGAGTCTTAGATACTTAGTTTTGTATGGCTACTCATTAGACACTACATTCTTAACTACTCAACTGTGAGACCCTCCTAGTTTCTATAGTCTCAACTAAGTCAAAGACATTTTAGCCTTCTTCTCTAAGATAGTAGGGGTTTTGCTGGATATTGTGTTAAAAACAGATAGCTCTGGTACCTTAGTGGTAAGAAGTTGCACTGCCAATCCAAAGGCACATGGCTCAAATCCACTAGCTGCTCTTCAGGAGAAAGATGGGCAATCTCCTCGTAGTTGATTCAGAGGTACATAATAACAAACAACAGCTACAGCTTTAAAAAGGTTTCTATT
>NW_006399800.1:10140886-10148043 GCF_000299155.1 Elephantulus edwardii
ATTGTGTGAATATACCACATCTTCTCTATCCATTTGTTTTTTGATGGAAAAAGGTTTCTTTTAAAATGTTTTTAAAATTTTAATTGTGATTTTTCTAAAAGTTTACAGAAAAGTTAGATTTTCATTCAGTCATTGTCACAGATTTTCCTCTCTGCCTTCACCCCCCAGTTTACTTTCTTTATTTTTTAAAAAAATTTTATTGTTGCACAAATTTTCTTGATATCATGGAATTTACATTAAAAAAAGGAAAAATAGTAAATTTTATATGTATATAAAAATCAATCAACTATCAATCAAAAATTCCATTTCTAACTCTGAATGACAAAGTATCATGGAGTACAATTCAGTCCTAGTTTTTCCTAGCAAGAAGTCAGTCTAAATTTCTAAAACAAATGTCTTTGGAGGTGGAAAAAAACACTTCTTGAATTAGTGTATCTGAGAGGTCTTGTAAAATTTTAATGGGAGTTGGCAGGTTGTTAAGTCATGAAACTGATGAGAAACATAGTATGGTGAATCCAAGTGACTTAGTAGTTCTTGTTTTCAAATTCCCAGAGACGTGGCTCCAATAAATTTCTTAAATACTATTCACAGGTCTTAATTTGCTTTGATGCAACTGCAGCATTCCAGGGAAAGTCATGAATGCTGAAGGTGTCCATGCTTTCTCTCTCAGAATATGTATGTGGAAAGGAATTCCGTTAACCAGTGTTTATGTCAAAGTCAAATTGTAAGCTAATTTTTTCCTGCCTATGGGGATATACAAGCTAATAGATGTTGACAAGCATTAGCTGACTCTCTACAGCTTTTACAAATTTAAGCATCTAAAACACCAGCAGCCATTATTTCAAGGGATGCTTGCTATAGTTTTATCGCAACAAAATTAAAATGATGCCCAGGGGTAGTTTGAGATATTGTATACTTAGAAAATTGGTTAAAAACCTTTCATGTTGTTGTGTGCTGTGAGTTGGAATTGATTCATAGCTGACCCTGCAGGGGAATCAGAGGTAGTACACTGCATGAGAGGAAACTGTCCATCCTTCTCCCATATGCAACTGGTGGATTTAAACCACATGCCAGCTTCTTATCACTACTACACTGCTAGAGCTTCCTAAAAAACCCTTCTCCCCCAAAAATAACCTCAAAACTACCCATATCAAAAGTAACTCCCTTCATAAAATGTTAAATCAGTGCTGGAGGAAAATACACATGAAGAAGTTGATTATGTCAATATAATTATATCTGAAGGGCTTGAAAGGCTGGGGGAGGGAGCAAAGTAAGGACTAAATGGTGAAGTTTATCTACAAGTGAAAAGCACCTGTATGAAGACTGAAACAGGGAAAGGTAGAAGAATACATTTCAGTAGTACTATTTAGTGGAACTTTGTATTGTTAGGCTTTTGTGTTGGCAAGACAAATCTAACTTGTCTGAACTGTTAAGGTATTAGGGGACAAACTGGAAATGCCAGCCATTATGGGGAAAATAAGAAGAGGGATAATTAGGAAAGTAACTGTTACTAAGCTTAAATGACAGCAAAATATCTGAGTGGAATACCTGAGAAGTTAGTGCTGGAGGGAATACAGCAATCATTCAAACTGTTTATCTCAGCGATGAGGAGACTAGGGCACAGTAGGATTCAATTACTTGCCTACTTAGCGACACACTAGGACTACTCCCCATGTTTCTTAACTTGTGTCCTATATCAACATGCCTTGTCAATGTCTTTAAATGTTTGGGGCACCCATGGGACAGGATAACTAGAGGTCAGGATTTTGGTTAAGAGGGGATATTAAAGATTTGAATGAGAGGCAAGCAAGGTCCAGGTACTGCTTTTTAGAACCTGGAATGTAAGGATGGACATATGGGCAGGGAGCATTAGTCAGAGACTTCAATTATTGAATTACAGCTGCAAGGTCTTAAGTGAGTCTGACTGAGCACAGACCTGAGGAAGAGCTTGGTAAGCATAGGCAGCAGGTTCTAGGGCTCATAGTGAGCATGCTTCATGTAGTTACAACATACCTTTACATTTTAAAGATTTTTTTCTTTCATTCATTTAGTGTTTTTGTATGATCGTTACCATACATTATGTCTTATAAAATGAATCACTGTTGATCTATGTTCACGATTACCCCATCTTTTCAGATCGTCACTGGATCTTTCCTAATTCCTTCACCTTCTCTCTCCATCTTCCAAGATCTGATATTTGTAAGGATGAACATTGTCTTATTGTCACTATTAGGTGAGAGGTGTCTATTGCCTTAGTTGTTTTAACTAGGTATTGTTTGTTATGTATGTTCACGTCAGAACTGGCTCATAGTGGACCCTCCAGTGGGTTCTGAGAGGAAGTTAGTTAACTGCACAGGAAGGGGCTACCCATCTTTTTGTCCTACAGAGTAGCTGGTAGATTTGAATCATGTGCCTTTGTGTAGATAATGCATTTCTTTAGCACTAGGCCATCACAACTTTATTAGATATTAGTATAGAGAATTTGGGTACTGCTATTGTATACCCAACTAATGCCAGAGAAGGAACTTGAAAACAGTTAAGTATTTAAAGGGCTTTGGTTTTCTGTGGCATTCGTTTTATCTTTTTGTTGATCAGAACCCGAAGCTAACTATTATCAGAATTCGAGGGCTTCTCTGACATAAAATGAGACAGTGACTATGATTAGGGAAGTTTGGAGGTGTAGTGGGTAAGGAATTGAATTACCAGCCCAAAAGCATGCAGTTCAAATCAATTAGTTGCTCTGCAGAAGAAAGATGGGCCATCTCTTCCTGGGACATTTATAACCTCTGAAAACTTACTGGAGATTTCAGCTATAAATCAGTTCTGACTCAACCACAGTGAGAGAGTGAGTGAGTGACTAGAGCTAGTCACTATAGCTAGAAAGTGACTCAAAGGGTTTAAGATAACTTCTCAAAGTTTTCTTATTGTGAGATGAATGAAAGACAACAAAGCAAATGGATTTTCTATTTAACATTTTGTTTTGACGTTCATAAATACATGCAATGTAACCACATATTTCCACTTCTTTGTGATTTTAATTTCCATCATTCCTTCTATCCTACTCTTTCTTGCCTTCAAAATTCTATACATGGGCAGATACTGCCCTTTTGCTCTTATGTGGTGATTATCGGAGGGAGTGAATACTTCCCTGGAGATATTGTTCACTTTATAGGCCTGTCTACTGCTTATATAGTATGGTACTGGAGGCCAGTTTGAAACTCATCTGCAGGAGCTAGTTCTACAGAAGCTGTTGCCTGAGATTGGGGAGCAGTAGGGTGGAATGTTGATTTGCTAAGGCAAGTGAGGCAATGTGATAAGACCTCCTATTTAAAAACCCATTAGGGCCACAGGGTTTAAATTGTTTTTTGTCAAACATTCTTCTAAGTGGTATAGCACTTGTCTATGAATTGCTGTACAGAGGTAACTGTGGTCACTGTGATGCTAAACACTGTGACATAGATGTGCCAAATGCGACAATGGTCACCCATAGTGGACAGTGTTTGGTGGAGCTTCCCAATTAAAACAAGCTTGGCATTCACTTCTGAAATTGCTTGCCCTGGAAACTCTAGGAATCGTGCTCAGGTCTTTTGTTCATCAGGTCACTATAAATCATCTACAACTTGATGGCATTAACAACAACATTGCTTATATGAATGTTGAATCACTGAGGTGAGCTTTGGTCCATGTTCAAAGTGACTAAGGATCTTGTGGGTTCTATGTCTTTATTGGACTGATAAGCGTAGGGATGTTTTTGAGTTTTGTTCCACATTTTTTACCTACTCTGTCAAAGACCTCTACTGTGATCCTGTTTAGTCACCAGTGATAGATGGGCACCATCTACTTCTCAGGGTTGTGAAAGTTGAGGTTAGTATGGCCCATTAGTCTTTTGGGATAATTATCTTACTACATATTTACGTTTTCCTCTTTTTCTGAACAGGAAGAGATCTATAGTTGAACTGCCTGCAAGTTTTTAAGATCCTAGTAGCTACTCACCAAAGAAGAACGTAGAACATTATTTTTGAGGACTACAGAAGCTCACTCTTCAAGGTCTGTTGACAATTTGTGCCTATTCTAGGTTTAAGACAGTGTTAAGAATCCAAATGAAACTTTCCCTCTGTGCTATTGCTGAGGGAGCCTCCAGCTCTGGTGAGCAGTGCACTGAACATTTTTTAAGTTGGAGCAATATGTTATCAACTGGCATCTGAACAAGAAGAGGAACCTAAGATGGACTTAAAAATGTGCTGGAGGCTCAGAGGTAAAAAAAAGACAGCTTTTGGAGGATTTGCTATAAAAAATAAGATCAGTGGCAAGGTACTTTGTGGTTAAAAAAAGACTTGGTTTTGACATCTACTAGCTGTATAAGCCTAAATACTTTGTAAAATTAACATAATAAAAATATGACTCCTTCGTCCCTGAGGACAATTAAATGAGATTCTCATCACTGTGGTTATTTTATGGTAAGAACTCATTAAGTATCCAATATTGTTATTACTACTATGACTTCTGTTGAGTCAAATGACCAAGTGGTACTTGAGAGTTCTTTGGACTTCTTAGCTCTAGAGTACTATGTATTTTCAAGAGTAACCTGGCCTTGCAACATATAGGAGAAACTTCTCCAGGTTTAAAGGAAATGCAGTGACTCAAGCTTCCATGATTCAAAAAGAAGAAAGAATGGAAGCAAGAGCTGAACCTAGAAGCACCCTGCTCTAGGGAAATGGAGGTTTCTGAACCCTAGAATTAATTATTCCCAAACATTGTTTACTATGCATTTCAAGGGTAAGAATTTCTGGAGAACAAACAGGAACAGCTCTCCATCTTGGTTGGTTTGTTGTGGGGTTCCCCCCCCTCCTCTGTCTTTGTAATGATTGTTTGCTGTCTTCATGATGATATCCTTGATGTCATTCTACAACTCCTCTGGTCTTTGACCATTGGTGTTCAATTCTTCAGACCTGTTCTTAAGATCATTTCTAAATTCAGGTGGAATAGACTTAAAGTTGTACTTTGGTTCTTGTGGATTTGTTTTCATTTTTTCCAGCTTCAATTTGAACTTGCACATGAGTAATTGATGATCTGATCCACATTCAGCACTACGCCTGTATTTTGAGTGCTGATAACTGAGCTTCTCCAACAATTCTTTCTACACAGGTAGTCAATCTGATTCCTGTCCAGTACATCAAGTGAAGTACATGTGTAAAGTTTCCAAAAGTTATTTGTGAAGAATAAGCCATTGAATGCACAAAATTCAATTATTCAATCACCAGCCTTATGCACAAAATTCAATTATTCAATCACCAGCCTTATTTCTGTCACCATGTCTGTGATTTCAGATTAATGTTCCTTCTTCATTGTTTACAACTTGTGTATTTTAGTTACCAGTAATTACTATTGTATCTTAATTGCATGTTTAGTCAATTTTCAACAGCAAAATTTAGTTGTTCTTGTTCTTATTATGTGCTGTTGAGTTGCTTGTGACTCATAGCAACCCCATGTACAATATCTCTGAACCCTGCTCTATTCTGAGCCAACCTTATTTATCATCTCAACACACCTATCCCCATTACCCCAGTTACTGGGTCAATCCATCCCATTGAAGCAAAATTTGGCAGATATCCTCAAATTTTTCTTCTTTGTCTTTAGTTGTTGTGTGAATAATAAATAGTCCTATTAACAGGTCTTATGGATAGTATCCTAACACTTAGAACATTGTGCTTGAGGATAGATCTTGACATTATCTTTTCAACTATGAGTGCAGCAACATTCTCCTTCAGTTTTTCATTCCCAACATAGTTGTTGTTTTGTACCATTGAGTCAGAATAGACCCATAGCTGACCCTCTAGTGGGTTTCAGTTGCTGTTAATCACACAGGAGATTTCCCATCCTTCCCTGGAGCAGCTGGTGGATTTGAACTGTGTGCCTTCAGGATTGTTGCACAGCTTCTTGCTACTAGGCCACCATTGCTCAAATAGCATGAAAGATCATGTGTTTTTGTGATTCAAAATGGCCTAAGCCAGTTCATCTTCATTCACTAATCCTAGAATGTAGATCTTCATGCATTCCATTTCATTTTTAACAACTTGAAGTTTTCCTGTGATCATAGTTTCATACATTCCGTGTTCCAGTTCTTAAAGAATATTTATAACTATTTCTCCTCATTTTGAGTGGCATCCAATCAGAACTTTCCTTTTAATACTATGGCTACCTGTATTTCTCTATTGATCAAAGGCCAATCTTGCTTCCTAGTCTGTCTTAATATGGAAGTTCTATATCTAGACTAAGAAATTCTTGTCTCAAAAGAGCAAGGAAACACTACACGGCTTAAAATTAAGAAAGTTGTACATGAGAGCTGCATCCTTTCTCCATGTGCTGAGCAAATGACTTGAGAAGATGGGCTCTGTAAAGAATAATATGGCATCAGGATTGGAAGAAGATTCATCAACAACCTGCATTATGCAAATTACACAACCCTGATTGCTGAAAGTAAGGAGAACTTGAAACTCTTGCTTCATAAGATCAATATGCAACATCTCAACAGCAAGAAGACGAAAATAACTGAAACGATAGGCAACATCATGATAGATGGAGAAAAGGTTGAAACAGTCAATGATTCCATCTTCAATCCAGGAGTCAGGAGATCATAAAATGTTTGGGGCAAGACTGCTGTCAGGAGCTTTCCCAAAATATTGAAGAACAATGACATCAATTTGAAGACTAACTTGTGTTTGGCTTGTTAATGTTGTTGTTAGATGTTGTCAAGTATGGCTCATAACAAGCCTATCAGCAAAAGATATGAACCCTGTTCTATCTTATGCCATCATTACATTTTCTGACACACATGAACCCACTGAAGCTGTCATCGTGTCAGTCCACCTGGTTGAGGATCTTCTCCTTCACTGACCTTCAACCCTTCCCAGTATAAATGATGTTTGTTATTGTTTTCCCGCATTTCAACAGACTTTCAATCTGGGCTCTACCACTATACTACTAACTATCCTCTTTCTTTAGTGTTCATAGGTTTTCAAAGGCCTGTTATTTAAGAAGTAGATGGTCCATTCTGCTTCCTGTTGTTGTTGTTGTTATGTGCCGTCGAGTCGCCTGCGACTCATAGCGACCCTATGTACAACAGCCCTAAACTCCGCTCTGTCCTGTGCCAATCGCAC
>NW_006399800.1:10153698-10160808 GCF_000299155.1 Elephantulus edwardii
TATATATATTTGTTGTTGGGTGCCATCAAGTCAAATACAACTCATAGTGACCTTACAGACAGCTAACCTGAACTTTGCCCTATCCTGTGCCATATTCATCATCTCTGACACAGTAGAGCCTATTGCTGAAGTCACTGTATCAATTCATCTTGTTAGAGGTCTTTCTCTCCTTCACGTTCATCTTTCCAAGCATGATGCTCATTTTCAAGAAATAGCGTCATCTAGATATAAGTCCAAATTATGAAAGATGGAGCTTCACCATCTTTGCTTCCAAGAAGCACTCTGACTGCTCTTTTCCCAAGACATAGTTGTTTGTTCTTTGGCAAGTCCATGGGATATTCAGTATTCTACTCCAACATCACAACTCAAAGGCATCAATTCTTCTTCTGTCATCTTTATTCATTGCCCAGCTCTTTGATGCACAGCAGATGTTTGAGAGGACCATGGCCTGAATCAGGCACACCTTAGTATTCAAACTAATATCATTGGTCTTCTGATTTTGGAGAGGTCCCTGACAACAGACTTGTCCAATGTAATATATACCTCCTGATTTCCTGACTGCTGGTACAAAGGGTTTTGATTGTTGATTCAAGCAGTATGAAATCTTTGACTATTCCAATGCTTTCTCCGTTTATCATAATATAGACTACTGGTACTGGGGGAAAACCTGAGTCAGCTTTGTGTACTATGCTAGTGAGAATTAGGAGAAAAAAGAAAGAAATAAGAATGGGCCCAATTTTTTCCCCCCAGAGGGCCAACTCTATTTTAATACAAGGATAGTACTATTTAAACTTTTAGTCACATGTGGGCACATTGCCAATAAGGAGAAAACATATATCACAGAAGTCATGGATGCTCCGCCCAACCTCTAGCCTCTGGTGGGAGGGGACATCTTGGACACACAGCTTGGCTGTGGGGTGTGCCATGATAGGTTTATTAGCAAGGAAGTGTGCTTCACTTGCTTATGTGAGCCAAACAGGCCACAACCCAGCCAGGACTATCATGGGGTTCATTTCCTCCTTATGCATGTTCACCCACAAGCATGCAGATTGCATAGTTATGGGGGAAGGACACAGGCCCTGGAACAAACCTTTATAGGATCACTAGGGTGTGTTTTTTGAATGTTTTCTTTCATGGCACTTGAACATTCCCAGCTGACAGAAGGTATACACACACACAGAACAGGTGTAAGCTTTCGTTCCACTGTGGATTCACTGGTGCACATTGAGGTTCCCCCTGTGGCTGAACCTTTTACCACACTCTGGGCACTCCAATGGCCTCTAGTTTGTATGGGTCCTTTTGTGGCCATGCAGGGTAGACTCGTGGGTGAACGTTTTTTTGGCAGATCTCACACTTGTAAGATTTCTCTCCCATATGAATTCTCTGGTGGACTCAAACATCTGAGGCTGCATGAAGCCCTTCCCACAAATGCTGCACTTCAGAGGCCTCTCCCTTGTTGTGGCTCCTCTGGTGGCTTTGAAACTGAGATTTAGAGCTAAATGTTTTCGGACAAAATTTACAGTGAAACAATGTTTTTCTCAAGGGCTCTTGTCTTTTATTTGGTCCCACAATACTCTGAGGGTTAGGGTCTGTTGGCTCAATGATCTTTGGAGGATTTATTTCATACAATCCCACCAGTGCTAGGAATTGTCTTTTGTCCAAATGTGCAACTTCTTCCTGGGACCTTCTTTGAGAACTGCAAGGAACTACAATCAGTTTTCTTTCTTGGGAACATTTCTGATTCCTCTTCTTATGTGGAATGGAAACTTCTTTCTCCAAAACAAGCGGTACTTCAGCTTCCATGTATTTAATGAAAGGTCTTTCTTCAGGAGTCTTTCCATCATTGACCCTGGCAGAATCTCCAGGATTATTCAGAAGCAGAGGTTCCTGTGCTTCACATGCTGTCACCTCTCTCCTGCCTTTCATTAAGTTATTCTGCAGCTCTGCCTCAGATCTCCAATTCTCCAGCTCAGCATTTACTGAAATGATCTTTTCCTTTTCTGCCAGTAAGTCGTCTTCGTTGGATCTCTGATTCTCCAGCTCACTATATATTTTTTTAAATCTCCATCAAGCTGTCTTCCAAGTCTCTCAGATCTCCTATTCTCTAATTCACGATTTCCAAAAATGATCTCTTCTTGAACTTCCATCAAGTTGTCCTCCAAGTCTTTCTCAGATCCCAGAATCTCCAGCTCACTTCTTACAGAAATGGCCTCTGGAAGACCTATCAGCCCCTGCAGTCCCTCGTCTGGCTGTATTTCACTTGGACAGGCCTGGGGATCCCTGGACGAGATGCTCAGATCATCCGTGCCCTGGGTCTCAGCTTCCTTTTTCATCAGAGCATCTAGGTTTCTACAAAGAAATTCTTTATCACCCATTTAGACTATGGGCCACGTCAAGTAGTGCTTAGGATGGCTGAGCAGGCCTTCAGCTCTTTGTAGCTCCCATGCCACCCTCCATCACCAAGGTCTGTATGTCCAGTGGCACAGAAACTAGAAAGTTGGCTATTACAACCTTGTCTATGATTTGCTGCTTGACAGTATGGTCCAGATCCAGCCACACGTAGAGATTGTTAAGCATGTCCAGTCTCTTTACAATGTCACTCCCCTTCTGGATATCAAATTCTCTCAACTTGACTTGTTTGGGATTGAACCTGTTATTTTTTTCCCCCTCAAGGGACACTCTCTTGTGGATATACAGTCTGTGGAAACTCCAATTCGAAGCTGCCAGCAGGTCTTCCATGGTGCCACAAGGATCTTAAGTCAGTGGCCTCGCTTTGTAGGGAATTTTCCATTATGACTTAGTGAGTTCTTCAAGAAGCCAGTGAGTAGTTTTCACCTATCTGAAGGCATCTACTTTGGTGTTGTTTTGGGGTTTTTCGCTAGTAAGTTCACAGCTGGGTGTAGATGTCCCCATAGGCCTGTCTGGCGTCCCCGTCCATGACCATGCAGAAGCTGGGGAAGGTCATCTCAGACAAGCGCTGTGGCCTGAGGTGTGCATGCTCCAAGTTGAAACGCACCGTTTATACACAGCCAATGAAAGCTTCCCATTGTGTCACCAACTGACTACATTCCCAGTAGGGCGCAGGCTGGTGGGTTTTTGCATCATGGACCTGAAGGTTCAAAGGCTCCCATCTGGTCACGCTCAACTGGAGAGGAGGGTGTTAGCCCAGGACCCAATTTTTAAAATGTTTTATTTATCACTTAGTTAATATAGCCAAATTTAATGAGAAAGACAGGTAACTCGATGGCACAAAACAACAACAAATGAGAGAGACTCTTTGAACACAAAAAATAATTTATCTTACAGATTCCTTTGCTATTGCTGGTTTTCTCAGGTATTTAAAAAATATTTCCACTGAATAGACAGAAACTCAGTTTAGAGAGACATTCATCAATCACTGTCAATAAGAAGAAAATGTAGATTGCATCATGTTGATGTTGTTGGATGGGGCTCTGTTTCTGATGACAAATTATGCAGTGAATGAGCCTGTCTGGAAAGATCTTAAGGCCCAGGATCATCCACTTCTTGCATATCATAATTACCACATTCAAGTATCATTTATCTAGTTCAGAAGTAAAGTAACATGTGTCTTTGATTTCCTAAAGTAGTTATATGAGGTGGTGCCAGGATTATTAGTTTAACTGTTCCAGACTTTTCTCTTTTATTCTTGGGTCTGAAGGGAGAATTTTGTCATTTCCCATACTTAAAATAAAAGTCTTCCGAAGATATTGGCTTAACCTTTCTTAAGCTTCAAGTACTACTTCAAAACGTCAGCCCTTCCAAATCTCAATGTGGTAGACAAGGTCTCTGCTTCCCTCTTTGAAGTCCATCTGTGGCTGTCTCTGTTTATTTGAAATGAGATCTTTAACAATTTGTATGCACTTCTGTTATTAAAAACAGTGAGAGATCCCACATTAGCTTATTTGTAATTTTGGAAACTTTTTAAGTGAAAAAGATTTTCATGCAAGTAAAAATGCATTAACAACATAAACCATATATAGTTTTAGTAAGTGACTTAACTTTTTTTAATTTTTATTTTATATTTGCATACAAAATTCATATATATCGTGTTTCACACTTAATTGCATACATTGCATTTTATAAATCTCCATTGATTGAATGACTTACATTTCAATCTTTATTTCTAAGTATTATAATTTTCTCTTGGATTGACTAGTTAGTCGTTTTTTTGTAGTGTTTTGTTTTTTTTTTTACAATGATGCTTTCTGCAGGTTTTATTACAATAAAAGATAGGAAACAACCCAACACATAGGAGCAGGGATTGGCTTAATACAATGGCTTTGCTCTTTTTTAAATAAAATTTTTGTTTTATACACATTTTATATTTATACAGAGTTTATATACATTGTTTTTCACAACGAGTCTTACCCATGTTCCTTTTCTGTTTACACTTTATTTTGTTTTAGTTTTTTATAATTTTTTATTTTTTCTTTTTACAGAGTTGGGATTTCCATTCATTCATTGCCGCAATTATCTCCCTTCCCACCCCTCTCCACAAGTTTGCTTACCCCTCCGAAGAGAGAAAAAAAAAAAAAAAGAAAAAAAATTCCTTCATTAGTATACAATTCCCACGTCCCTTCCACCCACCGCCCACCCGAAGTACACTTCTCTGTTGTTGTTGTTATGTGCCATCGAGTCGTTTCCGACTCATAGAGACCCTATGCACAACAGCCCTAAACCCTGCTCTATCCTGCGCCAACCGCACCGCCTCTGATACACCCATCCCGATTATCCCAGTCACCGAATCAATCCATCTCATAGAGGGTCTTCCCCTCCTGCGCTGTCCCTCCATCCTCCCAAACATGATGTCCCTGTCCAAGGACCTGTCCCTCCTGGCAACATGTCCAAAGTATGTCAGACGAAGCCCCAGAATCCTTGCCTCCAAGGAGTAGCTTGGTTTAATCCTCTCCAAGATGAAACTGTTTGTTTTCCTGGCAATCCATGGTACATTCAGTACCCTTCTCCAGCACCACAGCTCAAAAGCATCCACTCTACTTCTGTCCTCCCTACTCATTGTCCAACTCTCTGATGCATAACAAGCGATTACAAAGACCATGGCCTGTATCAGGCACACCTTAGCCTCCAGAGAGACACTGTTGCTCCTGAGTACCTTTGAGAGGTCCCTAACAGCAGACTTTCCCATCGCGATATGCTTTTTGATTTCCTGACTGCTGGTACCAAGAGTGTTGACTGTGGAGCCGAGCAAACTGAAGCTGTGAACAATCTCAATCTCTTCACCATCCATCCTGATGCTGCCAATTGGTCCAGTGGTGAGAATCTTTGTCTTCTTGACATTGAGCCTCAATCCATATTGCAGGCTGCAGTCCTTGACACTCTGCAGCAGGTGCTTCAGGTCCTCCTCAGTGGAGCTGTTTAATAACAGCAGTGGCAAATAACTCTCCTATTCACCCAACAGTTTGTGGAATGCTTTATATTGAGGAGGGAAACTATAGGATCATTTTAAATGATGTCACAGTTCTGTTAAGAAAAGGAATTGTTTTATTTTATTCACTTAACGGAATGCCAAGGGCTTTGAGGTGGAAGATAAAGTTCCATGAACATGTAATTTAAAGAGATATTGAAGAAGTAAACTATTTTCTTCCAATAGGCATACATTTGGAAGTTTGGGTAGAGAAGAGAGATTGCACTTGGAAAACAGGAAGAAATTGGAATAAGGGAAACCTCATATCTTCTTAATAAATATAGTCTAAGGAGCATTAAGATGTGGAAATTGGGATAGTTAATATGTGTTAATCATAATAATTTATAAAGAATCTTGAGAAAACTGGGAATTCCAGAATACTTTATTGTACTTTCGTAGAACTTGTACATAGACCAAGAAACAATTGTTTGAATAGAACAAGGGAATGCTACATGTACTGAAATTAGAAAAGGTGTATGCTAGGAAATGTGGGCTTTCTTCATACCTCTTCAATCAGTATGTTGAACAAATCATTCAAGCAGCTAGACTAGAAGTCCTAAGGATTGGAGGAAGACTCAGTAGCAATATACATGATACAGAAGACACAATCTTGATTGCAGAAAGTGAAGAAAACTTGAAGCACTTATCGAAGAAGGACTACAGCCTACAGTATTAATTATATATCAACATCTAGAAAACAAAACCACTGGACCAAAAGACAACATCATGATAAATGAAGAATGATTGGAGTTTCAGCAAATTCATTTTACTTAGATCCATAAACAATACCCATGTAACAGTAGTCAAGACATCAAAAGGCATATTGTATTGGCCAAAATGTCAAGGACCTCTCCAAAGTTCTAAAGAACTAGGATGTTAGTTTAAAGACTAAGGTGCATTTGATCCAATCCATGATATTTTAAATTGCTTCATATGCATATAAATGCTGAAAGTGAATATGAACGATCAAAGGAAATTGATGTCTTTGAAGTGTGGTGTTGGTGAACAGTATTGAGTCTCCATGAACTGCTAAAAGAACAGATGAATTTGTATGTGCATCCAGTGTGCTTGTTTGAGGCAAGAATGAGGAAACTTTGTCTCGTATGTTTTGGACATGTTCCAGTACAAAGAAAAAGAAAATATGCTTGGAAAAGTATAATACTAGCAAAAGGAGGAAAATCCTCAATAATATGAATTGATAGTGACTAGAGAGGCTAGGCTTGGGCACCTCACAGGACAGCCATCAGACCCCACAGACCCACCCTATTTTCTCAGGTAATCAGAGACGCCAAAAGCCCGCGACATCCGTTCCGGCAGAAAGGTCAAAGAGAGGCTAGGCTCTGACGAGATGAAGTTGGGCACCTCACAGGACAGCCATCAGACCCCGCAGACCCACCCTATTTTCTCAGGTAATCAGAGATGCCAAAAGCCAGTGGGCCCTCGGGCCAAGAAAAGCCTATCAACACAGCAATTCTACAGGATGCATCACCTTTGACACGATAAATATTGCGACTAAACTTCAGAGACACTGATCCCAACATAAGGAACTACCATCAGCTGATGTGTTTGAAATCACAGAAGACATGGAAACTTCATATATAAGTTATTAGATGGAGGGCTGGTGAAAGGGAGATAGATGTGAAGGGAGGGGGTAGAAGTGGATGGGT
>NW_006399800.1:10184941-10193881 GCF_000299155.1 Elephantulus edwardii
ATCCTCTCTACGCAGGCTGCTATCCCTCTGGCTCTTCACACTGTGCTCTCCACCTCCGCCATCTTCAATCCCTCTTCCATTTTCTTTTCCCACACCTTCCTCCACCCATCAAACTGTGTGACCCTAAGATTAACCACACCCCAACTCTCCTACTCCCCTCCCATCATTACCTCTCTGCTTTCACTGTCCCTCCCACCCTGCTTGGATCTTCATACACATTCTACAATAATGGTCTTATACACTATTTGTCCTTATGGGACTAAGGTAGTTCTCTTATCATAATGCTCTCCAGTCCCTCCCAAGTGTTTGTTGTTATGTGCCGTTAAGTTGCCTGTGACTGAAAGCTACTCTATATACAACAACTCTGAAGCTTGCACTGACCTGAGCCTGTCTCATTGACTCCTACACACCTACCTCCATTGTCCTAGTTATTGTATATTTTCATCATATCTGGGGGCTCCACTACTGCACTGTCCCTCCACCCTTCTGAGCATGATGTCATCCTCCAAGGATTGGTACCTCCTGGCCACATGCCCAAAGTATGTGAGGCAGAGTTTCAAAATCCTAGCCTCCAAAAAGAAACTTGGTTTCACCCTCTCTAAGACTGACCGATTTATTTTCTTGACAATCCATGGTATGTACAATACTCTTCTCCAGCACCACAACTCAAAGGCATCAATTTTTTCCCCCTATTATCCTTAGTCATTGTCCAGGTGTCTGATGCTTAGCAAGTAATTGCAAAGACCATGGCCTGGATCAGGTACACCTTCGTCTCTAGACTTACATAGTTGCTTCTCAGTATTCTGGAAATTTCCCTGACAGCAGATTTACCTAATTCAATTTGTCTTTTGATTTCCTGACTGCTGGTGCCAAGTGTGTTGATTGTGACACTGAGGAAGCTGTAATTGTCAACAATCTGAATCTTTTCTCCATCATGGTGCTGCCAATTGTCCCAGTGTCTTTGTCTTCTTAATGTTGTGCTTCAATCCACATGGGAGACTACAGTTCTTGATCTTCTGCAGCAAGTGCTTCAGGTCCTTCTCAGTTCAGCAAACAAAGTAGTGTTATTTGCATAACGCAGGTTGTTGATAAGTCTTTCTCAGGATCCTGATGCCACATTCCTGGCGAAAGCCCAGCCTCCCTAATGATCTGCTCTGCATAGTTAGGTAATGATTTACAAAACTATTGCTCCTGTGAGCTGCATAGTATTCCATCATGTGAATATACCATAATTTCTCAATCCATTTAATTGTGATTGGACATTTGGGCTGTCTTCAAGTTCTTGCAACGGTAAATAACACTGATATGAACATTGGTGTACCAGTCTCCATTTGTGCCTCAGTTCTCATTTTCTCAGGATACGTTCCAAGCAGTAGCATAGCTGGGTTATATGGAATTTCTATGTCCAGCTTTTTGAGGAAGCGCCAAACTGCCTTCCAGAGTAGCTGTACCATTTTACAATTCCACCAACAGTATATGAGTGCCTACCTTGCCACATTCTCTTCAACATTTATTATTGTTGAGTATCAGTTGACCATAAATAGCTGAGTCCATTTCTGGATTCTGAGTTCTGTTCCATTGGTCTAGGTGTCTGTCATTATACTGGTACCATACTGTTTTGGTTACTACCATTGTGTAGTAGGTTCTGAGGTCAGGAAGTGCTATGCCTCTCACCTCATTTTTGTTTTTCAGAAGTGTTTTGTTTATTCAGGGTCTCTTTTCTCTCCAAATAAACATGGTGATTCGGTGACTGGGGCAATCGGGATGAGTGTGTCAGAGACAATGAGATTGGCACAGGTCAGAGCAAAGTTTAGAGCTGTTGTGCATAGGGTCACTATGAGTCGCAAGCGACTTGATGGCACATTAAGAACAACAACAACAATTTCCCTTTGACCTCCTTGAAAAAGGAATTTGGTATCTGTATTGGGATTGCATTGAACATGTAGATTGCTTTTGGTAGAATTGTCATTTCCACAATATTGAGTCTTCCTATCCATGAACAGGGCACATTTCCCCATTTATTTGAGTCTTATACTGTGTCTCACCAAAAAGTTTTGTAGTTTTCTTTGTATTGGTATTTTGTATCTCTAGTTAGGTTCACTTCTAAGTATCTCAACTTGTGATTGGCTATTGTAAATGGTATTTTTTCGTTTCCTGCTCTTAGTTCATTTTATTACTGCAGTCACACTGATTTTTGGATACTGATCTTATATACTGCCACTCTACTAAGTTGGTCTACTAGTTCTAACAGTTTTTATGTGTTGAGTCTTTGGAGTTTTCTGTGTACACTATCGTACATAGTAATAGTTCAATTATCTCTTTACTGATCTGGATGCCTTTTATTTTCTTGTTGTGTTGACCTAGTAAGCACTTCCAGCACAATATTGAATAGAGGTGAAGGCAGAAGGCATCTTCATCTGGTCCCTATGTTTAAGGAAAGTGTTTTTAATCTTTCTCCATTGTGAATTATAGTGGCTTTTGTTTTGCATATATACTTTTCACTATGTTGAGGTAATTCCCTTCTATTTCAATTTTGCTGAGTGTCTTCATCAAGAAGAAGTATTGGATTTTGTCATATGCCTTTTCTGCATCAATTGCTACAATTATATTTTTCTTTTTATTTTCTTTGTTAAAATGGTGAATTACACAGACTTTTTTATGTTGAACTATCCTTGTTTATCTGTTATGAATCTATTTATCTGTTATGAATGAAGGATTGGCATGCATATCTTATTTTCAACCCCTTCACATAAGAACAAAGGAATCTACCTTGGAAGAAATATAGCTAAGACGATTCTTAGAAGAGGTGATATAACTTCTTAGAAGATACGATATAACTTCTCATGTAGACTTTGGACATCTTATCAGGAAAGATTGCTTCCTGGACAAGGATATTATTCTTGTTAAAGTAGAGGGTCAGCCAAAAAAGAGGAAGATTCTCAGCAACAGTGAATAATACAATGGATGTACTGCAGCTTCAAACATAGCAGTGATTGTGAAGAGACACAGAAACAAGTAATGCTTCTTTTTGTTGTACATAGGGTTGCTTTGTATTAGAGTTAATTTGAGGGCACAAAACAATAATAACGGCATGTACTTACACACAAAGTTTTTAGCTACTCTCAAACATGTAATATAATAAAAATATGCCTTAAGATTTGAGTTGTTGTTGTTGTTGTTGTTGATTGCCTTCGAGTCAAGCAAAACTTATAGTGACCCTATGAACAGAAGGACTAAAGCTCCACCTACAACTATTGACATTTATCAAAATTCGTAGAATTTCCAGAGGCATGTTGTTTAGGAAGTGGATACCACTCCTGCTTCCAAAAGATTTGAATATCTGGTATAAACAGCTCAGCTTATTGCTGCTCAATCAAAACAAATGCTTGGATGACCCTCCAGTAGATTTCCAAGGCTGTAAATCCTATAGAAGAGATTGCCCATCTTCCCCTCAAAGGATCCACTGTCACATTTATGCTACCAGAGATGAATGGTCTTTGGGTGAGAACTGCATCCCCCTCTGGGCTAGGCAGTCAGAACTACATATGAGAAGACATGGATAATATTGACAAGTAATCTTTTGAGGACAGGGTGACACTTGGAGTTTAGAATAAGCTTTGTATTCCTGAGAAATTGGAGACTTTCAGGAAAGATAAAACCTTATATTCTCAGTAACAAGATTTTATCATTGCAATTAGATAATTATTATAAATGTTGTCAGTTTTTCTGAACTTATTCCTTTAAGAAAAATGTATTGAGAAACTATGCCTGTGCCAGTCACTACTGTTCTAGGCACTTAGGATGCATCAGTGAACAAAGTAGATGAAATGATTTACTGTCAAGTGGCTTACATTTTAGTGGCGGTACAAGAGAAGAGATGCAGTAAATAATACATATGATAAATAAATAATATATTAGGCTTAGAATGGGGATATTGTTAAACAAGAAATAAACATAGTAAAGGAGATTAGGTTATAGGCAGGGGAGGTTATGCAGGGTGTAGAATAGAAAACAGGCTCTGGAATGTTTTGTGAAGCAAGAACTTACATTTCTAGAACCTAACAGTGTGAGCTCATTTTTAAGCCTGTTCAATTGTTCTCCCCTTAATGAATGTGCCACATTGTCAAAGTACATTTATAATATATTTGTAAAATTATATCAATAGAATAATATCTGGAGAATTTTTGGCAAATAGCTCAGAAACACTTATGTACTTCCCTTGTTCTGCTCAGGACAAATAGTTAATAAATCTATAGACTTTAATTTTGACCCCTGAGTAGACCATTCAAGGAGAAAGAAGATGCAGGATGGATGTTTCTACACAACTCCTTTCTTAACATGAGAGATCTCACATACGTGCGTGTTTGGATCCATTTTCAAGTTCTATCCCTTCCTTCCTCATCAAATAGCTACCCTTTATGCAAGATAATAGACCTAGGAAAGAAGAATGTTTACAAAGTTTGGCCAAGTTATTCTGGCATGAAATTTCCCAGCTCTATCTATTCAGTAATGGTTTATGTGGGATCATTGAACACTAGGTGGAAATATCCTCTAAGCAGCTGACTCTTATGTGAATGGGATGAGCAAGGACAGAGAAAGTCCATTTGGGAATTCAAAGCATGGGCCCCAAGGTAAGTGTCCAAGTTATCTCGTGTTTAAGAGTGCCAAGGATGAAGGACACAGGGAAACAAAGAGATCAGTAAGAAATGGAAACTATATATTGACTAGAATTCTGTTGTTACTGTTGATTGCCATCCTGTTGAGCATGATTCATAGTGACTCTGTGAACAAAAGGCCTGAAGCCTTTCTATAATTATCGTCATTTATCAAAATTCATAGTTTCCAGAGGCATGTTGGTTAGGAAGTGAGTGCCACTCTGATTAGAACTAGATATTGGTTAAAATGACTTCTTAAGTTACAGTTATAAAAAACATTGATGCTTTTGCCTTTGCTTCTTGGATCACTCACTCTCAAAATAGCTAGCCATGATGCTAAGAGTATACCCAACAGTCTTGTGAAAAGTTCCAATAAAAAAGAACTGAAGTTTACTTAAAACAACCAACACTGAAGTGCCCACCAGGACCTGCAAAAACATCAGGCAAGTGCCCACCTAGAGCTTAGGAGAACACCAGATAAGTTCCGGCCAGGATCTTTGGGGACTCCAAGCAAGTACCCGACCAGGGCTTGCAAGAACCCCAGGCAAATTAAATTCCCCTCCTCCCAAGACCCTTGAGGGCATCAGGAAAGTTCCACAGAGGAATGCACTTGCCACTACTGTGATAACACCGGGAAGGCAGAGGGAGGGATTCCATTTTCCTGCTGCCTACAATTAACAAGGTGAGGAGATTGCCATCAGACCAGGGATTTGAACAAATTCCTGATGAATTCTTCATCTAGCAACACTTATATTTTGCAACTCTAACAACAATATTGGAAGGAGGAGTGGCATCCACTTCCACAATAGCTTGCCTCCGGAAAACTTATGAACCTGGAGAGAAGAAGAAAGGCACCCAATTGTTGTGGATTCTCCTTCATAGGGTCGCTATGAGTCGCCTACGACTCGACAGCACTTAACAACAACAACAACAGTCAACAATAACGTAAAGGTACAGATCATGTAGTTAGCCACACATATAACAGAAGCTGCCTCACCTCACAGCAAGAATAATCCCACAATATGTTAAGAAAGCAGCAGTCTGGTTTAAACAATATGAAAAAACCCCACAAAACATAAACCCTCTCCTAAAGAAACAGATCAAATCACAGATCCATCGAATACTCCAGGGACAGAAAGTCTAAAAAATATATTGATGTGGAATTCTAAGAATTGAAATTATATAGAAAGAGGTACAAGAACTAAAAAATTCATAAGGCAAAGAAGGTACAACTAACACAGTACTAGAAATAATGCAAAAACATGAAAATGCAGTCCAGAATAATAAGACTGATGTACTTGATGCCAAGAAAATTTACAACATTTGGGAAAGATAAAGGAGCAGGATGGAAAAACTGGAACAGAGTGCCAGTGAGGCAGAAAACAAAGCATAAACAAATTCCTGAACAAATGAGAATGAAAACACAACTCACCAAAACTTCTGGGATACGGCAAAAGTAGTATTTAAAGATCCATTCATGTCAATAAGCAAACACATCAAAGGGAAGAATGAAAATTGACTATTTAACCCATTATCTCCAACAAATAGAAAAATAATCACAGAAAACACTTATAATCTCTAAAAGAGAGGAAATTATAAAATTGTTGTTGTTATTACGTGCCATTGAGTTGCCTGCAACTCATAGAGACCCTATGTACAATAGCCCTAAACTCTGCTCTATCCTGTGCCAATCTTATTTTCTCTGACATACCTACCCCCATTACCCCAGTCACTAAAGCAATCCATCCCATCGAGTGTCCTCCTCTACCCTCCTAAGCATGATGGCTCTCTCCAAGGACTGGACCATCCTTGCAACACGTCCAAAGTATGTCAGACGAAGTTTCAGAATGCCTACCTCCAAGGAGCAAACTGGTCTCATCATCTGTGGGATGAACTTGTTTGTTCTCCCAGTAGTCCATGGTGTATTCAATACTCTTCTCCAGCACAAAAGCACAAAAACACCAATTCTTCTTTTATCTTCCCTAGTCATTGTCCAGCTTTCTGATGCACAGCAAGTAACTGCAAAGAACATGGCCTGGATCAGGTGCACCTTAGTCTCTAGACTGACATCATTGTTCATTACTTTGGAGAGGTTTCTGAGAGCAGAATTTCCCAATGCAATTTGGTTTTTTATTTAATGGCTGCTGGTACCAAAAGTGCTGATTGTAGAGCCAAGCACTCTAAAGCTGTTAACAGTCTCAATCTCTGACCATCTTTCTTGATGCTGCCAATGGTCCCAGTGGTGAGAATCTTTGTATTCTTGATGTTGGACTTCAATTCATATTGAAGGCTGCAGTCCTTGACCTTCTGCAATAAGTGATTCAGGTCCTCTTCAGTTTCAGCAAGCAGGGTTTTGTTATCTGCATAACACAGATTGTTGATGACTCTTCCTCTAATTCTGATGCCAAATTTCTCCTCCTAGAGCCCAGCCTCCCAGATAATCTGTTGCACAAACAGATTAAAAAGGTATGGAAATAGGGCACACCCCTGGTGCATGCCCTTCCCAATTTTGAACCATGCAGTCTTCCCTTGCTCTGTTCTGACAACTGCATGCCTGTCCAAATATAGACTTCACATAAGTATGATCAAGTGTTCTGGGATTCCCAATCTTTTCAGAGTCAGCAACAGTTTGTTGTGATTCACACAGTCAAATGCCTTTGCATAGTCAATGAAACACAGATAGACATTCCTCTGATACTCTCTGCTTTCAGCCAAGATACACCTGACATTAGCTATAATACCCCTAGTATCACGGCAGAAAGAAATGAAACTAAAACCAGAGAAACAGTTGAAACTATCATCAAGAAAAGGTAGAAATAAGATGGAAGAATAATGAAGAGATGATAATCACATGGGATGACATCAAATGAAGCAACATACATATGACTGGAATTACAGAAGAATGAGGGGAAGGGGTGCCAAGAAAATTGTGGAAGAGGTAATAGAAAAAAAACTTTCCAGGTATCACGAAAAAAAAAACAAACAAACAAATACATTTTAAAAACTCAGCAAAACTCAAACAGATTAGACCTTAAAAGAAAAACATCACAATGTGACATAGTTTCTCCAGACTCAAAGATAAGGATAAAATACCAAAAGGAGCTTGAGGAAAACAGTCTCTCTCTCTCTCTCACACACAGAGACTCCCCCCACACACACACACCCACACACACCCTCCAACTAGATAAACTCCTATTTCTCTGCAGAAACCATGTGAGAAGATTATGTGATTCTTGTTCTTTGCTTTGTTAATGTAATTAATTACTTGATTTCCTTATGTTGAACCATTTTTGCTTACCTGTTATGAATCCCTCTTGGTCATAAAGATTCGCTGGATAAGCTTAATATCAGCAGTGAAAACCAGGCCAGGTGCTGATTGTGGGACAGACCACCAATTACTCATATGCAAATTCAAGCTGAAGTTGACAAAAATTAAGTCAAGTGCACGGGAACCAAGATTTGACCTTAACTCTATCCCACTCGAATTTCAAAACCAACTCAGGAACAGGTTTGAGGCCTTGATCACCAATGAGCATAGACCAAATGAGCTCTGGGAGGATATCAAGAAAATTATCCATGAAGAATGCAAAAGATCATTACAAAGGCTGAAGAAAAAGAAAAGACCAAGATGGATGTCAGATGAGACTCTGAGTATAGCGCTAGAGCCCCGAGAAGGCAAAGCTAAAGGAAGAAATCAAAGAGCTGAACAGAAAATTTCAAAAGGCAGCTCAAGACAACAAAGCAAGATACTATAATGAAATGTGCAGAGAGCTGGAGTCAGAAATCCAAAAGGGCTGGGCTCGCTCAGCGTTTCTTAAGCTGAAGGGGTTGGAAAACAAATTCAAGCCATGGGTGGCAATACTTAAAGACAGTTTGGGTAGAATGTTGAATGATCCAGGAAGTATCAAAAGAAGATGGAAGAAGTACACAGAGTCACTGTATCAGAAGGAATTGGCTGACACAGAGGAGTTTCATGAAATAACATATGAGCAAGAACCTATGATGATGAAGGAGGAAGTTGAAGCTGCTATGAAGGAATTGGCAAAAAACAAGGCTCCAGGAGTGACTGCATACCAATTGCTTTATTTCAACCAACAGACACTGCCCTGGATGTGCTCACTAAGTTGTGCCAGGAAATCTGGAGGACAGCCAGCTGGCCAACTGACTGGAAGAGATCGGTATTTGTTCCCATTCCAAAGAAAGGTGATCCAACAGAGTGTGGAAATTATTGAACAATATCATTGATATCACATGCAAGAAAGATTCTGCTGAAAATTATCCCAAA
>NW_006399800.1:10195256-10197066 GCF_000299155.1 Elephantulus edwardii
TCTTTTTCTTTTTTCTGAAATATTTTATGTAGAATTGATGAGAACTCTTCTCTGAATTTTTAGTAAAATTCACTTGCAAAGCCCTATGGTCCAGTACTTTTATTTTGTTGTTTTTATTGTTGTTATGACCTTTGGAGATAGAGCTGTGCCATAGATTTCTCTATGGTAGCAAAGATAATATATAAAAGGAAATAAGAAAAACAATTGTAATTACAAGTATGTAAAGTGTTAAACTTTAGTCTGTGTCAATTTGGGTGGGTTGTTTCTAAGCATTTGTCTATTTCTTGTAGGTTTTCATACTTCTTTCTAATCTAATCTAATCTAATAAGAGTCTATTATCAGTCTTTATTTGGTTCTGTTGTGGCATCACCCCTTTCACTTCTCATTTAGATTATTCGTATATTTTCTTTCTTTTCCTTTGTAAGTTTTGACAGTAGTTTTTCAATTTTATTGAGCCAAATCCTGGTCTTGTTGATAGTTTTAATTGTTCTTTTTCTGGTTTTGGTTTCATTTATTTCTGTCCTAATTTTTATAATTTCCTTTCTTTAAGAGATTTAAGGGTTTTCTGCTGTTCTTTTTCTACTTGTTGGAGGTATTGGGTTAAATAGTTGATTTTCATTCTTCCCTTTTAGGTGTTTGCTTATTGATGTGAATGGATCTTTAAATACTACTTTTGTTGTATCCCAGAAGTTTTGGTGAGTTGTGTTTTCATTCTCATTTGTTCAAGAATCTTTTCTATTCCATTTCTTCTATAAGTGACTTTCACTAGAAGACAAGTTAATTAGAAAGAAACACAACTTCTTTCAATATTATAATGGAAGTTGTAGCTAGAACAATCAAGCAAGAAAAGGAGCTAAAAGGCATCAAAATTTCCAAAAGTTGGGAAAACTACATCTACATGCAGACACTGTGCATAGAAAATCCCAAAGACTCAACAACAACAACAAAATGTTAGACCTAGTAGACCCAACTTTCAATATTGTGACACAAGGGTTAAATTTATTTTTCACTCAACATAATGTCCTCCAGGGTCACTCATTTTGAATAATACTGCATGAGTTGCTTGTTTTTCAATGCAGCGTAGTATTCCATTGTGTGAATATACCACAGCTTCTCTATCCATTAGTTTGTTGATGGTCACTTGGGTTGTTTCCAACTCCTTGCTGTTGTGAACAAAGCCGAGATAAACATGGGTGTGCATATATCTGCTGGATGTCAGTTATGGTCTCTGTGGGGCATATTTCCAGTAGTGGAATTGCTGGGTAAAATGGTATCTTGCAACTTTTTGAGAAAGAGCCACACCGCCTTCCACATTTTACACATTTTGCACTCCCACCAACAATGAATAAGGGTTGCAGTTTCTCCACAACCTTGCCAGCATTTGTTGCTTGCTGTTCTGTTAAATTTTGCTGTTCTGACTAGGGTGTTATTGCTAGGATTTCTTTCTTTTTTATTCTTTGTTTTAAATTTTTTCAATACTCTTCTCCAGCACCACAGCTCAAAGGCATCAACTCTCTTTCTATCATCCTTAGTCACTGCCCAGCTTTCTGATACATAGGAAGTAGTTGTTAAGACTGTATCTCTAGATTGTTGCTGTTGTGTACCATAGAGTTTGAACCAAACCGTAGCTGACACTCCAGCAGGTTTTCAGAGGCAGTTAATCGCATAGGAGGAGATTGCCCATCCTTCTCCCACAGAGCAGCTGGTGGCCTTGAACCTAGTGCCATCAGGAATGCAGTGCAGCTTTTTGCCACTGGGTTTTTTTAATTGTTTACTTGATAGTAATTTTCATTTTGTTATTTTGCTCTCT
>NW_006399800.1:10200356-10201112 GCF_000299155.1 Elephantulus edwardii
TTCCAATCACTTCGACATCAGAACTACCAAGCAACCAAGAGGTCCAAGTTTCTGCTGTCCTTGAAGCCGAAACTGCCTGCAATTATGACACCAAAACTACCAGCGACCAGGGCACCGCCATGGCCAGTAGCCATAGTACCCTGATTCCTGTGGAGCCTGGCACCCAGATTTTTGATGGCCAGGCTCCTGTGGATTCTGGCACACAGGTTCCTGTGGATGATGGCGCCCCAACCGATTCCAACGGCGGCGCCCAAACTGCCGCCGCAACCATTATGGAAAACAAACCAGAGAAGAAAGAGATGAGTAAAAGCCAGAATGAACCTCCTCACGAACTGGAAAGCCAATTTATATTGCGTCTGCCTCCGGAATATGCAGCTACTGTCAGGAAGATGGTACGCTCTGGAAATATCAACATGAAGGATAAACTGAAAATTGATTTACATCTGGATCAACGTCACGCAGTTGTTGAAGTAGACAATGTCTCACTATCTGCTAAGCTGGTTGATTTGCCTTGTGTTATTGGAAGCCTGAAGACTCTTGATAAAAAAACCTTTTACAAAACAGCAGATATTTCTCAGATGCTCATGTGCAGTGCTGAGGCTAATGCCCATTCTTCTCCTGAAGAACCAGTTGCTTCTACTGATTTTAAAGAAATTAAGAAAAATGAAAGGGAGAAACAGAAAAAACAAACCTGGAAACATGGCATTACTCCACCACTTAAGAATGTAAAAAAGAAAAGGTTCAGAAAGACAACCA
>NW_006399800.1:10215661-10219182 GCF_000299155.1 Elephantulus edwardii
GGTTTTCCCTTTGAGAATGAGCTCCAGCTGTCCCACTCCCTTCTGGTTGAACTTAAAGGGTCCCAAATGATCCAGCCAAACAGTAGTGATCCCCCACAAAGTACCTCACTCAAGTTCCAGTGTCACTCCATGCTCATGTCAGCTCCCGGTGTGTGTGTCAGAGTCAGGACCAGAGTTACCAATGCAGGCTGGAGGTGTCAGGACTAGAGTGTGGCCGGTGGGGGTGGACTGGAGTTTCTAGCAGGGGGCATCAGCCTGTTAATGTACTGTTGTAGCTGTTTGAGGATGATCTACAGCAATACTATTCTTGCATGTGATATTAATAACAATGCTTGGTAATTTACACATTCTATTGGACCACTTTTCTAGGAAATCCAAATAAATATGAATCTCATTTGACTCAGTTTTTTTTACTAAAAGGAATATGCCCCCAGGAAATCAGAGCTGAGGCTTGTATGGAGATATGTATACTTATTGTAGCATTATTATATAGCAAGAAAATGGGAACAGTTTAAATGCCTGTCAACAAACAAATGGATAGAGAAATGGTGGTACAATCACACAATGAAATATTATGCAGCACTAAAGAAAATCAAGTTCATAGAATATTGTATAACAAGTCAGTCACAAAAAGACAAATATTGTATAATAGTGCTATTCTGAGAGCATTATTGGGAGATCAGAAATAGAATTACAGATAATGAACACTGTAAAGAACCAGGATAAGGGAGGTTCAACCTGGGAAGAATTGATGTAAGGATGACACAGGTATTGCACTCAGCAAATAAGAACAGGGTATGCATAACTGTTTAAAAGGGGTGGAGGAAGGGGAGTTAGAGGGTCAGAGAGAGTAAAATCACTAGGACAGCAAAGATTAGTGTACAGATGAGAGAAAGAAGGAATAGGCAAGTTGCAATGGGGACTTGATGAGACAGAGTGATAAAAGATATTGATGAATAATAATTATATAAAGTACAATATATATTACTGAACCACAATGTATACAAGTAATTGCATATAAACCAATTTTAAAAAGAGGAAAAAAATAACGTAAAAAAACCACCAACCACTGTCATCTGCGTTGAGTAACACTGGAACTAGATACTTTTCTCTTTAGCTTAGTTTTGTAACTATTGCAGCTCCAGCCAAATCTGACTGAAGTCCTTTGAGAGATCCTGAGCTAGAACTTTCAGCCAAGTTTCTTTTGAAGTGTTGACCCTTAAGCTACTAAGTTGTAAAGTGATTTGTCTCACATTGGTTAACAAATACAGATCCTAGGTAAATAATTTTCACTAAAACTCATTTTCACTAGAACTTTGGCTTAAGACTTTACTGGTTGTACATATCAAGTTCCAAGCAAAGAAAAACAGTAGGATCACTTTTCTTTATTATAAACAACCTTGTTAGAATTTAATTGTGCACATAAAGTGGAAAATCAAAGATTCTACTTTTCTTTTTTGAGATGCAGCATGGAACAGAATTAAGGCTAACCTCAGAAAAGAGCCACATTTCCAAATCTTTTTAGGAAAAGCAGTTCTGAACCATATAGATCCTTTAGGAAGAAAACTCTATGATGGGAGATTTTACCTTTAATTTTTTTTTTCACCTCTTCCTAATAGTTTATTATTAATCACCATAGTACTGTGCCTCCATGAGTGGGCTCTGGGAAGGGGGATCACTATTCATTAGTTCTCCCCAACACATGGGAAGAGTAGTGCAGTAAAAGGCCTAGCCCAAGCCTCTCGAGGGTCCCAGATCCGAGTTTCAACAGAACAGGTCTGGCCTTTTCCTGGTCAGTATATGCACCCAGGCAGGGGCACAGGTGGGGAAAGAGGGCCCAGACGTGTCCTCTGCCTGCCAGTCTAGTTGTGTTTGGAGAAGTATTCCTTGCTGTCGTCCACGTTGGGCTTGATCGTGTCACTTCTGGGCTTCCAGCCAGCATGACATACTCTCCCATGCTCGTCTGTGTACTGGAAGGCCTGGACCAGCCGCAGACCCTGCTCCACAGAACGCCCCACAGACAAGTCATTGACTGTGATCTGACAAAGGACACCCTTGCCATCGATGATAAAAAGGCCTCTGTAAGCAATACCCTCATCTTCCTTTAGCACACCATAATCAAGGGACAAGCTACTTGTCACATCTGCCAGCAAGGACATGTTCAGAGGGCCCAAGCCTCCCTCCTTTCCGGGGCGTGTTGATCCAAGCCAGATGGGTGAACTGCGAGTCCACGGAGACCTCCAGCACCTCGCAGTCTAGCTTGCCGAAGTTGTCCGCATGCTCGCTGAAGGCGATGATCTTGGTGGGACACACGAAGGTGAAGTCCAGCGGGTAGAAAATGAGCACCACGTACTTCCCTTTGTAGTCGGAAAGCTTCACCTTCTTGAAAGCGCCATCCACCACTGCAGTGGCCTGAAAGCTGGGGGCGGGCTTTCAGATGTGCTCGTTGCCAGAGGCCATGACTGAAAGCCCACCTGTGCCCCTGCCTGGGTGCGTATACTGACCAGAAAAAGGCCAGACCTGTTCTGTTGAAACTCGGATCTGGGACCCTCGAGAGGCTTGGGCTAGGTCTTTTACTGCACTACTCTTCCCATGTGTTGGGGAGAACTAATGAATAGTGATCCCCCTTCCCAGAGCCCACTCGTGGAGGCACAGTACTATGGTGATTAATAATAAACTATTAGGAACAGGTGAAAAAAAAATTAAAGGTAAAATCTCCCGTCATAGAGTTTTCTTCCTGAAGGATCTATATGGTTCAGAACTGCTTTTCCTAAAAAGATTTGGAAATGTGGCTAAAGTTCCCTCTTTTCTGAGGTTAGCCTTAATTCTGTTCCATGCTGTATCTCAGAAATGAAAAGTAGAATCTTTGGTTTTCCACTTTATGTGCACAATTAAATTCTAACAAGGTTGTTTATAATAAATAAGGCCGACAGGCAGACAAGAGCAGCGCAGACTCACGTTCTCGGCGTCCTACCTTTAAATTTTGATTTGAATTTGTTTGAATCTTGTCTAGTATTAACCCTGAATCCTTCTAGAATAAAGCTACAGAACACTATGTTTAACTGTTACTCCTGAGACTAAGTTCCAGTGAAAATAATAGTTTCCACCCTAGTTGCTTTCCTGCAGACGGGATATCAGTAATTATTCTCCCAGGGCATGTCTATGGCTGATTCAGCTCTTCATGTTCCTACAATCTGTCAAGCTGCTGAACTGTGTGTTTTGGTTTTTGAAATTGTCAATAATAGATTTTTTCACATAAATAAGTTTTAATTTTTTCATTGTTGCACATTCTTTCCCTCCCTTTCCTATCTCCTCACTCAGTCCTCCCTGCAAGATATCCTTTGTTCCAGACTTTTGTCATATGTAAGTCTGTTTTGTTGTTATGTGCTGTTGAGTCGCTTGTCAAGATAACCTTTGTTCCAGACTTTTGTCATATGTAAGTCTGTTTTGTTGTTATGTGCTGTTGAGTCGCTTGTGAATCATAGTGACCCAATGTACAACAGCTCTGAACTCTGTTCTAT
>NW_006399800.1:10219417-10223712 GCF_000299155.1 Elephantulus edwardii
AACAATAGAATAAAACTAATTCATCCATGAAAAAAAATATTCTTCTCCAGCACCACAGCTCAAAATTATCAATTCTCCTTCTATCATCCCTAGTCATTGTCCAGCTTTCTGATGCATAGCATGTAATTGCCAACACCATAGCCTGCATCAGGTGCACCTTAGTCTGTTTTGTTGCGGCCTTTGAGTTGAGGATGAATCATAGCAACCCTATGAACAAAAGGCCTGAAGCCTTTCTATACCTATTGACAAGGAGTAAAAACAATCCTTTACTGAGAGTGTTTATGGAGATAGCCACAGATAATACAGTCTTTCTTATAGGTTACCAAGGTTTCAAAACAGTTAATCATCTTAGATATTTCACTTTTTTTTCCTTTTGGAAAGTTAGAACTGAAATTTAAAAAAATAATTTTTTCTACATGTGGTGAAGAACTAAGGAAATAAGGTTGAAAACACAAAAGTAAACATGACAGAAAATGCAGAGAAGTACGTTTTAGGCTGGTTAAGCCTCCAGTTCATCATCACCATCAAGAATGCAGGTTCTTTCCACACTTCAGCTTGGTCTTCAGACATGCTTTCCATTTGAATCTGTTATCTAGCACCTTCTTTAATGCACATATAGATGCTCAATATATGTTGACGAGGAGAATCTTTTTTAAGAGTGAGAACATATTTTCCAATTACTTCCTTAAGAATTCTTCTTAAGTGTCATTTATGAATACCATGTTGCACTGGGTCAGTTGTCCACATTTACTTTTCTAAACTAAACTAGTTATTATCAAGGGGAATGGTATTTGGAGAACTGGCTTAGACTAGCAGTCAGAAAAAACCTCTTTTTGCAAAGGACCAGGTGGTAAAAATAAGCTTTTCCAGACTGTATGGTCTCTGTCAACTACTCAATTCTGCCATTAAAACCTGAAAGCATTTGTATATAAGATGTAAGTGAATGGGCCTAGCTGTAGGATGTTTTAATTTAGAATTATATATAGGTGATGGTATGGATTTAACAATGGATGGTGAGCCACATTTTAATAGGTTCTTGCTTAAACTAAGAGCTGAAGTGGGGATAGGGCTGCTTTCACAGAACAAAATAAAGGAGCTCTGTTGATATAAGAGGTTAATATATGGTGCTGCTTGACACTTCAAATAATGAAAATTTGACACTTCAGATCCACCACCTACCCACAGCCAGTCTCTTTCCTTAAAGATTTACACAATAGACTGTTGCCATTAGTTGGAATCAATCTGAGGCCAGTGGGGTTTTAGGTGGATTAAGAAAGGAAGACTGAAGGAATGACTGTTGGGCGAGATTATCAGATATCATATCTCTTGCTTCTCTATAGTGCCTCACAGTTATTAAGTGCTCAATAATATCATTTGAGTGGCTGGTGATTGATCATGCAGTATATGGTGGATTAACACACTCAAAAAAAGGATTAAGCTTTGATTGTTTGAGGCCTGGGAGTTGTTTTCTATTATTCTTTTCCTTCCTAGACCTCGCAAACACTTGAGAGAAGACTTAATTCTTATCCTTCATGGTTATTGCATGATATAAGCTCACAAGAAACCAGGTGAGGGAAAGAGATCATTGTGCTTGAGCACCATTGCTTGTTCCCCAGGATGACATCCTTGTTTCCAACAAGTCTCTCACATCAAAGCTTTGCAGTGGCAGCGGTAACACAAATAATAAATTAAAAGGGAAAAGATCAAACATGGCAAGACGTGGATGAAAGATGGATTACAATGTATGAAGAAAGAGAAAGAGAGGTCCCTCCTTTTTTTAACCTAGAGTTATATATTTCTCCCCTAGTTAGGGAACATAGGTCTATTATTTTTGTAACTGGTCTATTATTTTTGTAAATGCATTCTTTCTGAACTGAATGTGTACATGCTGTGAAAATATGTGGGTGCCTGCTGGGATGATTCATTTCCCCAAAGCATCCAGCAATTGAGGGAGTCATGTCACCCCATATAATTGCAGATTTGGGGCACCCCTTTGTGCACCTAGCCAGGAGTTATCCTATTTGTGACCCTTTTATTGTTCATCTAGCCAGAGGCTTAGGGAATTCTAAGGGAGAATTTACCTCCCTAAAGAAATGACAAATGAATAGTTTGTCTGTAGATGATTTATTACTAGCATGAATTCTAGGAAAGGAAGTTTCAGAGTAGATTATAAAAATAGATTAATACATAAGTCAGAGTTTTCAGAAGTGTTTCCTTTAACTGAAACAGAGGAAGAAAAATCTCGAATATACTGAAAATGTCCAGCTCTATTTCCCTCAGAGCAAGGGTATTTATAATAAGAGCCAGTTAATATTTAAATATAAACAGTAGACCCTGGGCTCAAACTTTCAGAGTTCAGATTTTACCTGTATTACTTACTAGCTGAATAACCTTGGTCAAATTGTTTATATTCTCTCTTTCTACAATTATTTTGAGAGCTACGGTAAGAACGCACCCTGGCAACCCAAAGGCAAATGATTCAAATCTTCTCATTGCTCTGCAGGAGAAAGATGAAAACCCACTAGAGGGTCCACTGTGAGTCGGTTCTGACTCAATGGCCTATAACAATATAATTATTCAGCTTTAAAATAAGCATGACAGCAGTATTTACCTTACTGAGTAAAAATTAATGTTTATTCTGTGTAAAATCTGTGGCACACATTGGTCATTATTACTAAAGAAGAGAATAGAGAACAGAAGAGGGACTGTTCTGTAGAAAGAGTGTGGGGAGCTAGAAGTATTGCCTTGGGGGTTAAACTAACCTCATTGTCATGGCATTGGAAGTATTGCCTCGGGGGTTAAACTAACCTCATTGTCATGGCATTGATTCTAACTCATACTGATCCCATAAAACAGAGGGGAAACTGCCCAAAAGGTTTTCAAGGCTGGAAGCAAACTGTTATAATTATCTTTTATGCAGTAGCTGATGGATTTGAACTTTGTGATACCATGACTCCTTTTAAAAGAATAGTGATAGCTAATACTAAATCTTAAACTATGCCAGGCATAGCTCTAATCACTTGGTATGTCTGAAGTAGTTTTATGCACGGAATAATGTTTTTCTACATTTCTATAGATAAAACTACATAATATATTTAAACATATTGCCTAGGGTTGTAGATGTAATGGGTTTGGGTTTGTTTCTGTTTCATTTTTTTAAGGAAAAGGAAGTGTAAGGAAATTATTTCCTACAAATGGCACTGGCACTGTGTTCTGATTGGGTAGATAATGTTATGGTTTGGACATGGGATATCCTCAAAGAGAATGAATATGCAACACTCTTGCTACCAGCAGTCAGAAGATCAAGAGACATAGTACATTGGGAAAGTCTGCTATCTGGGACCTCTCCAAAATACTGAAGGGCTTGGATATCAGTTTGAAGACTGATCCAGGCCATGGTCATTTCAGTCACCTGCTATTCATCTGAGAGCTGAACAAAGAATAAAGATTACAGAAGAAGAACTGATGCCTTTGAGTGTGGTGTTCGAAAAGAGTATGAAATATTTCACAATCTGTCAAAAAACAAACAGCTATGTTTAGGAAAAAGTGCAGCCAGAATGTTCCTTGGAGGCAAGGATGGTGAGCCTTTGTCTCACATACTATGGACATGTTGCTAGGAGCGGCTATTCCTTGCAAAGGGACATCATGCTTGAAAAGATGGCAGGTGAGAAGAAGAGACGGAGACTTACAATGAGATAGATTGACACAGTAACTGCAGAAGTGGACTTAAATGTCAGGGATTATAAGGATGGCACAAGTATGTCAGATGAAGATTCAGACTAATTGCCTTTAAGAAGCAGCTTGATCTCACCTTCTCCGGAAAGAACCTGTATGGTCATTGTTGTCTGTTGTTCTGTGTCATTGAGTAACTTGCAAGTCAGATTCCTAAAACCTGCTCTATCCTGTGCCAACCTCACTGTCTCTGACACACCTACTCCTATTACCCCAATCACTGAGTCAATCCATCTCACCAAGGGTCTTCCTTTCTTGCGCTCTCCCTCTACCCTCCCAAACTTGATGACCCTCTCCAAAGATTGAGCTCTCCTTGCAACAAATCCAAAGTATGTCAGACAAGCTTCAGAATCCTTGCCTCCAAGGAGTAGCCTGGTCTTACCCTCTCTAGGAAGAACCTGTTTGTTCTCCTAGCAGTCCATGGTATATTCAACTCTTCTCCAGCACTACAGCTCAAAGGCATCAGTTCTCTTTCTATCATCGTCAGTCACTGTCTAGCTCTCTGATACATAGCATGCAATTGTGAAGACTATGGCCTGAATCAGGCACACCTTAGTCTCCAG
>NW_006399800.1:10224072-10238319 GCF_000299155.1 Elephantulus edwardii
CAGGGAGCTCCACCCCACTCTCTGTCTGCATTGGGTAGCCAACCATTAACGCATTTGACACATCAGTGTCCCAGTGTTCAGACTCACAGCAACCACAATTTACCACTGTACGGCAACTTATACACCAGGGCTATATGACCTAGAGGAATGTCTGAACAAAAACAATGAAAGACAGGCCCGAGAGCAGCAGATTAAAAGTCACCCACCTTCGGTTTGGTAGCATCGCCTTCTGTCCACTGGGCCAGCTGATCTCTCTACTTGCTATGCATCAGAAAGCTGGACAATGAGTAGAGATGATAGAAGGAGAATTGATGCCTTTGAGCTGTGGTGCTGGAGAAGATTATTGAATATACCATGAAAGGAATATGCCAGGAAAGCATACAGGTTAATCCTGGAGTGGGTGAGACCAGGCTACTTCTTGGAAACAAGGATTCTGAGGCTTCGTTTAACATACTTTGGACATGTTGCAAGGCAGGGCTAGTCCTTGGAGAGGGATATCATGCTTGGGAGTATGGAGGGATAGCACAAGAGAGAAAGACCCTCAATGAGATGGATTGATTCAGTGACTGGGGTAATGAGGGTAGGTATGTCAGAGACAATAAGGTTGGCACAGGATAGAGCAGGTTTCAGGGCTGTTGTACATAGGGTTGCTATAATTTGCAGGTAGCTTGACAGCACATAACCACAACAATATGACCTGGGTCAGGTGCACATTACACTCAGACTGACAATGTTGCTCTTCCGTACATGGAGAGATATCTGACAGCAGGCTTTCCCATTGAAATTAATCTTTTTGATTTCCTGGCTGCTCAAACCAAGAGTGTTGATTGTGGAGCCAAGCAAACTAAAGCTGTTGACAATCTCAATCTCTTTACCATCTATCATGATTCTGCCAATTAGTCCAGTGGTGAGAATATTTATTTTTTTTTTTATGTTGAGCTTCAATCCATATTGAAGGCTGCAGTCTTTGACCTTCTGCAGCAAGTGCTTCAGGTCCTCAGTTTCAGCAAGCAGGGTTGTGTTATCTGCATAATGCAGATTGTTGAGATCTTCCACCAATCTTGATGTTACATTCATCCTCAGAGAGCCCATCCTTGCTGATGATATGTTCTGCATACAGGTTGAAAAGGTATGGAGGTAGGATACATGGCGCACACCCTTCCCAATTTTGAACATGGAGTGTTTCCTTGCTCTGTTCCGATGACTGCCTCCAAATAAAGATTTCACGTAACACAACAAAGTGTTCTGGGATTCCCATTCTCCTCAGAGTTAGCCACAGTTCATTGTGATCTACACAGTCTAATGCTTTTACACAGTCTATGAAACACAGATAGACATTCTTCTGGTAACTGACGCTGTTGTTGTTATGTGTCATTGAGTCACCTGTTACTCATAGTGACCATATGTACAATAGCCCTAAACCCTGCTCTATCCTGTGTCAATCTAACTGTCTCTGACACACCCACCCCCATTACCTCAGTCACTGAATCAACTCATCTCATAGAGGGTCTTCTTTACGTGCATTATTCCTCCACCTTCTCAAGCATAACATCTCTCTCCAAAGACTGGTCCCTTCTTGCAACATGTCCAAAGTATGTCAGACCAAGCTTCAGAATCCTTGCCTCCAAGGAGCAGCCTGGTTTAACCCTACCTAGGATGAATCTGTTCATTCTCTCAGTAGTATGTGGTATTTTCTTTTTTAAAAAAAAATTATTTTATTTTATGATTTATTTGCATGTGTACCATCAAATCAGATCTGACTGGTTGGTACAGGAGAAGATTGCCCCTCCTTTCTCCAGTAGAGCATCTAGTGGGTTCAAACCACATACCTCTGAGATTGCAGTTCAGCTACTTGCCACTAAGTATATGGTATTTTCAATACTGTTCTCCAACACCACAGCTCAGAGGCATCAATTCTTCTTCTATCATCCCTAGTAATGGTCAAGCAAGTGATTGCAAAGACCAAGGCCTATATCAAACACACCTTAGTGTCCAGACAGACATCATTGCTCTTCAGTACTTTGGAGAGGTCATTAATAGCAGACTTTTCCATTGCAATATGTCTTTTAGTTTCCTGTCTGCTGGTACATTCATATTAAGACAGACTAGGAAAAAAGGACTGACCATCCACTTCGAAATAGCAAGCCTCCGAAAATCTATGTACAATATAATACACTAAGACTAGCAGATAGGGCAACTGAGGTGGAGCTTCCAAGTATGAAAATACCAAGGAAGAGGAATAGTTGTAAGGAGACACTAGCAATTGGAACATGGAAAGTGAAAACCATGAATGTAGGAAAATTAGATATTGTTAAGGAAGAACTGGAATGCATAAATATTGACATACGGTATAGGCGAGATGAGATACGGGCATGGGGCATTTTGAGTTAGACAATCGTATGATCTATTATACTGGATATGAAAAGTTGAGGAAAAATGGGGTTGCTCTCATAGTTAAAAAAGTCACTTGTTGATGCATCTTGAAACACAATATTGTGAGTGACAGGATAATATCCATACATATACAAGGAAATCCAGTGAATACCACTATCATTCAGATATATGCACCAACAACCAGAGCCAAAGAAGAGGAAATAGAAGATTTCTAACAACTTTTACAGAGATCAATCGAACATGCAATCAAGATGCATTAATTATAATGGATGACTGGAATGCAAAAATTGGGAATAGAGAAGAAAGATCAGTAGTTGGAAAACATGGACTTGGTGACAAAAAGGAAGCCGGAGATAGAATGAATTTTGCACAGTCAATGATTTCTTAATTACAAATGCATTTTATAATAAACATAAATGCAGGGTACACACATGCATTTCACCTGGTGGTATGCATAGAAATCAGAATGATTACATTCATGGAAAGAACTGCTGGAGAAACTCAGTATCAGCTGTGAAAACTAGGCGAGGTGCTGATTGTGGAAAAGACCACCAACTACTCATATGCAAGTTCAAGCTGAAGCTAAGGAAAATTAAATCAGATCTATGGGAACCAAAATATGACCTTGAGTCTATACCACCTGAATTTCAAAACCATCTCAGGAACAGGTTTGAGTCCTTTAACACCAATGAGCGAAGACCAGATGAGTTGTGAAAGGATATCAAGAATATCATCCAGGAAGAGTGCAAAAGGTCATTACAAAGACTGGTGCAAGAAAAGACCAAAATGGATGTCAGAAGAGACTCTGAATATTGCACTAGAGTGCCAAGAAGCAAAAGCAGAGGGAAGAAATCAAGATATTAAGGAGCTGAACAGAAGATTTCGAAAGGTAGCAAGGGAAGATAAAGTATTACAATGAAAGGTGCAAGGAGTTGGAATCACAGAATCAAAAGGACCAAACTTGCTCAGCATTTCTTAAGCTGAAGGAACTGAAGAACAAATTCAAACCTTGAGGTGCAATACTTAAGGATGCTTTGAGCAGAATATTAAATGATCCAGGAAGTAAATTATGTTATACCTCTTTAAACTTTGAAGAAGTCCTTGGCAGCAAATTTTCTTCAACTTTTTCAACTTTGCCTTTAGTGGTTAGTGTGTGTTTAAATAACAGTTATATTAATAGATCTTCATTATTGTATCCTTTCTCCATACCCATTAAGTCTATAGATTGAGAAAATAATTCAAGAATCCAGACTATCTGAGGAATGTAGCATCAGATGTGGAAAAAGACTCATCAACAACCTGTGTTATGCAGATAACGCAACAACCTGCTTGTGAAAAGGGAAGAGAACTTGAATCACTTGCTGTAGAAGTTCTGATACTACAAGCTTCAATTTGAATGACATCTCAACATCAAGAAAACAATAATTTCCACCTGTATCATGAGAAATGGAAAAAAGATTGAAGTTGTCAATGATTTCATTGGTTTCACAATGAACATTCATTGTAGCATCAGTCAAGAAATCGTAAGAAATGTTGCATTTGGAAAATCTGTTGTCATGAACCTCTCCAAATTTCTAAAGGTCAGGGATATCAGTTTGAAGACTAAGGTGTGCCTAAATCACTATTTTAGTTAAAAAGTCTGTTTCTAAATCCATCTTAAAAGACAATGTTGCAAGTGACAAGATAATATCCATATGCATACAAGAAAGATCTGTTAATACCATAATCATTCAAATTAATGCATCAACAACTAGAATCTAAGAGGAGGAAATGGATAATTTCTACCAAATTTTGCAGTCAGAAGTTGATTAATCATGCAACAAAGATGCGTTAATAATGACAGGCGACTGGAATGCAGAAGTTGGAAACCAGGACGAAGCATCGGTAGTTGGAAAATACGAACTTGGTGACAGAAATGAGGCTGGGGATAGACTGATGGAAATCTGCACAATCAATGATTTATTGACTGCAAAAAACTTTTATAAGAGACATAATAAACACAGGCTATACACATCATTTCCCATGATTGGAATGCACAGGAATCAGATTAATTACATCTGTGGAAGGAATCATCAGAAAAGTTCCATTTCAGCAGCGAAAACTAGGACAGATGCTGATTGTGGAACAGACCGTCAACGACTCATATGCAAACTCAAAGCTAAAGAAGGTCAAATGAAATCCACAGGAATCAAAATTTGGTCTTGAGTACATCCCCCTGAATTTAAAAACCAACTGAGGAACAGATTTTAGACCTGGTACATTGATGAACGAAGGCCAGATTACCTGTTGAAGTATATCAGAATATCATCCATGAAGAAGGCAAAAGGTCATTATGAAGACAGAGGAAGAAGAAAAGACAAAAATGGATGTCAGAGAGACTCTGAATATTGCTCTACAGCACTCAGAAGCCAAAGCAAAGGGAAGAAATCAACAAGGTAAGTAGCTGAACAGAATATTTCAAAGAGCAACACAGGAAGACCAAACAAACTATTATAATGAAGTGTATAAGAAGCTGCAGTCAGAAAATCAAAAGGGCCAAACCTGCTCTGCATTTCTTAAGATAATGAAACTAAAGAACAAATTCAAACCACTAGTTGAAAAGTTAAGGATACTTTGGGCAGAATATTGAATGATCCAGGAAACATTCAAAGAAGATGGAAGAAGTGTACAGAGTCACAGTACCAAAAAGAATTGGTTGACACAGAAGAATTCCATGGAAAAAAAACCCATATGGTCAAGAGGCAATGGTGATAAAGGAAGAAGTTGAGTTTGCTCTGAAGGGCTTGGTGAAAAATAAAGCCCCAGGAATTGATGGAATAGCGATTGACATATTTTGACAAAAAGATGCTGTCCTGGACATGCTCACTAAGTTTTGCCAAGGAATCTGGAAGACAGCTACCTGGCCAACTGACTGGAAAAGATCCATATTTATTCCCATTACAAAGAAAGGTGACCCAACAGAGTATGAAAATTATTGAACAATATCACTAATATCACATGCAAGCAAAATCCTGCTAAAGATGATTAAAAAACAACTGGATAATCATCAACAGAGAACTACCAGAAATGCAAACTGGGTTTAGAAGAGATAGTGGTACTGGAGACATTATCAACAATGTCAGGTGGATGTTGGCAAGAAAGCAAAGAATATCGGAGGAATGTCTATCTTTTTCATTGACTATGCCCAGGCATTTGACTGTGTGGATAACAACAAATTGTGGTTGACCTTGAGGAGAGTGGGAATCCCAGAACACCTGCTTGTGCTTATGCGAAGTCTATACTTGGACCAGGAGGCAGTCATCAGAACAAAGCAAGGAAGTACTGCATTGTTCAAAATCAGGAAAGGAGTTCATCAAGGATGATTTCTGTTTCCCCTACCTTCCCTATCTATATGCAGAACAGATCATTTGGGAGACTGAAATTTATGTGGAGGAATGTGGTGTCAGATTGGAGGAAGACTCATCAACAACCTATGTTGTGCAGATGACACAATATTGCTTGTTGAAACTGAAGAGGACCAGAAATGCTTGCTTCTGTAGTCTTCAAAGAGGACCAGAAATGCTTGCTTCTGTAGTCTTCAATATGGATTGAAGCTGAACATCAAGAAAACAAAGATTTTTACCACTGGGCCAATTGGTAGCACCATGATAGATGGAGCAGATATTGAGGTTGCTGACAATTATAGCTTGCTTGGCTGCACAATCAGGAAATCAAAAGACAAATTGCACTGGGAAAATCTGGTGTCAAGGACCTCTCCAGAGTACTAAAGGGCAATGATGTAAGTCTAGAGACTAAAGTGTGCCTGATTCAGGCCCCGGTCTCCACAATTATATGCTATGTATCAAAGAGCTGGACAATGACTAAGATTGACAGAAGAAGAATCAATGCCTTTGAGTTGTGGTGCTGGAGAACAGTCTTGAACATATCATGGACCTCCAAGGAAGCAAGTCTATCTTTGAGAGGGTAAAACCAAGTGTCTCCTTGGAGGTTTAGATTTTGAAGCTCTGTCTCAAAATACTTTAGTCACGTTGCCAGGAAGTACCAATCCTTGGAGAAGGACATCATGCTTGGAAGGGTAAAGCAACAGCATAGGAGAGGAAGACTCAGATGAGATGGATTTACAATAACTGGGGCAATGGAGGTAGGTCAGAGTCAGTGAGGATGGATCAGTATAGGACATGTGTCATAGGGTCACTATGAGTCACAGGTGACTTGATGGCAGAGAAGAGCAACAACTACAACCCAAACCATAGCATTTTCAGTTACTTCTTAAGGACTTGAAATTTGGAATGGTATGTTAGGATGACAAGGAAAATCACTGCCTTTGAATTGGGGTGTTGAAGAGTACTGATTGTTCTATAGTTTTCCAAAAGAACAAACAAGTCTGTCTTGGAGAAATTGCAGCTAGGATGCTCCTTAGAGGTAAGCATAGGGAAATTTTTTGTTACATGCTTTGGAAATCTTGTCAAGAGGGGCTAGTCCTTGGAAAATGATATCATTCTAGGAAAGGTGGGGATCAAAGAGAGAGATGTATGTCAATCCATCCTTAATAAGATAGATTGACACAATGACTCTAACAATGGTCTCGGGCATGACAGAGATCGTGAGGATGGTCCAGGGTATAGGACAAGATTTAGAGCTGTTCTTTGTAGGGTTTCTATGAGTTGTAGTCAGAGCTCCTTGGAAGCAAAGGTCCTAAAGCCTTGTCTCTTATGCTTTGAACATGTGGTTGTGATGGTGGTGGGAGTGTTTGCTGTTGAGTCTGAATAGACTTCTTGTTGACCTTCCAGTGAGTTTTCAGAGGCAATGAATTACATGAGAGGAGATTGCCAATCCTTCTTCAGAATAACTAGTGGATTCAAACTGTGTGCCTTTGGAAATGCAGTGAAGCTTCTTACCATTAGGCCACGAGAGCTCCCTGGTCATGCAGATAGATGATGTTTCCTTGGAAAAGGGGATCATGCTTGGAAACATGAAAGGTCAGTAAAGGAGAGGAAGACCCTCAATAAGACAGATTGACCCTGTGACTTCAGCAATAGGCTCTTATGTCAGAGATGATGATGGAGCAGGGTGAGGCAGGGTTCAGGTCTGCTCTTCCTAGGGTGCTATGAATCGTAATGACCTTGATGGCACCTAACAACAACTACCTTTTATGCTGTTGTTGTTGATTGCCTTCAAGTCAAGCATGATTCATAGCAACCCTGTGAACAAAAGACCTGAAGCTCCTCTACAGCTATTGAGATTTATCAAAGTTCATAGAGATTCTGGAGAATATCCATCTATTATTTAATAAAATCGTACTAGGTAGAGAAAATTTCTAGATGAGTCATGTCCTTTGTCTCTAAAAAAGAAATTTCAATAATCTCAGCACACTTGGGAACTACTAAATTGAGTGAATTAGAATTGTAAAGAAACTTCTTTTCAGTTTGAACAGAAGGCCGGAAGTTTGATAGGAGAGGTTTTACAGAATTTTAATTGGACTAAAATCTTTACTATGGAGCTGTGGCAGAAATTTTAAGAAGGCTCTAGGTCTGCTTTATCCAGTATAGTGACCTCTAGAGACATATGTGTATTTAATTCTAATTTAAATGAATTAAATTCAACTAGTTGCATTCGAAGTACTCATTAGCAACATAGGAAATGTGGTAACTGTTATATTGGACACTGTAGTTTTAGAACATTCCATTTTGATAATTAAACTGATCTAGATTAGGAAGCTGACCAAAGAACTGAGAAAAATCCTCAAACTCAAAGTCATCGAGTATTAACTCATGGTAACCCTCAGATTTCTGAGGCTATAAATTGCAAAGAGATCGAATGTCCTTTAATGCATTTGTGAATAAGGCCTCTTTTGAATGTGAAGTTGTTAAGTGATATCTTTATCCTGCAGAGCTGTTGGTGGTTCTGAAGTGCCAGGGCAGTAAGATCTGTGGGTTAATATCACAGCTTGCTATGCACTACATCATCTTGAAATACAGAGAGGAGGAAATGGAAGCCTGTGGCATCTGCTAGGTCCTGGAATGAACTTTCTGGTTCTGGGAGTCACTACCCTGAGCTACATTAGTTAGTGAGGTCAGTAGTGTTTCACCCCTCTCCATACCCTCAAAATGTAAGGAACAGGTTACTTATTATATTTATTTTGAATAGTGATTCTAGGTGGATTTGTGAGATCATATGTAACCTTAAACAAGGAATGTCAAGCTGTGGGTTACAACCCATGGGGTTAACCCAATAAATATAGTGGATTGTACTTACTTGGAAAAAAAACCCGAGTGGAAATAATGATATATTTCATGTGTGGTGAAGTTGTATGTAGGGTTACTTTGGGTCAAGTTGACCTGAGGGCTCCTAACATGATTATGTGCAGAAGAAGGGTTACTTTGTGAAATTTTGCTTCAAGTGTGTATATACTTCGGTTTGCTGATTCACTGTTTAAAACGTGGATGTTTGAGAGCCAGCTTTTAAGTTGAAAACCGTGAAATAAACTATCTTAATTCTGGAAGCAAATGGCAAGGAGTATTTGAATCCTAAGCAACTAATTTAGTTATTTATACCAAGACCATTTAATGGGCCTTACTTTAAAACTACTTGCACAAACACTAAAAAGCAAGACATCTCTCCTCCCTCACAGCAGATAGATGATGCTCTTTAGGAAGCAGGCTAGATGGGTGGGATGATTATTGTCATCTAATGTCCTCTAGGTCTAGTAGCAAACACATTTTCAAATAAGGAATGTAAAGTAGATAAATGGTATTCAGTTACATTTTAGTACATTTTTTCCATTTCATTTGAAGGCTTTTAGCACGTGAATTATTTGTCCTCTTTCCATGGATTCTGTAAAGTCAGGTGGTCTGCAGATAGAATTTCATCTGATTGATTGATACATTCTTATGTATAATTAGTTTTTGTGTAAGAGTGACAATGAGAATTTAGCTTTCTGATCTAAAAGACCTATTATTTTCTTTACTGTTTAAAAAGTCCAACAGCGATTTGGAGAATTGTGAATAGGAGAAGCTTCCCCCTCCCCTCTTTGTTTTTTTGAGCTGCTGTGTTTTCCTGGTTTTGAAAACGAATTGGTAAAACACATTGTATCTGTCCTATTGTGGCCAGAGAAAGAGGTTGGAGTATTTGGATGTTTCTGTCTCCATAATGTCAACTACTCTTGATAATTTCTAAACTATCAGAACATTTTACACATATGCTTACTTGTTTGTTGTGATGGCTCTTTTCACTGTTAGAATATAAACTGCATTGAAAAACAAAGAACTCATGCAATAGTATTCAAAATGGGTGACCCTGGAGGACATTATGCTGAGTGAGGCATTTCAGTCACAAAGGGACAAATACTGCATAGTGCCACTGTTGTAGAATGGGACTGACAGCAGGGTTGGGGTGAGACTGAGAAAAATTGGATAAATTATGTACACTACATTGAAACAGATGAGGGAGAGAACAGTTTAAAAGTTTATATGACTATGTATTACAGTTATGACAAGAGTCCAAATAAGGTTGCATAGTGGAGTGTACTTGGGAGGGGAGTGGGGGTGGAAGGGATTGTATACCAATGAAAGAATTTTACTTTTCAAAGAGAGAAGCGAACTGGGGGAAGGGGTGGGCAGGGAGAAAAGTACAATAAGGAATGAATGAAAATCCAAAATCTCTGTAAAGGTTCATTAAAATTAATAAAAAAGAGAAAAAATTATAAAAAAATATAAACTCCACGAGACCAGAAACTTATTTGTAGTCTTATTTATACCGTTTGCTTGCACTTGTATCCGCATAAGAACCGTAATTGTTGTTCAATGTACAGTTAACATTTAAAGAACTTGGAGGTTAGAGGCACAGTTGAAAACTTGTGTGTAATAGTTGAAGGTGATCTTTGAACAACGCGTTTGATCTCTGAGAGGTATATGAAGATTTTTTTCCTTCCTGTTGTGATGGGTTTAGGTGTTGGATGGACGGAGGGTGGAAGACGGTTAATCATAGGGTCGCATAATTAGATTAGAAGTGGGGGCGGTGTGTGTGTGTAAAGGAAATGGGAAAGAACCCTGTGAAAATTAATGTATAAGAACTTTGTAAATAAACCAGCATTAAAAAAGGAGAAAGCTTTATCTAATGTTAATCATCTTGGTGTAAGCAGTTCCTTTCCTCAGGGAGAACTGCTCACAGGATGATTAGAACACTTGACTCATCATCTCATTACCTGCCAAAGATTAACTGACTCAGGTTCACCCTCTGCTGAGCTTCTGAGCCTGTAAATCAGACGGAAGGAGATTGCCCATCTTTCTTCTGAGGAGCCACTGGTATCGGAACTGGCAGAGAGGGCCCAGTTTTAGGTTAGCAGTGCAACTCCTTCATATTATTTTGCCAGAGATTTGTAACACTAGCTCACTGAAATAATAACAGGGAAAAACCAATCCCATTTTAAGTGATCCTTGTGATTCAGACCCTTATATTCATGCTCAAGGTTAATGAAATTGCTTACTACAGTAATTCTCAATATGTAGCCCCTGAGTTAGCAATACAAATTCCTTACTGAGACCTTGTTATTTATGCTAATTTTAGGCAGGTTGTTAGGAAGGGCCAGTCCTTAGAAGAAATCCTGCTTGGAAAGGTGGAGTGTCAGTGAAAGAGAAGAAAACCCTTAAGGAGATGGTTTGGCACAGTGAGTTTAGGTATGGGCTCCAGTATATCAGGCATAGGGGAATGGTGCAGGATAGGGTAGGGTTAAAATCTATTGTTCATAGGATGGTATGAGTGATAGTGGACTTCCTGGCATTGAACAACAACAATCTCAGAACTAGTGAATTAGGACCTCTGGGGAGGGGCCTCAGTGCTCTGTTTAAGTCTTCCAGGTAATTCTGATTCTAATGTTTTAACAAGTCCTCCAGTTAAATCTCTGTGTTTAACAAGTCCTCCAAGTGATGCCAAAATTTGAGGGGCACTCTTTTAGAGAGTCCCAAGTTAGAAGAGCTGTGGGAGATTTTCATATCCTCTTCCCTAGAGGCTAGGCTCTATGAGGAGAAGCGTGGCATTAGGATTGGTGGATGATCTATCAACGATCTGTGTTATACAGATGACACAACCCTGCTCGCTGAAACTGAGGAGGACCTCGTGCACTTACTGCAGAGGGTCAAGGACTGCAGCCTTCAATATGGACTGAGGCTCAATGTCCAGAAGACAAAAATTCTCACCACTGGACCAATCGGTAGCATCAGGATGGATGGTGAAGAGATTGAGATTGTTCACAGCTTCAGTTTGCTCGGCTCCACGGTCAACACTCTTGGCACCAGTAGCCAGGAAATAAAAAAACGTATTGTGATGGGAAAGTCTGCGGTTAGGGACCTCTCTAAAGTACTCAAGAGCGACGGTGTCTCTCTGGAGACTAAGGTGCGTCTGATAAAGGCCATGGTTTTTGCAATCACTTGTTATGCATCAGAGAGTTGGACAATGACTAGGGAGGATAGAAGGAGAATTGACGCCTTTGAGCTGTGGTGCTGGAGAAGAGTACTGAATGTACCATGGACTGCCAAGAAAACAAGTAGATTCATCCTGGAGAGGGTTAAACCAGACTGCTCCTTGGAGGCAAGGATTCTGGGGCTTCACCTGACATACTTTGGACACGCTGTAAGGAGAGACAGGTCTTTGGAGAGGGACATCATGCTGGGCAGAGTGGAGGGACAGCGCAGGAGGGGAAGACCCTCTATGAGATGGATTGATTCAGTGACTGGGGTAATCGGGATGGGTGTGTCAGAGGCAATGAGATTGGCACAGGATAGAGCAGGTTTTAGGGCTGTTGTACATAGGTTCGCTATGAGTCGCAAACGACTCGATGGCACATAACAACAACAACAACTTCTCAAAAGTGGGATTCTTACTTAGACTTAACCTGTTTTATAGAGTGATTAAAACATATGAAATTAATATTTTCAGAAATAAACCATTGAACAAGTCCTTTAAAATTTTTCATCAGTTTGAAGTTTTAATATGATTTGTTGACACGATATCATTCCTTTGAAAATATATGAAGGTACAGAGAACTGCCTGAAGTGCAGGCTGGGTTTAAAAGAGGCAGTGGTACTAGGGATATTATAGCTAATGTTAGATGGATCTTGGCTGAAAGCAAAGAATACCAGACGAATGTCTGTGTTTCGTTGACTATGCAAAGGCGTTTTACTTTGTGGCTTTTTACAACGAACTGTAACTGATTCTGAGAAGAGTGGGAATCCTAGAACACTTAATAGTGATTATGCAAAACCTATACTTGGACCAGGAGGCAGTCGTCAGAACAGAGCAAGGAAACACTGTATGGTTCAAAATTAAGAAGGGTGTACGCCAGAGATGTGTCCTATCTGCATACCTTTTTAATCAATATGCAGAATATATTATCCGGGACACTGGGCTTTATGAGGAGAATTGTGACATCAGGCTTGAAGGAAGACTCATCAACAATATGAGTTATGCAGATGACACAACCCTGATTGATGAAACTAAGGAGGACATGGAGCACTTTCTGGAGAAATGTCAAGAACTGCAGCTTTCAATATGGATTGAAGCTCAACATCAATCAAGAAGACGGAGATTCTCACCACTGGGCCTATTGACAACAACATGATAGATGGTGAAGTGATTGAGATTGTTAACAGCTTTCGTTTGCTTGGCTCCATGATTAACACTCTTGTTACCAGCTGCCAGGAAATTAAAAGACAAATTGTTTTGGGAAAGTCTGCTGTTAGAGATCTCTCCAAAGTAATGAAGAGCAAAGATTGTTGTCTGGAGACTAAGGTGCACCTGACACAGGCAATGATCTTTGCAATTACTTGCTATGCATCAGAAAGTTGAACAATGACTGGGGATGATGGAGAATTAATGCTTTTGAGCTGTGGTACTGCAGAAGAGTATTGAATGTACCATGGACTGCTAGGAGAACAAACACGTTTGTCCTAGAAAGGGCAAGGCCAGGCTGCTTTTTAGAGGCAAGGATTCTGAAGTTTTATCTGACATAATTTGAACATGTTGCAAGGAAGGACCAGTACTTGGAGAGGGACATCATGCTTCGCAGGGTGGAGGGACAGTGCAAGAGACGAAGACCCTCAATAAGATGGATTGATTCAGTGACTGGGGTAATGCAAGTAGGTGTTTGAGAGACAATATGATTGGCACAGGACAGAGCAGGATTTTGGACTGTTGTATATAGGGTCGCTATGAGTCTCAGGTGACTCAACGACACGTAACAACAATAAGTCTCATATCTGATGGTTTTCATAGTTAATGCTAATCTGTAAAAATATTGAAATCAATTTTATTATAATTTCACAGATATAAAAACACTCTTATTTAAACTAACAATTCTGTTTGTAAAAATCTCTATTAAGTGATCAAAATATTATTGTATTAGTGTTCTTTTTCTCCCTGAAAAATGGGTGGCCCTGAGCCTTAGACTAAGGACAAAGACTGAGGCCTGCTAGACGGTGTGACTTTAAAATCGTTGATGAGACGATGGGTTTGTGGGCTGGCCTGGAGCCTGGGGCCTTGGAGTCTCCCTCCACTCTGGAAGTTAGCTGGCGGGCTGACATCTCGGTGGTGGTCTCATCTTGGTGGCAGTCAGGCAAGGGAAGTTTCTGGGGTCTTTTTTGCTGTGTGGTACTGTTCTTTCTCTCCCTTAGACTAAGGGCAAAGGCCTGCTCAAGGGTGTGACATTAAAATCATTAAGGAGACTGAGAGATAATAGGCATAGAACAGCAATAACTAATTCTATATAATACACATATGAATGACTGTATGAAATACAAGGTACATGAGTAAAATAAGTCTATCAATGATTGTATAAAACACACAAAAATGTCCAAAACA
>NW_006399800.1:10239755-10255034 GCF_000299155.1 Elephantulus edwardii
GTTTTCAATTCCATGTGTCTGTCATTTTACCAGTACCATGCTGTTTTTACCACCATGGCAGTGTAGTAGGATTTGAAATCAGGGAGTGAGATACCTCTTACCTTTCTTCTATTTTTAAGGAGTGCTTTGCTTATTCGGGGCTTCTTTCCATTCCAAACGAAACGGGAGATTGCCTTTTCCATCTTGTTGAAGAATGGGATTGGTATTTGTATTGGGATTGCATTGAACATTTAAATTGCCTTTGGTAGTGTTGCCATTTTCACAATATTGTGTCTTCCTATGCATGAGCAAGGGGTATTCTTCCACTTCTCCAGGTCTCTTTTTGTTTCTTGTAGTAATGTTTTGTAATTTTCTTTGAATAGATCCTTTCTGCTTCTGGTTAAATTTATTCCCACGTATTTAATCTTATGATTAGCTATTGGGAAGGGTATTGTTTTTCTTAGCTCCGGCTCTGTATTCTGTTTGTCACTGTAGAGAAATCCAACTGATTTTTGTATGTTGATCTTGTATCCTGTCACTTTGCTAAATTGGTCTACTGTGTCCAATAGTTTTCTTGCTGAATCTTAATGTTTGTTTTTTTAAGAAACTCATTTTATTGGTTAGAATGTTTCCCCCTATTTTGAAATATAACTCAGAATAAAAGACAATGTCTAGGCCTATGTGTATGAATAGTAAAAGCAGATTTTGACCATTTCAAATGGTTAATGACTAGGTCCCAATAGGGGCCAAATTGCCCTTGTCTTTTATTCTAGTAAAGAATGACATAGAAAAATTATATTGATGACTAAACTTTATTTTAACTTGTAGTGAAATCAAAGAGAGGAAGGCTAATTCCTTGAAAAATTTCCTCTCAGAGAAGGGAAATTTTGAGGGAATGTTTGTAGGTTGTAGTTCTAGTGACCTAGTGGGTAAGGAGTTTTACTGCCAATCCAAAGGCATGTAGCTCAAATCCACTAACTTCTCCAAGGGATAAAGATGAGTAATTGCCTCCAGTGTGATTTATAGTTTCTGAAAACCCACTGAAAAGTCAATAATATGTAATTTGTAGGTTAGGTTAAGGGTGTGGAGAAGAGTTTACATTTGCATTTGTTTAGCATTTTAGTAGGGAAGTTGGGGTTATCTTAGAAAAGGAGGTATTATGCAAATCAGGAGGCACCTGCAGCTAGCCTTCATGATGGAATTTATTTGCTTAGGGGCTTTGTCACCATGGGGCATATGTTATAGGTTTCTTCCTCCTGCCTGATTACTTTAGAAGGTCAGATAGCAGTCTCTGGTTTTGCTGCTGCATGTGCATGGCACCTGGAAGCTTTTTCAGATAATTTGAAGCAGGAACTACTAGGTTAAATATTCTTTTCTAGAAAGGAACACCTAGGGCTGCTTATATTAACTGTATGCCAGGCTACTGATAGAAGGCGTGTTTCTGGGCCTTGTGATAGATAACTTGTGCCTGGCCTCCTCCATCTGATCTGTTTTAAGAGAAAAATTCTACAGAAGAAAAGATGGTTTTATTCATCATAGTATGTAGTGTGGATGGGGAAGCAAGGCAAAGAAGAACATTTGATCCGTGTTAATTTAGCACTTTCCAATTGTTTTTCCTTTCTACTCACCACTAGAATTGGTTTATTGCTTAATTGTTAAAAGTTGACTTTGATACAAAGCTGGAAATCTTGTGTTCTGTGAATGGGGAAAATGTGAAAAGACATGCACTTTAAGTGGATGTTTATTTTTTAATTGATAAAAGATAGTATATGAGCCAGAACAGAAAATTTTTCCTAACAGAAGGCACCATATAGGGTTTAGGGGTTGATTCTGTTAATAAAAATGACCCTGTTCTAACTGTTGCTGTTAGGTGCTCTTTAGTCCACTATGACTCATAACTAATGTGAGGGTCTTCCTATCTTTTGCTGACCCTCCATCTTCTCTAGCATGATGTCCTTTTCCAAGGACCAAGGACTGATTTCTTTCAAATTATAATGTCTACTGGAAATGTTGATCAGGAAGCATTGGAATCAAATCGATTACATTTGTGGAAAGACTCGGTGAAGAAGCTCAATATCAGCAGTGAAAACCAGGCCAGGTGCTGATTGTGTGACAGCCTACCAACTACTCATATGCAAGGTCAAGCTGAAGTTGAGGAAAATTAAATCAAGTCCACAGGAACCAAAGATTGATCTTAAGTCTGTCCCACTCAAATTTCAAAACCATCTCAGGAACAAATTTGAGGCCTTGAGCATAGACCAAATGAGCTCTGGGAGGATATCAAGAAAATCATCCATGAAGAATGCAAAAGATCATTACAAAGGCTAAAGAAGAAGAAAAGACCAAGAAGGATGTCAGATGAGACTCTGAGTATACATTAGAGCACCGAGAAGCTGAAGAGTCACTGTACCAGAAGGAATTGGCTGACCAAGAGCCTATGGTGATGAAGGAGGAAATTCAAGTTGCTCTGAAGGAATTGGCAAAAAACAAGACTCCAGGAGTTGACTGCATACCAATTGACATATTTCAACCAAAAGACCCTGCCCTGGATATGCTAAGTTGTGTCAAGAAATCTGGAGGACAGCCAGCTGGCCGACTAATTGGAGAAGATTGATATTTGTTCCCATTCCAAAGAAAGGTGACCCAACAGAGTGTGGAAATTATCAACAGTATTATAATATCACATGCAAGCAAGATTCTGCACAGAGAACTGCCAGATGTGCAGGCTGAATTTAGAAGAGGTCATGGTACTAGGGATATTATAGCTAATGTTAGATAGATCTTGGCAGAAAGCAGAGAATACCAGAAGAATGTCTATCTGTACTTCACTGACTATGCAAAGGCTTTTGACTGTGTGGATCACAACAACCTGTGGCTGACTCTGAGAAGAATGGGTATCGCAGTACATTTAATTGTGTTAATGAGAAACCTATACTTGGACCAAGAGGCAGTCGTTAGAACAGAGCAAGGTGACACTGCATGGTTCAAAATCAAGAAGGGGTTCCATCAGGGATGTATTCTGTCTCCATACCTTTTCAATCTGTATGCAGAACAGATCATCCAAGATGCTGGGCTGTATGAGGAGAAATGTGGCATCAGGATTGGTGGAAGAGTCATCAACAACCTGCGTTATATAGGTGACACAACCCTGCTTACTGAAACTGAGGAGGACCTGAAGCACTTGCTGCAGAAGGTCAAGGACTGCAGCCTTCAATATGGATTGCAGCGCAACATCAAGAAAACAAAGATTCTCACCACTGGGCCAATTGGCAGCATCAGTATGGATGGTAAAGAGATTGATATAGTTAATAGTTTTAGTTTAATTGGCTCCACAGTCGACACTCTTGGTAACAGCAGCCAGGAAATCAAGAGATGAATCGCGTTGGGAGTCAGCTGTGAGGGCCCTCTCAAGAGTACTGAAGAGCAATGACGTCAGGCTGGAGACTAAGGTGCACCTGATCTGGGCTATAGTCTTCACAATTACATACTATGCGTCAGAGAGTTGGACAGTGAATAAGGATGATAGAAGGAGAATTGATGCCTTTGAGCTGTGGTGCTGGAGAAGAATGTTGAATATACCATGGACTGTTAGGAGAACAAACAGGTTTGTCCTGGAGAAGGTGAAGCTGGAATGCTCCTTGGAGTCAAGGATTCTGAAGCTTCGTCTTACATACTTTGGGCATGTTGCAAGGAGGGACTGGAGAGGGACATAATGGCAGAGTAGAAGGGCAGTGAAGGAGAGGAAGACCTTCAATGAGATGGATCGATTCTGTGACTGGTGTGCTGGGAATGAGTGCGTTTGGGATGGCTAGGTTGGCACAGGATAGAACGGCGTTTAGGGCTCTTGTACACAGGGTCACTATGAGTTGCAAGCGACTTGATGGCACACAACAACAACAACTGGAAATGTTGAAGAGACTTCCTGAAATTGCTGATTGGTCAGTTTAAATATTTAAGAAGAGTCTGAGATCTTAAAAATGGCATCAGGACATATCAAGCTCAAAATGCAGAGAAGAAGTAGTGATATACCAGCTAAGCATGTCTACAGAGTTTTAAATTCGAAAGTGAAGCCTAACCGGTCTCAAAATCAACCAGGATCAATGCCAGGGTATCAATCCTAGGAAGACTTTTCTTAGGATGAGCATGTTGCTAGACCTTGGCTCACAGTCTTAGAAAGTGAAATTAGTCCATAGGACAGTATAGCTTTACTTTTTCACATGTAAATATTTGACCCATCCTCAATTTTCATTAGTGTAGAAAGAGAGAAAATAAGCTTTTTAGGGTTTTTTTCACCCTAGGTTGAGAATTAAGAATTATTATGATATCAATCAGTGGTTTAAAATACTAGATTTATTATTTATTTCATATTGTTGCTGTTAGGTGTTTGATGGCATCCACTAGGGAGACCTGTAGTGTCCCTATGGACAATATAAATGAACCCTGTCCTATCCTGTGCCATCCTCACGCTTTCTGACAGACTGAATCCCATTGCAGCAGTCACTGCACCAGTCCATCTGATTGAGTATCTTGCTTTCCTCCACTGACGCTCTGCCTTTCCAAGCATGATGTTGCTCTTCAAGGAATAGCCTCTCCTAGCATCATGCCTAAGGTATGTGAGACAAAGCTTTATTATCTTTGCCTCCAAGGAGCACTATGGCTGTACTTTATCCAAGATGTATTTGTTGTTTTGGTCATCCATGGGATATTCAGTGCTCTTCTTCAACACCATGGCTCAAAGGCATCAATTTTTCTTCTGTCATCTTTGTTCATTGTCCAGCTCTCAGATGCATAGGAAGTGACTGAAAAGGCCGTGGTCTGAATCAGACACACCTTACTTCTCAAACTGGGATTACTGACGTTACTGATCTTCAATAATTTGGAGAGGTCCCTGATTGCACACATACCCAGTGCAATACATCTCTTGATTTCCTGACTGTTGGTACCAAGGGTGTTGATTGTGAATCTAAGTAAGATGAAATCATTGACAACTTCAATCCTTTCTCCATCTGTCACAATGTTGCCTATAAATCCAGTGGTAAAAATTTCCCTTTTCTTAATGTTGAGGCACAATCTGTATTGAAGGCTATATTCTTTGATCTTTTACACTAGAAGATCTTTCTTCCTTCTTCAAGTCCTCTTCACTTTCAGTTACTAAGGCTGTGTCATCTGCATAACACAGGTTATTGATCAATCTCTCTCCAATCCTGATGCCACATTGTTTCTTACAGAGTCCAGCATCTCATAATTTGCTAAGCATACAGATTGAATAGGTATGGAGAGAGAATACATCACTGACACCTTTCTTAATATTAAACCTTATATATTGAGGGCTGAGGCTTATCTGACATATTTTGGACATGTTGCAAGGACTGACTAGTCCTTGGAGAGGAACATCATGCTTGGGAGGGTGGAGGGACAGCACAGGATAGGAAGACCCTCGATGAGATGGATTGATTCAGTGACTGGGGTAATGAGAGTAGGTTTGTCAGAGACAATAAGATTGACACATGATAGAGCAGGATTCAGAGCTGTTGTATGTAGGATTGCTCTGAGTCACACTGACTTGATAGCTCATAACAACACAACAACAACAAATTGAGGGTTATTTACAAATTTTCTGCTTGTTATAATTAGTCCCTTTACATAGGAATTGACTACAGTAATTCAGTTTGTGATTAGTTTATAACATATTTTCTCTATAGGGATCACTAATGATGTAATCCTTTAAAAATAAAAACAAAAACAAGTCATACCTTTCTAGTGGCTAGAATCCACCAGCAGTTCCCAGAAAGAAAGATGAGCAATCTCCTCTTGTGCAATTTATTGTCTTAAAATCCTGCTGGAGAGTCAGGTATGACTCAGTTCTGACTTGATGGCAATGATTTGAGACTTCTCTCAGGACCAAGGAGCTGTTGTTCAAATGGATCAAGCAAACATGGAACAGTTTAAGATCAGGAAAGGTGTGTATCAGGGTTGTATCCTTTATTCATGTCTATTCAGTCTGAACAAGAATGTAGCATTAGGATAGGAGGAAGATTCATAAATCACCTGTGTTATGCAGATGACACAACCTTGTCTGCTGAACATGTGGAAGACCAGAAATCTTTGCTGGAGAAGATCAAGGACCACAGCCTCCAAAATGGATTACATGTCAACACCAAGAAGACACAATTGTCACTACAGAGCCAATTAAAAAAGAAAATCGTGACATTTGGAGAAAAGATTGAAGTTGCGAGCAATTTCATCTTACTCAGATCCACAATCAACTCTCTGGGTATCAGCAGCCAGGAGATCAGGAGACATATTGTGTTGGGAATGCCCACTGTCAGGATTTCTCCCAATTACTGAGGAGCAGTGTTGTCAGTTTGATGACTGATGTTTGCCTGATTTGGGCCATGCTCTTTGAAATCCGTTACCACGCATCTGAGAGCTGGACAATGAATAAGGATGGCCTTTAAGTTATGGTCTTGGAAAGAAGCACTTAAAATTCCACAAACTACCAAAAGAACAAAGAGATGTGTCTTAGAAAAGTTGCAGCCTGAGTGCTCCTTTGAAGCAAGGATGGCAAGGCTTTCTCTCTCATACTTTGGGCATGTTACTAGAAGAGATTATTTCTTGGAAGGGGACATTATACTAGATTAAAGGGTCAGCAAAGTAGGGGGAGAGTCTCAACAAGATAGATTTACATGGTGACTGCATCAGTGGGCTCAAGTATGTTAGAGATGAGAATGACACAGGATATGACAGGGCTCAGATCTGTTGTTCATAAGGTCACTAGGAGTCTTACTCAACTATATTGTACCTAACAACAACTACTCAGGAAGCTCTGGTGAGCTCTGTTGGCTAGATATAAGAAGTTGCACTTCCAGTCTACAGGCATAAATTTTGTTTTGTTGGTTTTTTTTAGGGTAAACTAGTAAAGATAGATTTATTAGAAAGTTACAACCCCAAAGGCATGAACCTCCATCCTGGATAGGAACTATGGAAGGAAGGCCAAGGCAAAAGTTTTGAATGTACCAGCTACTCTACTGGAGGATGGACAGTCTCCTCTTGTGCGATTAACTGTCTTTGAAGATCTGCTGGCGGTCCAGCTCTAGGTTGATTTTGACTCAACGGTACACAACAGCAACTCAGGAAGCTCTTCTGGCAGGGTAGCTCTTAGGGAATTGCACTGATAATTGATAACTATCTGGGGCAGTTAATATCTATGAGCAGCCCCTGGAGAAAAAGATGGAAAGTCTCCTCCCATGCAATTTACAGCTTCAGAAACCCACTGGAGGGTCAGTTATGATTCTAACAACTTCCTATTTGTACTTTTTCTTTTATTTTTTTTAAAGTAGGGTAATTTTTTATTACATATTTAGGAAATCTTTTCTTAAGAGTAGTAAATTTTTGCAATTTAAGGTAAAAAAAAACTACTAAGAAAAATTATCATTTTTGCAATTTTGAATTGTCATATCCAGGAGTAATATGTGTCTATTTACTCACCATCCTGTATATTCTTTATTTCTGTTGTGTGCCATGGAGTCGAAACCATCTCATAGCTGACCTCCCGGCAGGTTTTCTGAGGCAGTTAATTACAAGGGAGGAAATGATGCATTCTTCTTGCACGGCAGCAGGTGGATTTGAATTGTGAGCCTTTGCAGTGGCCGCGCAGCTTCTTATCAATATATTATTTAGTCATTGATATTTTTCTCCAACTATACTTTAATATGTTTTATAAATCTTAAGCCTGTTTAACTTGTCCTATTTGTAGAAAATATAAATGAGATTTTTCTTACACATTTTAATTAATTGTTCATTAGCGGTCTAGTGCATAAGAAGCCAACCCATCCTCAAAAGATTCAAATCCACCAGCTGCTCCTTGAGTGAAAAATGGATAGTCTAATCCCATGTGATTTACAGCCTCGGGAAACCCAATGAGAGGCCAACTCTGAGTGAGCTTCAACATAAGAACAAGAAAAAAATGTTTATTATTTCATATAAAAACTTATTTATCTTGTTATTTTCACAAAAATAGTTCTAAATTATATTTTTTATTTAATTTTCTTTTATTGGAGTTTAGATATGTGTGATAATTTCACATATTCTAAATGCCTAATTTTGCTCATACACAATGAAACAGGAAAAAGGGATATTAACATGATTTAAAATCAAGGAAAGTATGTGCCAGGTTTGTCTGTTTTCTTCACACTTAGTCAATCTGTATGGGTTTTTTTGTTGTTGTTGTTGTTGTTGTTATGTGCATCAAGTTGCCTGCAATTCATGGCAATCATATGCACAATAGCTCTGAAGTCTGCCCTGTCCTTAGCCAATCTCACTGACTCCAACATACTTACCCACAGTGCCCTAGTTACTGCATCAATCCATCCCATCTGGAGTCTTCCTCTCCTATACTGTCCCTCCACCCTCCTAAGCATGATGTCCTTCTCCAAGGACCAAGCTCTCCTGGTCAGATGCCCAAATTATGTGAGATGGAGCTTCAAAATTATAGCCTCCATCAATCTGTAAACTGAGTTGAATTTGAATAGGTGGATTATATGAAGAAGAAGAAGGTGACAACAGGATTGGAGGAAGACTAGTCAACAACCTATGTAAGACAGATAATAAAACTTTGCCTTCAGAAATCAAAGAAGTCTGGAAGCACTTATGGAAGATCAAAGACTACAGATGGATTACAGCTCAACATCAAGAAAGCAAAAATTCTCACCACTGGGCCAATAAACAACATTATGATAGGGGGAGTAAAAACTTAAATTGCAAAAAATTTAATTTTACTTGGACCCACAATCAATATCCATTGGTAGCAACAATCAAGGAAGCCTTGCTCCACTGAGAAAATATTTTATTAAGGACCTCTTAAGGTACTAAAGTACAAAAATGTCACCTTAAAGACTAAAAGTGGATAAATAATTAACAATACATTGGAACATATGAAAGAAAGAACTGTTTTAAAGGAATACATGATTAGGCTTTATATATATAACAGCCCAGAATGAGTGATGCACTGTAAAGAGAATTAGGTGGTGGGGGAAGGAGAAACAATGAATGAATATTTAAATAAAAATATTTCTTTTTATAAATGTGGAACAATAAATAAATGAATAAAAATCCAAATTTTCTGGAAATTTTCATTAAAATCACAATTAAGAGAAAATATTTTATTAAAAAATTTAAAAAAGACTAAGATGCGCTTGATATCATGGATATCACATGCAAGCAAGATTCTTCTGAAGACTATCCAAAACCAACTGGAACAATATATCAACAGAGAACTGCCTGAAGTGCAAGCTGGGTTTGGAAGAGGCCATGATACTAGGGATATTATACCTAATGTCAGATGGATCTTGGCTGAAAGTAGAGAGTACCAGAGGAATATCTATATGTATTTTATTGTCTATACAAAGACATTTGACTGTATAGATCACAACAAACTGTGGCTGACTCTGAGAAGAATGGGAATCCCAGAACACTTGATTGTGCTTATGCAAAACCTATTCTAGGACCAGGAGGCAGTCGTCAGAACAGAGCAAGGAAACACTGCATGGTTCAAAATTGGGAAGGGTGTGTGCTAAGGGTATGTCCTATCTCCATATCTTTTCAGTCTGTATGCAGAACAGATTATCTGGGAAACTGGGCTCTATGAGGAGAAGTGTGGTATCAGGACTGGAGGTAGACTCATCAGCAATCTGTGTTATGCAGATGACAAAACCCTGCTGGCTGAAACTGAGGAGGACCTGAAATTCTTGCTGCAGAGGGTCAAAGACTACAGCCTTCACTATGGATTGAAGCTCAACATCAAGAAAAGAAAGATTCTCCCCACTGGGCCAATTGGCAGCATCATCATAGATGTTGAAGAGATTGAAATAGTTAACAGTTAATAGTTAACCATGCCTTGCTTGGTTCTACAATCAATAATTTTGGTACCAGTAGCCAGGAAATGAAAAGACAAATTGCATTGGGAAAGTCTGCTGTCAGAGACCTCTCCAAAGTATTGAAGAGCAATGATGCCAGTTAAGGTGCACCTGATAGAAACCATGGTCTTTGCAATTACTTGCTACACATCAAAAAGCTGGACAATGACCAGGGATGATAGAAAGAAACTTAATGCCTTGGACTTGTGCTGGAGAAGAGTATTGAATATACCAGGGACTGCTAGAACAAATAAGTTTGTCCTGGAGAGGGTGAAGCCAGGGTGCTCCTAGGAGGCAAGCTTTCTGAAGCTTTGTCTGACATACTTTGGACGTATTGCAAAGTGGGATCAGTCCTTGAAGAGGGACATCATGCTTGAAAGGATGGAGGAACAGCGCAGGAGAGGAAGACTCTCAATAAGTGGGATTGATTTAGTGACTGGAGTAATGCGGGTAGGTGTATCTGAGACAATATGATTGACACAGGATAGAACAGGGTTTAGGGCTGTGAGTCACAGGTGACTCGACGGCACATAACAGCAACAAGATGTGCCTAATCCAATCCATGGTCTTTTCAATTTTTTCTTATGCATCTTAAACTTGGACAGTGAATAAGGAAGATAAAAAAGAATTGATGCTTTGGGGTTTTATATTGTTAAAGAGCACTGAACATGTCGTAGGATACCAAAAGAACAAACAAGTCTGTGCTGGAGGAAGGGTAACTAGAGAGCTCATTAAGGCAAGGATGGTACATTTTTATCTTAAAATAATTTGGAGATGTTGTTCAGAGGCTCCAGTCCTTGTAAAAAGATATTATACTTGGAAAAGTAGAGGGTTAGTGAAAGAGAAAAACACTCTTGGAGAAGAATTGACATAGTGAACTGCAACAATGGGCTCAAGTACAGTGGAGATTGTGAGTATGGACACGAACCATGCAAGATTTCGAACTGCTGGTCACAGGATCTCTATGAAGTGTAGTCAGTTTGATGGCACCTCACAACCAACACAATATTGTTGCTGTTGTTGTTGTTGTTGTTGTTATGTGCCGTCGAGGCGTTTGCGACTCATAGCGACCCTAAGTACAATAGCCCTAAACCCTGCTCTATCCTGTGCCAATTGCATTGTCTCTGACACACCCATCCCAATTATCCCAGTCACTGAACCAATCCACCTCATAGAGGGTCTTCCCCTCCTGTGCTGTCCCTCTACTCTACCCAGCATGATGCCCCTCTCTAAAGACCTGTCTGTCTCTCCTTACAACATGTCCAAAGTATGTCAGACGAAGCCCCAGAATCCTTGCCTCCAAGGAGTAGTCTGGTTTAACCCTCTCTAGGATGAATTTGTTTGTTTTCTTGGCAGTCCATGGTACATTCAATACTCTTCTCCAGCACCACAGCTCAAAGGCATCAATTCTCCTTCTATCCTCCCTAGTCATTGTCCAACTCTCTGATGCATAATAAGTGATTGCAAACACCATGGCCTGTATCAGGCACACCTTAGTCTCCAGAGAGACACCATTGCTCTTAAGTACTTTAGAGAGGTCCCTAACAGCAGACTTTCCCATTGCAATATGTTTTTTTGATTTTATGGCTACTGGTGCCAAGAGTGTTGACCGTGGAGTCGAGCAAACTGAAGCTGTGAACAATCTCAACCTTCGCCATCCATCTTGATGCTGTTGATTGGTCCAGTGGTGAGAATCTTTGTCTTCTTGACATTGAGCCTCAGTCCATACTGAAGGCTGCAGTCCTTGACCCTCTGCAGTAAGTGGAACAGTTGTAAGCAGACACTAGTGATTGAAACATAGAATGTGAGAACCATGAATGTAGGAAAATTAGAAATTGTTAAGAAAGAAATGGAATGCATCAATATTGACATACTAGGCACTGGTGAGATGAGATGGACTGGCATGGGGCATTTTGAGTCAGATGGTAATATGATATATTATTCTGGAGATGAAAAGGTGAGAAAAAATGGAGTTGCCTTTATAGTTAAGAAAGAAATTTCTAGATCCATCTTGAAGTACAACATTGTGAGTGATAGGATTATATCCATTTGCTTACAAGGAAGTCCCGTGAACACTACTATCGTTCAGATATATGCACCAACAACCAGAGCCAAAGAAGAAGAAATAGATGATTTCTACCAACTCTTACAGGCAGAGATAGATCGAACATGCAATCAAGATGCATTGATAATAATGGGCGACTGGAACGCAAAAGTAGGGAACAGGGAAGAAGAATCAGTAGTTGGAAAACATGCACTTGGTGACAGAAATGAAGCTGGAGATTGAATGATTGAATTTTGCACAATCAATGACTTATTCATTGCAAATACGTTTTTTAAGAGACATAAACGGAGGTTATACACATGGATCTCACCTGATGGTATGCATAGGAATCAGATCAATTACATCTGTGGAAGGAACCGCTGGAGAAGCTCAATATCAGCTGTGAAAACTAGGCCAGGAGCTGATTGTGGAACAGACCACCAACACAATATTGTTGTTGTTGTTGTTATGTGCCATCGAGTCGTTTGTGACCCATAGCGACCCTATGTACAACAGCCCTAAACTCTGCTCTATCCTGTGCCAATCTCATTGCCTCTGACACACCCATCCCGATTACCCCATCACTGAACCAATCCACCTCATAGAGGGTCTTCCCCTCCTGCGCTGTCCCTCCACTTTGCCCAGCATGATGCCCCTCTCTAAAGACCTGTCTCTCCTTACAACATGCCCAAAGTATGTCAGGCAAAGCCCCAGAATCCTTGCCTCCAAGGAGCAGCCTGCTTTAACCCTCTCTAGGATGAATCTATTTGTTTTCTTGTCAGTTAGGTATTTAAAAGTCTCTATTTCCATTTTCAGGTCGTACTTTTCCTTCTCAATTACTTGAATTCATGTATACTTCCAAAATAGAGTTAGACGTGTAATTTTAAAAAGAATTAACATTTATGTGACTGTTTCTAATAATGACAAAACTAATGGTGCTGGAAATGAATAATCAAGAATATGTGCATGGTTGTATGTTCCAGAAACCCTTAATAGTGTTTGATGTATAGTAAATTACCATTTTGAATTACTGCCTTTGACATGACATATTTTATTATGTAAAGAACTTTATTTTGCATTTATATTTTGTTAAAACTTAAAGTTCTTTATTCATCCAGGTTTTTTTAAAAAAATCAAATGCTATTTTTGCATCTATGTAGCTGATCATATGGGATGATATATTTCTCTTTTGACTTACCTTCTGGCATGGTTAGTAATATATTATTCTTTTGGTGTGATTCTAGATTCTATTTGCTTATATTTTTTTACATAGATTTCTATTAATATTCGTGAGTCAGATTAGATTATAGTTTCCCTTTATACTATATTTATCAGATTTTTGTATCACTAAATGCTGGGTTTTGGGAAAATTGGCACTTTGTGTTCTTTCCATCTGTGCTGGAAAATTTTAAATGATTGGGCTTATTCCTTGAAGGTTTTACAGAATTTGTCCATGACATCATCTTCACAGGGTTGTTTTGTTTGTTTGTTTGTTTGTTTGTTTGTTTTGCTTGTATGCATAATTAAATTCTTTAATAATATTTTGAGGGCTTTTTATGGTTGGTATTCTTAAATTTGGTTTTTATTTCTATGATAAGCTTTAATAGTGCACGTTCTCCTTCCTGTTATTGTTGTTGTTGTTAGGTGCCATTGAGTCAAGTACAACTCATAGCGACCCTAGAAACAAAAGATCTGAACCTTATTCTATCTTGTGCCATTCTCACATTTCCCGACACGCAAAAGCCCATTGCAGCTGTCACTACATCAGTCCACTCTGGAGGGTCTTCCTCTCCTTTGTTGACCCTCCACCTTTGCCAGCATCATGTCTTTCTCCAAGGAATAGCACCCCTTAGCAATATGTTGAAAGTGTATGAGGTGAGGCCTCATAATTCTTGCCTCCAAAGCACTCTGGCTGCACCCTGTCCAGGACATATCTGTTTGTTCCTTTGGGATATTCAGTACTCTTCTGAAACCCTACAACTCAAAGGCATCACTTCTTCTGTCATCTATATTCATTGTCTGGCTCTCAGATGCATAACAAGTGATCAGAAATAGTGTGCCTGAATCAGACACACCTTAGTCCTCAAACTGAGATCATCACTTCTCAGTAATTTGAGAGGTCCTACTTGCAGATTTTCCCAGTGCAATGTATCTCCATGTTTTCTGACTGCTGGTACCAAAGATGTTAATTATGAATCCAAGCAAGATGAAGCTGTTGACAGTTTCAATCTCCTCTCCATCCAACATGATGTTGCCCACGGGGCCAATGGTAAGAATCTTTGTTTTCTTGACATTGATATGTAATCCATACTGAAGGCTGCATCCCTGATCTTTTGCAACAATGTTTCAAGTCTTCCTCACTTGTAGCAAGCGAGGTTGCATCATCTGCATTACATTGGTTATTGAAGAATTTCCCTCCATTCCTGATGCCACATTCCTCTTAATAGAGTCCAAATTTTTGGATATGGAATGGAATGGAATACATGAACATCGACATACTGGGCATTAGTGAGACGAGATAGACCAGCTCTGATCACTTTGAATCAGATAATCATATGATATACTATGCAGGGAATGAAAAACAGGAAGAATGGTGTTGTTTCATAGTCAAAACATCAGTTTCAAGCTCTATCCTGAAGTACTATGTTATGAGTGATAGGATAATATCCATACACATACAAGGAATATTTGTTAACATTACTATTTTTTCCAATATACACTGCTACATCTGGAGCCAAAGAGGAAGAAATTGAGAATTTTACCAACTTTTGCAGTCCAAAATAGAGTTAGCATCCACCCAAGATGTGTTAATGATAATTGCTGCCTGGAGTGCAATAGGGGGAAACAGTGAAGAAGGGATGTTGCTGTTGTTAAGTTCCGTCCATCCATAGACGACTCATAGCGACCCTATGAATGAAAGACCTGAACATTTGTATAACTTTCCTTGTTTTTCCATGTTCACAGACTTTCTGGAGGTAAGCTATTTTAGAAGTGGATGCTACTTCTGCTTCCAAGCTTGTTTTAATCGGGGAAACTCTACCAAACACTGTCCACCATGGGTAACCACTATCACATTTGACACATCAGTGTCACAGTGTTCAGCATCACAACAACCTCAGGTTACCTCTGAACAGCAAATGGACAGGACAGTGCTATACAACTTAGAAGAATGTTTGACCAAACCCAATTGAAACCAGGCCTGAGGACTGCAGATTAAAATCACCCACCTTTGGCTTGGTAGCATAACTTTCTATCTAGTAGGCCACCAGAGCTCTTTCTGTGTTGTTGTTAAGTGCCCTCGAGTCATAGATAACTCATAATGACCCTATGAACGAAATACCT
>NW_006399800.1:10255739-10257932 GCF_000299155.1 Elephantulus edwardii
CAGGATAGAGCAGGGTTTGGGGCTGTTGTGCATAGGGTCGCTATGAGTCGAAAACGACTCGACGGCACATAACAACAACAACATGTGCTATCAAATTGTAACCTGTTCATATAGGATCCTTCAGCTGGTTTTCAACTTAAGAGGAGAATGCCTAGTTTTCTCCGGTAGAGCAGCTAGCAAGTGGATTTGAACTGGGTCCCTTTAGGTTCACAACTCAGTTCCTTACCACTAGGTCACCAGAGTGCCCTTAACACAGCTTTTTACTTGTTTGTTATTATGTGCCATTGAGTCAAATACAATTCATAGCGATCTTATGAACAGCAGACCTGAACTCTGTCCTATCCTGTGCCATCCTTATCATCTCTGACACACTTAAGTTCAGTAAGTCCAGTGACTTGAGTCACTGTGTCAATACATCTTGCTGGAGGCTTTAATTTTTTTTCTTTCTAACCTTCCATGTTTCCAAGAATGATACCATTTCCCAAGAAACAGCTTCACCTAGTAACATGCCCAAAGTATGAGAGACAAAGCTTTGCCATTCTTGCATCCAAGGAGCACTCTGGCTGCACTTTTTCTAAGATGTATCTGTTTGTTCTTTTGGTACTTCATGGGATATTCAGTACTCTTCTCCAACACCACAACCCAAAGACATCAATTCTTCTTCTATCATCCTTATTCATTTTTCAGTTCTCTCATACATAACAAGTGATTGACCAGAGCCTGAATCAGATACATCTTAGTTTTTGAACTAACATCATTGTTCTTCAGTATTTTGGAGAGGTCTTTAACAACAGATTTTCCCAAAGTAATAATATATCTCCTAAAATCCTGACTGCTGGTACTAAAGGTGTTGATTGTGGATCCAAACAAGATATTACTGACAATATCAATCTTTTATCTATCTATCTATCTATCTATCTATCTATCTATCTATCTATCTATCTATCATCTATCTATCTATCTATCTATCATGAAATTTCCTATTAGCCCAATGGTGATGATGTTTGTTTTCTTGATGTTGAGATGTAATCCATATTGAAGTCCTTCGTCTTCTGCAGCAAGCATTTCAAGTCTTTCTCTTTCTGCAAGCAAGGCTGTGCTATCTGCATAATTCAAGTTGTTGAGGAGTCTTAAACTGAGCCTGATGCCATATTCCTTTTGTTGATATATCTATTTTTTTCCACTTTTCTTTTTCCCTACTCCTCATGCTTATTAAATAAGGTTGATTAGTAATTTATTTCTTCTATTGCCTTTCACCATTCCAAATCAGTGCAAGGCTATCCAGCTTTTCATTAGCACATCTTCATAAAATCAAGTTGAAAGGATCATGGTGTAGAAAGTGAGAATATAAACGGAAAGCTTAGTATTATTTGAAGATGCTCAGAAAATCCCTGTGGTTGGAGTGCAGGGAGTAAATTTGAAAGTGGACTGGATGAACCAGGCTGCATCCACATTCAGAGGCATAGTCAGGGGAGGTATTTGCTTCTACATTCAACACCAAAACCAGGTGTTACCAAAAATCAGTCCTGTTGCTGTTGTTGTGTACCATCTAGACTATACCAACACATAGCTGACCCTCTGGCAGGTTGTCAGAGGCAGTTTAAGACACTTGATCTAGGCAAGCAAACAAGACAAGGGTAGGGTGTCTGCTGATTTGGCTACTATACAAATCTTTTCTTCTCGAAATTGCCTATATTCTCCCCTCCCCTGCCCCTTGAATCAGGTAGAGTTTTGTAAGTTGCAGGCGAGGGATTCTGGGATGAAAAAATCTTCTGTACACTTGTGCCTTTTAGTATAATTTATTTTGTGTGTGCCTTTTAATATCATTTATTTCCAACGCTTGATGTATAATTTAAATCACAGATCAATGAGTGTCCCAGATGTTAGTATTCAGAGGAGATATTTAAAAGGCCATGTATGGTAATCAATAAATAGGTGTTGAGAAGAGAGGGCATATTTCTCCAAATTGTTAGTAATTTGGTTGGTAAAATGGTGTGATTTCAGCACCTAAAAAGCCACTGGAATGGATTTATGTGTCTGTCTGACTTGATGACAGTAAGTGAAGAAAAAGAGGCCAAACCTTTGTACCTTGACATCTCTCAGTTTAAACATATATGTGGAGCTCTAATTAACAGAATCATCTGAAGAGCTGAAGGTGTCAGCATCTGCGGTGGTTTTTGTTTTTTATCAAAT
>NW_006399800.1:10258572-10261513 GCF_000299155.1 Elephantulus edwardii
GAAGTCCGCATGCAAGGCAGAGGTGAAGTAAGGAACTACTTATGAGGTTTTCGTCAATTGCAACAACTAAGAAATAGTGAGAAGATTTGGGACCTCAGAAGGCTTTTAGGACCAAATAGTAGGCTCTTGTGTCCAGAAGAAAACTAATATACTTACCAGTAATGTTAATGCTCACCCACAGCTCTTCTGGGAGGATCAATATCATTGAAGTGCACTCCTTTGTTTCTAGCTGGGAGCTGGGGCCTGTCAGTTCTGTCAGCCACGAGGACCTGATGTGGGCCACCTTTGGCCTAGTGTCCTTCAGATCCACACTTAAGGCAAGTGAGTGGGAGCTTCCTCTCTACTCCCTTGCCTATCTGTGGCTCTCATCTGTGACGCTGTCTACTGAAGTGGCCCAGCTTTCCACAATGGAAGCAATTCTGACCTCCTTTATTACTTTTGGGTGGCATTGTTTATGAGTAAGACTTCCTTTTCCTGACACAGGCCCTAAACTGGCAACAATAGCTACCCCAATAATTTTGGCCATTCTCTGGCCTTTTCTCTTCCCTCTAAGACTCTCTGTGAGATGGATTTATTCAGTGACTGGGGTAATTGGGATGGGTGTCTCAGAGGCAGTGAGATTGGCACAGAATAGAGCAGGGTTTAGGGCTGTTGTACATAGGGTCGCTATGAGTTGCGAATGACTCAAAGGCACATAACAACAACAACAACTAGATCCCAGTTGTTAAAAGAGGGGAAAATTTAAACGAATATACAACAAACAATTTAGAACATTATAATCATTTAAGCTTAAGGCTAGAAGTATTAACAATATTATCATTTCCAATCCAGAGATACTTGTTCCAATGCAGGTCCTGTTTTCCATAAATGGTTTTGGTAAGAAGTACATTGTAACTGTGGATACAGTTCCACTACTCCTCCTCCATGCCACGATATAGTGTTATTAGCATGAGTAGTTATAAATCCATTGTCAAACTTACTCTCTCTAACTTATTTTTTTAATTTAAATTTATTATTAATTTCAGTAAAAATTTACAGAGGCGTTGGATTTCCATTCATTCATTGTTGCACATTTGTCCCCTCCCAAGGCTCCCCCCCCCTGAACACTACCCTCTTGGAAAAGTAAAAGAAAAATTCTTTCATTGTTTTACAAACCCTCCCCCAGGTCCACTCCACCATGTAGCCATCGCTCTAGACTCCTGTCATGACAGAAATACCTAATCACATATCTCTTTTAAACAGTTTTCTCCCTCCTCTGTTTCAGTGCAGTATACATTATTGAATCCATCTTACTCAGTCTCTCCCCAACCCCAAGGTGAGTCCTCTTTTACAACAGTGGCACCATGCAATATTTGTCCTTTTGTGACTGGGATATTTCACTCAACATAATGTTTTCCAGAGTCAACCATTTTTAATAATATTGCATGAATTCCTTGTTTTTCAATGCTGCGTAGTATTGCATTGTGTGAATGTACCACAACTTCTCTATCCATTCGTTTGTTGACGGGCACTTAGGTTGTTTCCAACTCCTTGTTATTGTGAACAAAGCTGCAATAAACATGGGTGTGCATAGCATCTGTGGTTTTAAAATGCCCTCTAAATGACTACAGGAACAAGTCATGCTTGGAAACAGCTCCTTTTAACTTTTAACAACCCACCTTCTCTTGGAATAGCTGGTGAATTTGAAAAGCCTGCCTTTGGATTGGTAGCCTTACTTATTGGATTACCAGAACTCATCTTACCAGAATCTTTAAATTGTCCATGATTCTTTTCTGCTGAGTTCTCTTTCACCATAAATATATTCTGCATGATGTGACTAGGAGTAGGGAGCAATCTTTGCAATCTATGAAAGAGGATTACCAGAGAAGTGAGGGGGAGAATTTACCATCCCCTTGTTTTCTAATCTACTTCTATGTACCAAACCACTCTCCCTGTGTCTTTAGTTTCACCCCTTTCCAATCCATAAATGTTCTTAGGTGGTTTTTCTTTAACAACAAAATACCCTTTCCTCAACCTGCAGAGGTCTTTAAGCTTCCTCCTCATCTTTGTTCCACAGTTAAGCACTTCACAAGGTAGTGTTCTCTTGCTGGCTTTTCTTGCACTATTACCAAGCCATCTTGTGGGTTTTAATAGTCATGTTTTTCACTACTATCCATGGACTATACTTTCCCCTGCGCTTTCTAATTACACACGAAAAAAAAACCAACCAAAAACCAAACCATCACTTTATTGAAATTGGTTCTCACTAAGGCAGCTCTGGTGCCATAATCTATAGTGAGTTGCACTCCTAACCCAAAGGCATTGAATCTGATGGTTCAAGTCCACCAGCACCTCTGAGGGAGGAAGGCAGTCTTCTTTCATTTTTATTTACAGCCTCAGAAACCCAGTAGAGGGTTGCTGTGAGTTGAAACCAACTCTATGAAGTGTGAGTTTGATAATTACCAGGGATTCTCCAGTTTCCATATCCCTAGAGTTCTTTTCTATTGTATTTAGCCTCTGGAGGAAGTGTGGCTACACACAGTTTCCAAGGCTGTAATCATTTTTATTTTTATTTTATATTGGCTTGCATACAAAATTCAAATACATTGTGTTTCACAGTATCCTTCATTCACATTGTATTTCATACAATTATTCCCATTGATTGTGTTTTATAAAATTAATCACCATTGAGCTATGTCTACCATTACCTTGTCTTTACAGATCCCTGCTGGATCTTTCCCACTTTCTTCACTCCCTCCCTCCACCAACCAAATTGTGTGACCCTGTGTTTACCTCCCCTGCCCATCTTCTCCCATCCACTCATACCCCTTTCCTCCTTGGACCCTTATACACATTTTACTAGTTAACCATCTATTTTTATAATAACAGTCGTATATAATATTTGTCTTTATGATGCTGAGTTAGCTCACTCAGCATAATACTCTTCATTATCTCCCAAGTT
>NW_006399800.1:10262763-10269815 GCF_000299155.1 Elephantulus edwardii
TCTCAGTTCATTCAGTTGTGGTTGGACGTTTGGGCTCATCCCATGTTCTTGCAAAGGTGACTAACACTACCATGAATATTGGTGCACAAATCTCTGTTTCTTAGTTCTAATTTTCTCAGGGTATATTCCCAGCAGTGGAATAGTTGCATCATATGGGATTTCCATGTACAGCTTTTTGAGGACATGCCAAACCACCTTCCAGAGTGTTTGCACCATTTTACAATCCCACCAACAGTGTATGAGAGAGCACATCCGTTCCAACATTTCTTGCTTTCTGTCCTGTTAAACTTTGCCACTACTACTGGTATGAGATGATATCTAATTGTTGTTTAGATTTGCAATTCTCTGATTGTCAATTATTTTGAGCATTTCTTCATGGATCTGTCAGCCATTCAAATGTCTTCCTCTGTGATAAGTCTTCCCATGTCCTTTTCCAAGACTGTAATCTTTATTGAAGCCAACAATCATCACATTCTTCCCCATGGTTTTGCTGGTGGGGTTTGAACTGACCTTTCAGTTATTAGCCAGGCACTTAACCACTGCATTAACTCTCCTAATTTTGCCATCAAATTGTATTGATTTTTGCTGTTCAAAATATCTCTAAACTACCTTCTTATCTCTATATCAATCTACACTATCTGCTTTAATTAATAGTTTATAATTTCCTGCATAATTATTATGATAGCTTTTTAGTTTCCTTGCTCCCAATTTTGGTTTTCTCTGATCTAGTCCATTATTATCATGTTGTTTTTGTTGCCGTGTACCCTAGAGTCAGAATTCACCCATAGCAGCCCCTCTGGTGGGTTTTCAGAGGCAATTAATCGCATGAGAGGCAATTGCCCATCCTTCTCCCATGGAGCAACTGGTGACCTCAAACCACGTGCCTTTGGGATTACAGTACAGCTTCTTCCTGCCACTAGACCACCAGAGCTCCCTTATCATTGTTGTTGTTATATGCCATTGAGTCGCCTGTTTCTCATAGTGACCGTATGTACAACAGCCCTAAACCCTGTTCTATCCTGTGCCAATCTTATTGTCTCTGATATACCTACCTTCATTACCCCAGTCACTAAATCAGTTAATCTCATCGAGGTTCTTCCTCTCTTACGCTGTCCTTCAACCCTCACAATCATGACGTTCCTCTCCAAGGACTGGTCCGTCTTTGCAACATGTCTAAAGTATGTCAGACAAAACCCTTATCATAGTCCTTTAAATAATCTAGCCTGACTCCTAGGATTCTCCCTGGTTTGGCTGTCTCTACTTTTTACTGTCTTGTTGAAATTTCACAGCTTTACCCTGACCCTGAACCATAAGCATAAACTCAAAGGCCAGTTAAGCTCTGAGATATTTAGTTCTCCAAGCACTTTGTTTCATGACTCATGTGAGCTTCAAGCTTTTGCCATTTAAATTGCCCCTCTTGAATACCACTCCCCCAAGATTTAAATTCCTTTCAGATCAGTTTAAATACTACCTTCTGAGAAATGCTGTGGAACCTCCCATCATGTGTTATTGGTGTCTTTCTTTGTTGACTCACAGTGTGTTCAGCGATCGTTTACAAATGGTCTGTTTTCTTATTAGTCAAACTTACTAAGGAACAATCTTGAAGGGCAGAGATTGACCTCTGTACTTCTAGCATAGATGTTGGTACAGCATTTATTGAATGCTCTGGAATGATGGCTAAACTAATAGGAAAGATATTTTGTTAGAAAATCAGGAGAAATTATCAAAGAATATGAAATTTAAAATAAGTAAATGAAATATTGTGGATCCTCAACTGTCTATTTTCCCCATAGATCTAAAACTAGCCATACCTTTTGGCCTAAAGCTAAGGCACTAGAAACTATAACATAACAACCTCTCAGAATTTAAAATATTTTTTTTCTTGAACTCCTCTTGTTATTTCCTCTAATGCTCTTCTTATTCTATTTCTATCTTTGTTGAATTGAAACTTTTGGCTTTATAGCCACAACTACAATCTGACCTCTGTATCCCAGGATTTGTTGTTGTTGTATACCATAGAGTCAACTACTTGTTATAGTGACCACCTTATGAATAACAGATCAAAATTTGCCCTATCCTACATGTACTTTGGGCTTGTTGTTGTTCTATTCCTTGGAATAGAAAATCATGTTTGAAGGTGGAGGGCCAGTAAAAGAGAGGGAGAACCTCTATAAGAAGGATTGATACTGTGACTGCAACAATGGCCTTGACTGTGCCAGGAAATATGAGGATGGCACATGATAGGACAGGGTACAGATCTGTTGTTCATAGGAACAATATGAGTCATACTCAACTTGATGGCACCTAACAACAACAACACCACCACCATCCTACTGGTCTCTGACGTGCCCATCATTGCAGTCATTATGCCAGCCTGTCATGTTGACGGTCTTTATCTTTAACTCTCTCTCTTTCCCAGAATGATGTCTTTTTCCAAAAACTGATCCCTCCTGAAAACATGTTTAAATTATGAAATTTCACCATCCTTCACTCTATGGAGCACCTTTGTTTTATTTCCTCTAAGATATATTTGTTTGTCTTTTTGACAGTCCATGGAATATTCAGTGTTCTTCTCCAAAACTTTACCTAAAAGGCATTGATTCTTCATCCATCATGCCTATTCATTGTTCAACTCTAAGATGCATAGAAATCAATTGGAAATACCAGGACTTGCTTCAGACATATTTTATTCTTCAAAATTACATCCTCACTCTTTAGCGCTTTTGAGAGGCTCTTGGCAGAAAATTTTCCCAAGAAAATCATTGACAACTTTAATCTTATTTTCATCTATCATGATGTTGACTGTTCCAGTAGTGAGGATTTTTGTCTACTTGATATTGTGGTGCGATACACACAAAACCCTGTAATAATTTTGTTGTTGTTGTTTGTTTTCCCCACTGAAAGTTGTAGTATTTGAACTTCTTTAGTGAATGATTCAAGTCTTAAGAGTTTTAAATCTTACTTGGTTTGCATCTGTTCATTTCACTACTTTACAATATCAGTTCTCAAAACACACTTCTGTTGCTTTAGGCAGGACATCTATGTCAGAGTGTTCCTTGAAGGCAAAGGTGATGAAACTTTGTCTCACATACTCAAAACATGTTATTAGAGGAAGCTATTCCTTGGAAAGGGACATCATGCTTAGAAAGATGGAGAATCAGGAAAGGAGAGGATGCCCCTCAGCCATATATATTGACATAGTAACTGCAGTAATGGGCTCAAGGATGTCTGAGTTGATGAAGATGGTTCAGTATAGGACAAGATTTAGATCTGCTGTTCATAGGGTCACGGTGAGTGGTACTCAATTTGATGGAACCTAAAAACAACAATAACATCTTAAACCTGAGGAATCCACTTTCCAGATAAGTTGTTGTTGTTGTTATGTGCTGTCAAGTGTCTTGCGGCTCATAGCGACCCTATGTACAACAGCTCTAAACCCTGTTCTATCCTGTGCCAGTCACACTGTCTATGACACACCCATCCTGATTACCCCAGTCACTGAATCAATCCACATCATAGAGGATCTTCCCCTCTTGAGCCATCCCTCCACCCTCCCAAGCATGATGTCCTTCTCCAAGGACCAGTCCCTCCTTGCAACATGCTCAAAGTATGTCAGATGAAGTCCCAGAAACTTTGCCTCCCAGGAGCAGCCTGGTTTAACCATCTCAAGGATAAATCTGTTTGTTTTCTTAGCAGTCCATGCTACTCTCAATACTCTTCTCCAGCACCACAGCTCAAAGGTATCAATTCTCCTATCTTTCCTAGTCATTGTCCACCTCTCTGATGCATAACAAGTGATTGCAAAGACTATGGCCTGTATCAGACGTACCTTAGTCTCCAGAGTGACACTATTGCTCTTCAGTACTTTGAAGAGGTCCTTAACAGCAGACATTCCCATTGCAATACATTTTTTTATTTCCTGCCTACTGGTGCCAAGAGTGTTGACTGTGAAGTCAAGCAGACTAAACTTGTTATCAATCTCAATCTCTTTTCCATCCATCCTGATACTGCCAATTGGTCCAGTGATGAGAATTTTTGTCTTCTTGACTTTGAGGCTCAATCCATACTGAAGGCTGCAGTCCTTGACCCTCTGCAGCAAGTGTTTCAGGTCCTTCTCAGTTTCAGCGAGCAGGGTTGTGTCATCTGCATAACACAGATTGTTAATAGATCTTCCACCAATCCTCACGTCATGTATGATCCTACTGTTAAGGGAGATTTGGACATGAGTAAAACATTAGGAAATAATCTGCTAGGTACCTGTCCAGAGTGCTGAAGAGCAACAACTTCAGTCTATAGACTACCTGATCAAGTCATACTCTTCACAATTATTTGTTATGCATCAGAGAATTGGAAAACGACCAAGGAAGGTAGAAGAAAAAAAAAAGAAATGCCTTTGAGTTGTGGTGCTTGAAAAGAATATTGCATATATATCATGAACTGTCAAGAGAATAAACAGGGTTGTACTTGAGAGGGTGAAAACAAGTTTCTCCTTGGATGCAAGAAATTTGAAACTCTGTCTCATATACTTTGGGCACATTGCCAGGAGAGTCCAGTCGTTGGAGAAGATATGATGCTTGTAAGGATGGAGGAACAGTGCAGGACAGGGGACCCTGGATGAGATGGATTTATATAGTAAATGAGGTAACGGGGGAGAGTGCATTGGAGACAGTGAGTTTGATTCAGGCTAGGACAACTTTCAGGGCTATCGTACATATAGGGTGACTATGAGTCACAGGCAACTCAACAGTACATGACAAAAACAGTATATTTAAATTATTTTATTATCTCAAATTCCCATTTTTAGTCAGAATGAATAAACACAAATTAAAAATTGTGGTAATGTTTTTAAGATTTTGAAGGAATAATGTTTGGCCTATCTCTATGGCAAATCTGTCTTCTGTGAGAGAACGGGTCATGACATAAAATTTGCAGCTGGTGTCATTTGAAAAGCTCTGAAAGATAATGGTGGTTATTCAAGCAGCATGAGCCACTGTTTCTCCTGTGGAGAACTCTTCAGAGAAAGTCCCGAGAATAAGACTTAGAATTAAAAATCAAAACTTGTTGCTATTTAATAAGCCCAAAGAAGCCTTTGAATTTCAGTCTTACAGTGCATAATACTAATGAGCATAATTATCAGTGAGCTCAACAGGTAAAAAACAAACAACAACAACACCCCAAAAAGCTAAGAAGAGCAAGAAAATAAAAATGCATGCCAAATATCATATGAGAGGAAGGAATTCTGAATTACCGCAGAAAATCCTATATAAAGGGTTAAAGAAATCGTCCCATAATCATTAGCTTTTATTTCAAGAGCATAAAAATCGTTAGAGCTTTGCCTTCGCTGTGCACTATAAATTGAAGAAAAGTAGAGGGAATGAGATGCAAACATTTAAATTTAACCATCTAACACCACCATGGGGTCTTATTTATCAGTAGCTTTTTAATAACTCCATTTCATCGGCAAATAAACTGAGGCTTAATGAGAGTAATTGACAAATGATAGTCAGTAGGTGGCAGTCTAGCCTTCACTGCAGGGATTTCACATCTAGAACCTGGACTTTTTGCTGTTTTAAGACTCTGACTTGAATCCATTTTTGAGGACTGCCTGCTGAGCTGACTGTGTGTTAGTGGTGATATGGACAGAAACAAACTGTTTGGGCTTTGCTATTAGAAGCCATTGCAGCAGGGAAGTGGTGAGTGAGTGGAATGGAATCCACACTAGGTCTGTTCAGAATAAGGAAGAAAACTTGAAAATTATGATGGACTTAAACACCGCAGTGATGATCCTGGAAGAACTAGTAACCAGGATTGAAGTGGTCAGTGAGATTAACCTTGAATGCATATTGTAATGGCAATGTTCAGGACCTATAAGAAAATAAGACTAGAGAGAAGGAAAGTGAGAGCATGAAATAATTGCAAGGGACCATTATTCTGGTGATTGGTGCAGTAATTAGCCATGGCAGTGATTTCATGGAAACATTTTTTTCCGGAATAAAACAGACATTGAGAATTCCCCAGAGATAAAACTGGTGGGAGTCCTTGTGGTGACATTATCTCAACAAGACTAGCTGTTCCAGTTGACAGGAGGTAGCCACTTGGAAAGGAGTTAGGAACGGGAAAGTTAAGGAAAATTTTGAAGGCATAGTTAGTTGTAAAATTAATGTTCCTTTGACTTCTAAAATCAGTCTTGCAAACATGTTTTGAAGTAAAATTTTAGTCCCAAACTTCTTTTTCTAACAGAACTTTCCAGTAGTAATCACTTTAGGGGCTCTAAGTTCCTCTGATGTCAAGATCCTGTGGTTTTACAACTAAAGACGGGCACTAGATATGTGGGACTTATCTAGGTCATGTTTCATAATTAATGTATTTTATCCCCAGGACATTAACAGCTTCTTTTCACTTATAATCAGGATTTTAAAAAAATCTTTTAATGACCTTTTAACCTATTTTTTGTAGAAAGTAAGACTTCTCCTCTGGGAATGGGAATTCCCAGATAGACTTGAGCATTAAAACTTTTTAAAAAGAAAACTATTTGGAGGGGGTACTTTGAGAAATGACGATAGTTATAAGAGAGGCTTCAGGTCTTTTGTTCATAGAGTTGCTATGAATCATACTCGAATCCACGACAATCAACAGTAACAACAATTAGGAATATACCTTATACAGAGTTTTCACATATTTGAAAAAAAAAAAAAAGGTTTGGAATTTGGCCCAATTTCAAGTAATGAGAAATTTAAATAGAACTGTATCTTTTAAAAAAAATACTTGCTTGTTAAAAAATTAGCTTGTTCAGATATTAAAATAAAAGGAAATGGAAATGGAAATGAAAATAGGAAAGCAAATGAGTTCCAGATTTAGCAAAGATATCCTGCCCAACCACCCTGGAGTTGATTTCAACTCATAACAACCCTTGAACCATCTCTTGGGTTTCCAAAGCATTAAATCTTTTTTATTTTATTTTATTATTTTTGTGTAAGTGTACCACCAAATCAGATCTGACTGGTACAGGAGGCGATTGTCCCTCCTTCCCCGGCAGAGCATCTGGTGGATTC
>NW_006399800.1:10269915-10279082 GCF_000299155.1 Elephantulus edwardii
AGCATTAAATCTTTACGAGACTCTTGACTGTAGTTTCTTCCTCCCATGGAGTCACTGCTGGGTTTGAACTGTTGAACTTTTAGTTAGTAGCCATGCACCTTAAACCTATGCTATGTGGACTTCTTAGAAAGATAGCAATCCTCTTTACTGCAACCATCTTAAGCTACCTTTTGCAAACTCCGTTACATATCTTTAATGGAAAGCAACTGCCTTGGAAGATATTGTTTACAATAGATCTCTGTCATAGGATTGCATGGTAGCTATAAATAATGTCAAAATTTTCTCCTATGTAGCAGCCTAAATGCTGATGCCACCTATCCATACCAGATGAGGTTATATTATTCTTCCCCAAACATATTCATTATCATACACTGCTGTCCCTATCCCTGAAGGTAATGATGACCCTTTGCAGCACCATTCATCACTGCCTGTGATTGTGTGCAGCTGAGGCAATATGCCTGAGGGTTCTCTCCCAACCAGCTTCTTTGCTGTCTAGTCACATCAGATCTGCTTTCCTTTACTCGCAAACGTTTTCATCTCACTCTTAGTATGGACCTCGGAGCCTAAAAGCAAAGCAAATACAAGGTACATTTGTGTTACTATCAAACACAGCCAAATAGCTAGTTTGATAGTATAAAGACCCTGGATAAGGTGCATTGACTCAGTGACTGCGGTAATAGGTGGGTATTTTGGAGACAATGAGGTTGGCACAAGATAGAGCAGGGTTCAGAGCTGTTGTATGTAGGGTCGCTATGAGTCATAAGTAACTCAGTGGCATTTAACAACAGCAGAATGTTTAGGAAAGATATGGAAAGAGTGGAGGCACAAGAGAAAACTGAGGTGCAGTTTTATAATTTGTTTTCCAGGGAAAGCTGAAGTCAATGAAGACTGGGGAGTAAAACCAAGCAGGTCTATTTGGAGAAAGGGAACTTATGTACATATATGTGTTTCTGAAAAGAGGGTTTCTTAATTTTCTTGCATTCTCTGATGAACTTATGAACTACATAAATAGAAGAAAATTATGTACTTCACATCATAACAACAAAAAACCAAAGAGAAGAGTCATCAGTGTAATAGAATTTATAAAATATTAGAAAGATAGAAAACAAGCTATATTGATGAAGGAAATGAAATTAAAAACATATGGGGGGAAATGGCTTCTCCATGTGGGGATGGATTTGGTAGGCCCTTCCAAGCCGAAGTTTTGGGTGTCAGGCTGCAGGAACCTTTAAGATGATCACCAGTGGATTCTTTCTGGTATCAGAGACTTTTGACCATGAGAGAAGGGCAGATCAAGAAATGTAGCCACTTGCATATTTACATTTCATTCTAATAACTCAGGTAGATGTTGGTTAAAAAAAAAGTCTGCAAATAGCCTAACAGTGAATCAAGCTAAAGATGGTCCTAGATAATAAAATAGTTAAAGAACCAAAAAAAGAGCATAATTTGCAAAATACTTTAAAGATCAAAAGCTATGCTTTTTAAAAAATATATTTACCGGCTCTCACAAGATTAGAAAGGATTCATATTGGAATAAATAAGGTTAGTCCTTGACTCTATTCTTGTTGTTGTTAGGTACTGTCGAATCAACTACAATTCATAGTGACCTTATGAACCATGGAGATGAACCCTGTTCTATCCTGTGCCATCCTTATCATCTCTGACACTCTTGAGCCCATTGTAACAGTCACTTTGTCAATCCATCTTATTGAGGCTTTTCCTCTCTTTTGCTAACCCTCCATCTTTCCAAGCATCATGTCCCTCCACAAGCAATAGTCCCTCCTGACAACATGCTCAAAGTATTTGAGACAAAGCTTTGTCATCTTTACCTCCAAAATGCACCATCTTCATAAATGTTGTTATGATTGAGATGTCTTTTTGTAAGGGCTTCCCCCCCACCGCCCACCCGCAATAACATCTCCGAAGTATGTGAAATGAAGTCTCACAGTCCTCATTTCAAAGGAACATCCTGAATGTACTTTATATTCAATATTCTTTGTTTTCTAGCACTAGAATATAACTTACCAATCCTTTTCTGATCTTTCTTATTGACACTCCATCTTTCTGATGCGTATGAAACAACTGAAAACACCATGGCTTAGGGCAAGTGAACTTTGATTCACAGCTGTTATCTTTTTTTTTAACACTTAAAGAGGTCATTTGCAGAAGATTTGCCTAATTCAATAAGTCATTCAATTTCTTAACTACTGTTGTTGTTGTTATTGTTGATTGCCTTCAAGACGAGAACAACTAATAGCGACCCCTGAACAAAAGACCTGAAGCATTTCTGTCCAAGTTTATAGTTTCCAGAGGTATGTGGTTTAGGAAGTGAATGCCACTCCTGCTTCCAAACCTGTCTTAAATTAGGAGCTCCACCAAATACTGCCAACCATGGGCTACATGTTGTTGTTATGTGCTTTCTAGTTACTTGTGACCCTATGTACCAATCTAACTGTTTCTGACACACCTACCTCCATTATCCCAATCACTGAATCAATTCATCTCATCGAGGGTCTTCCTTTCCTGCACTGTCCCTCCACCCTCCTAAGCATGATGTCCCTCTTCAAGGACTGGTCCCTCCTTGCAACATGTCCAAACTATGTCAGATGAAGCTTCAAAATTCTTGCCTCCAAGAAGCAGCCTGGTTTCACCCTCTCCAGGATGAACTTGTACATTCTCTTAGCAGTCCATGGTATATTCAGTACTCTTCTCCAATACCACAGCTCAAAGGCATCAATTCTCTGTCTACCATCCCTAATCATTGTCCAGCTCTCTAATGCATAGCAAGTGATTGCAAAGATCATGGCCTGGATCAAGCACACCTTCGTGTCCAGACTGGCATTGCTTTTCAGTACTTTGGAGAGGTCTCTGACAGCAGATTTTCCCAATGCAATATATATTTTAATTTCCTGACTTATGGTACCAAGAGTGTTGATTATGGAGTCAAGAAAATTATAGCTATTTACAATTTCAATCTCTTCACCATTCATCGCGATGCTAACAATTGACCCAGCGGTGAGAATCGTTTTCTTGATATTGAGCTCCAATCCATATTGGAGGCTGCAGTCCTTGACCTTCTACATCAAGTACTTCAGATCCTCCTCAGTTTCAACAGCAGAGTTGTGTCATCTGCATAACGCAGATTGTTGATGAGCCTACCTCTAATCATGCTGCCAGTCCATGGGTTACTAGAAGATTAATTATCAACAAATATAGTTGATTCTTGAACAAGTACAAATTTGAGGTTCCAACCACCCACAGAGTAAAAAAAGTCCACAAATAGCTTACACATTATAAGCAATTACAAGGGAAATTGAAATATGCTGTTTCTTACTAAAAATTCTTGAGAAAAGGTTTAAATGGACCCATTTTATCCTTGTCACATTTAGAAGAGTCTTCAAGCTTTATAGAAATTTGACAAAACCATTTCCTACCTTTTACTTCAAAATACTTGAGTTTTTTCAAAGTACTCATCTAAGTTGTCATGAAACAATTAGCAAAAAGAAAACTTTACCTTTTCCCCCCTTTCCTTTCTTTAGTAATATTTAGTCCTTGATGGAAGAAGCAAAGAGTAAAATAACAGTGATAATAACATAAAAAATCATACTATGTTATCTAGATTCATAAAAAAAATTGAAGTGTTTCTGATTTACCTTTTCACTAAATGGAGAACACATGATAACATTTAATGAATGAATTTAATTTTTACAGCACTGAGATGATGTAAACAATGTTGAAACACTATGGAGTTCCATTGATAAAAGATGATGCTTTAAAAATAAGTGATGGAATGTCAAGTGGAAGTTGTGTTAAGTTTGGCACACATCATTAAACAGTGTGTGATAGGAACAGATGTTCATTTTGTTTTTTTTCTCACAGAGAAGGTAATCTAATAGATTCTACTGTAACATAATGTGATGTGAGCATAATTTGCTCTGAAAGTAAAATGAATCATTCATTTCATTGGTGGCAATTGGCATCTATTTGTGAATTGTGTTGTTAATTTTCATGTTCCTGTATTCAGTAAAAAATAAAGTTAACTCTGAAGATCCTATGTTCTATTTTTGACATTCTTATCCATACTGTAATGATAGTGTTCATATCATTTTTAATGATAGAACCATTTGGTGTCTAATAATGCCATAAACAGTATCATCTAAGAGGATTATTCCTCAAGCTCACCATTATACTCTTCAGTATTCCCTCTGCCAACTTCCTATGTCCTAGAAATCATTGGAAAATTGCTAAAATATGAGGGTGATGGATTTCCCTGATGCACAGCTAACTAATATATTTCTTCTTTAAACTCTTTTTCTCATAGAGTAGATTTATCTGCTCAATCATTTTGCTTGGTTTAATTTGTTCATTATCATATTAATTCTCATCCTTCATGATTGTGCCTTAAAAAACTGAGATAGTAGAAGCAAAGTTGACCAGGGAAATTAGACACTATTGGCATCTACTTACTGAAGACTCCAGTCTTCATCTAACAAAGACAACATATGGGAAACTGAGTTTGCTAATCCAAAGACAACCCCTGTCTTGCAGTTCAAATCTACTAGCTGCTCCATGGGAGAAGGATGGTCATCTTCTGTGGTAATTAACAGTTTCTAAAAGCCTATTGGAGGGTCAGCTATGACTTGGTTCCAACTTAAAGGCAATGAGCTTGAGGTTTTTTGTTTTGGTTTGGTTTGTTTTTGCCTGACAGAATTATACACACCCACATTCACACACATATTTTTGGGCAAATAACATGTGTCTTTTACATTTGTTTTCCAACTGTTTCCTCTTTTGGGAGTTATTTTTGTTAACATGCTACTTTTTTTTTTAGTAGCATTATATGTGGATGGGAAACATAGCATGTTTATGAAAATATCTCCTGATGGGGAGGTAGGTTCAGGAGGAGGTTGTCAAACAAATACAAAAATTTCCTATTATTTGTGTAAACATATGGTAGATGCAGGAATCTCTGGTGGTCTCGTGGTAAGAAGTTGTGCTGTCAACACTATGGCAGGCTGTTTGAATCCAGCTGGCAGCTGTTCCACTGGAGAAAGATAGGCAGTCTCTTCCTGTATAATTTATAGCATTTGAAAGCCCATGGAAGGATCAATTATGAGTCAGCTTCAGGTTGATGACATACAGCTGCAACAACAACAACATGATACACACACACACACGATCTATCTTATATGTATATGTATACATATATATGTGTATATATATGTGTATTTATGCATGTATATATATGTGTTTGTGTGTATCAATCCTGAGATTAACTTTAATTTAGTTGGAAACACACTGTAGGCATTTGCATTCACATCAGAGGAAAAAACTGTGGTATAGAATCTGAACAAAGATTTCAGAGAAAAAATCTTTCTAATGTTGTGATTTTCTGAGGCTAAAATTGTTGGAAAATTAAAGATGGACAATGAAGTTACTAAAGCTTATCTTCTTTGCTGCTAGATTTTCTGTGTCACCACTTGAGACACAGTTCAAATTCACCAGCTGGTCCATGGGAGAAGGATGGAAAATTTCCTCCTGTGTGATTTACTGCCTCTGAAAACCTACCTGCTAGAGGGTCTGCTATCGGTCATTTCCAACTCGATGATACTCAACAACAACACCTAATTTAGGTTTCTCCTCCCCTTTTCCCATCAAAGTACTCAGATCTTTTTCAGGGAGGTACTGATGGCATAGTGGGTAACATGCTAGGCTTGCTAACCAAAAGCTGGGTGATTAAAATCAAACAGTTGCTCGGATAGCGAAAGATGAAAAATGTCTTCCCTTAGACTTACAGCCTAAGAAATCTGATGTAGGGTTACTAGGAACCAAAATAGACTTGATGGCAGCATTTTTTTTCCAAAATGAGGTAGAATAACTTTTTTAAAGTGACCTAATTATCTTTTTTAATGTAAAGGGAGTTTTGATGGCCTAGTGGCAGAAATTGTGCTGCAATCCCGAAGGCAGACAGTTAGAATCCACCATGCACTCCATGGGGAAAGATGGGTAATCTCTTCCCATGTGATTAACTGTCTCTGAAAACCCTCTGGAGGATCAGCTGTGGATTGGTTCTGACTTGATATTACACAACAACAATGTAAAGTGAAAGACTTTTGGAAAATTTTTAAAGAGAAAAGGGCTTGGATAACATTACACTCAATGCTTGTATTCCTCCTATAGCTTCCTGCTGAGGCAGCAAACATACTGTATTCATGTTGTTGTTGTTGTTGTTGTTGTTATGTCCTGTCAAGTCACCATAGTCACAGTGACTATGTACAACAACTCTGAAGCCTGCCCTGTTTTGAGTAATCTCACTCACTCCATCTCCTTCACTCCTGCACACCTACCTACCCCTATTGCTCTAGTTACTGTATCAATATGTCTCATCTAGGATCTTCTTCTTCTGTGCTCTCCCTCCACCCTTCTGAGGATAATGCCCTTCTTTAAGGATCGATTCTTCCCAAAATATGTGAGACAGAGCTTCAAAATCCTAGCCTCCATGTATTTACTTAGTGTTGAGTGAGTAAATTACTGATAAGATTAAAAAAAAAATAAAGGAAGTAGTCAAATAAAATCCCACAGTTACGTTGGTCAGTTGCATGCTGGTTGAAGAAAAAGCTCTGCAAGAATGTTTATTTATAAGAGTACTTGAAAGATGTTGTCAATGTCAATGTCACGGGTACATTTTTTTAAGGTGGCATATTCACTCTATTGAAAGGTTTGAAAATCACAAGGTGAGCTTAAATGATCATTCGTCAGTTGTTTTCTTACATGATCAATATTGATATTACCATTGAATCAGATGTGAGATTGATCTGGCTACAATATCTGTCACCCCATTGTTCACCAGGGTGATCATCAAACCATGTAGCTTGATGCATTTCTCAATCTTTTCTTGGAACAACCATTTTGAAATGGTAACAATACTTAGTTTAAATTGACTTAGTATTTCCTGACAATCATTTTAAAATTTAATTCTTGAAATGAAGTATCATAGACAATATGAAGCATGTATGTTGCATGCAGTATGTAGCTTTTTCACTTCAAGACTGAAGATTTTCCTTTGGTTCAATGACCTTTATTAGAACATGTTTTTTAAAAGAAGACATTAAAATTGCATTCTAGGACTCTCTGGAAATAAAATACACACAACATACGAACATGTTTACCTTGGAAAATTCATCCAAGGCATTTTCATTTTAGGCACACATTTTTGTGCTCATCTTCCAACACTATGGTCTCTGAATTTATTTTCCTCCTTACTAAAAATCAGAGTGTACAACAACAACAACAACAACAAAATATAAAATCCTAGCCTCCAAGGAGAAACTTGGTTTCACCCTCTCCAAGACAGACCTATTTGTTCTCTTGGCAATCCAGGATATGTTCAGTACTCTTCTCCAGCACCACAACTCAAACTCAGCAATTCTTCTGTCATCCTTAGTCATTGACCAGCTCTCTGATGCATCACACGTGATAGTGAAGACCATGGCCTGGAGCAGGCACACCTTAGTCTCTAAATGCATCAGTGCTTCTCAGTACTCTGGAAAGGTCCTTGACAGCAGAATTACCCTAACCCGCTGCTTTATCCTGTGCCAACCTCACTGTCTCAAACACACTCATTCTCATCACTCCACTCACAGAATCGATCCGTCTCATCGAGGGTCTTCCTCTCCTGCACCGTCCCTCCACTCTCCCAAACATGATGTCCCTCTCCAAGGGCCAGTCCCTCCTTGCAACATGCCCAAAATATGTCAGACAAAGGTTCAGACTCCTTGACTCTAAAGAGTATTCCGGCTTCACTCTCTCCAGGATAAACCTATTTGACCACAGATATTTTTAATGTAAGTATGGCATGGAATTTAAGATGTCAAGTAGTACTTCAGAGAAATCTAACCATGAAAATAGTTGTTAAATACTGCAGTTGTAAAATTAGTATCAATAAAAGTTTTAGAGAGTTTAGATTCTTGATAATTTCTTCAGTGTCTTGGAAAAGAAAAACAATATTAGATAATCCTTTCATTCTTCTTTTAAAATAAATTTTATACTGCTTATTAATAAAGTAGTATGTGAAAAACAGTGAGAAATAGAAATATACCTCAATAAAGTCCACAATATTTTTTTTATCTTGGTAGAAATGAAAGAGAGATATAAATGATTTAAGAAATATTATTCAATTGTGCTAGAAGTTTCAAGTAATACACATGGTTGTTGTTAGGTGCTGTCAAGTTGACTATAGCAGTGACCCTGTGATCACAGAATTGAACCTTGACCCATCTTAGCCCTCAAGATCATTAATGTACTCATTGCTACAGTCACTGTGCTAATCCCATGTGTTGAGGATTTTTCTCTGATATTCCACACATTAGAAGTTTAGGGACAGTTTAAGATTTCAAGCCTAACTCCTCCATCTCTTTGTGCCTAACAAATTTTGTGATTTTTTCCTTAGAGATAGAATGGGAGAAGCATATTCACAAGCTAACTCCTCCACCTATGATCAAGATTACTAAATTTATCATCCTGTTTAATTCTCAGCTTCCTCTATTTCATCCTACATATTAGATAACTCTTTTTAAAATGCTGCTTCTATCAGACCACATCCTGCTAAAGAACTTATAATATCTCTTATTGACTAAAAGATGACTCAATATGACCTTCAAGATCTTACAAAAACATTCTACTCCAACAGTACCACTGCCTTACTCTTCCAAATGTTATTTTAATACATACATATATGTATTGTATATATGTATTCTATATATTTATATATCTATGTATGTATTATATATATTTATATGTATGTACAGATTAGACCTGTTGGTTCATGTCATTTACTTTGCCAAGTGTTTTCCCATGACTTAAGTCTCCCCTTTTTATTACATTTACTGAGATAGTATCTTCTCCACAATCAACACCTATGGCAACAGCTGTCAATAAATCAAAAGACGTTGCATTGGGCGGACCTGCTATCAAAAATCTTTTCAAAATACTGAAGAACAATAATTGATTTTAAAGATGACAGAGTATCTGACCAAAGCCATGATATTTTTAATTACTTCCTATGCATCAGAAAGTTGGACAAATGAGTAAGAATGACAGAAGAATTGATGTCTTTAAATTATGATGTTGTAGAAGAGTGCTGGCTATTCCATGGATTGTCAAAATAA
>NW_006399800.1:10280430-10280981 GCF_000299155.1 Elephantulus edwardii
GAAGTATTCTGTAAACTTTCATTCTGAGACTTTTGTCTCAGCTTGTATTGCCAAGTTTCTCAACATAAAACCTTCTTACCCTCCCCTTCAAGTAAAATACTAAAGAATTACTTTGTAGGGTAACCAGTACAAGTGAAGAAATGAAAAGTTTTACACCTTGGGGATATGACATCAACTCAAAACTCAATTTTATTGCTATTGAGTTGGTTCTGAATCAAAGTAACCCTCCATCAGGTTTCTGAGTCTGTAAATCATAATGGAAGGAGACTTCTTATTTTTTTTTTCTTTGAAGCTTTTGGTGTATTTGAACCGCTAGAAAATAGTGGCCTTTGGGTTGGGAGCACAACTCATTATAGATGGTAAAAATACTAGGATGACATGAAGACAGCCATACCTGAACTCTCGGTTTATCTAATGTTCTTTTCCCTTGACTACCCTCAAGACTTTCTCTTAACCTTACTTTATGTGATTCTTTGTGCAAAGCTTGGTTTGTTGTTTGTTTTGTCCTTCTTAGAAATGTGAGTTTGTAGTTACAATACTATCAGACTGTT
>NW_006399800.1:10282031-10315972 GCF_000299155.1 Elephantulus edwardii
ATCAACAACCTGTGTTACGCAGATGACAAAATCCTACTTGCTGAAGCTGCGGAGGACCTGAAGCGCTTGCTGCAGAAGGTCAAATACTACAGCCTTCAATATGGATTGAAGCTCAACATCAAGAAAACAAAGATTCTCACCATGAGGCAAATTGGCAACATCATTATGGACAGTGAAGAGATTGAGATTTTTAACAGTTTTAGTTTGCTTGGTTCCACAATCAACACACTTGGTACAAGTAGCCAAGAAATCAAGAGACAAATTGCATTGGGAAAGTCAGCTGTCAGGGACCTCTCTAGAGTAAGGATGAGCAAGGATGTCAACCTGGAGACTAAGGTGTGCCTGATCCAGGCCATAGTCTTTGCAATTCTGAGCAACACATTAGAGGGCTGGACAGTGACTAGGGATGATAGAAAGAGAATTGATGCCTTTGAGCTGCAGTGCTGGAGAAAAGTGTTGAACATACATGGACTGCCAGGAGAACAAACAGGTTCATCCTAGAGAGGGTTAAACCAAGCTGCTCCTTATAGGTAAGGATTCTGAAGCATCATCTGACATATTTTGGACATGTTGCAAGGAGGAACTAGTCCTTGGAGAGGGACATCATGTTTGGAAGGGTGGAGGGACCGTGCAAGAGAGGAACACTCTTGATGAGATGGAACAAGTCAGTGATTGGGGTAATGGGAGTAGATGTGTCAGAGACAATAAAGTTGATTCAGGATAGAGCTGGGTTTAGGGCTCTTGTGCATAGGGTTGCTATGCAAGCAACTCAACGGCACAAAACAGCAAACAAACAAGGAGCAGCCAGCCATAGTCTTTTAGAAAACTTGCTGTGCATCTGAGAAATAGACCATGAGTAAGGATAATAGAAGAAAAGTGGATATCTTTGATCTGTGGTGCTGGAAAAGAACACTGAATATCTTATGGACTTCCAAAAGAACAAATAGGTATGTGTTAGGAAAAGGTAACCAGAGTGCTCCTTGGAGGCAAAAATGGTGAAGCTTCATCTCACATACCTTGTGTATGTTGCTGGGAGAAGCTGTTCCTTGGAAAGAGAGATCATGCTTGGAAAGATTGAGAGTCAGTGAAGGGAAAGAAGACTATCATCAAGATGGACTGACACAGTGATTACAGCATGGGCTCAGGTGTGCTAGAGATGATAAGGATAGCACACAATAGGACAGGGTTTGGATCTGTTGGTCATGTTTGCTATGAGTCTTACTCAATTTGACAGCACCTAACAACAACATCTTCCTCCCAGTACTTACCTATTTACCATGTGTCTCAGTTACCTAATGTTGCTATAACAGAAATGCTAAAAGTGAGTGTTTCTAAAGAACAGAAATGTATTTTCTTTCTTTTTTAAATAATTTTAATGAACATTTACAAAGAATTTGGATTTCCATTCATTCATTGCTGCATTTCTCTACCCACCCAGCCCTCTTCCCCCCGCCCCCCCCAGTTCACTCCTCTCTTTCAAAAGTGAAAGAAAGACTCACTCCCTGGTACACAATCCCCCCACACCCCTCCCGCCGCCCCAAGTATGCAACCTTAATTGTGGACTCTTGTGATAACCGTGTATGTTCTTAAGGATCTCTAGTGGCCTACTGTTAAGGGTCTGTGCTGCCATCCAAAGGCATGCAGTTTGGATCCACCAGCTGCTCTGCGGGAGAAAGATGGGCGATTTCTTTCCTCATTATTTTAGTGCCTTCTGTAAACCTGCTGGAGGGTCAGCAACGAGTCAATTCAGACTAGATGGCCAACAATAACAAGTAGCTGCAAGGGTAAATTAAAAAAATACAGCTGTAAGGGAATGCTTCTTTTCTCTGTTGGCTCTGGAAAGAAGGACTTTGTCTATTTTCAGCTTCTGTTCTGTTTCTTGCTTGTTTTCATGAAATATGATTATGATGCCTACCAGACCTGAAGTGCTTGCTGCAGAGGGTCAAGGACTGCAGCCTCCAATATGGGTTGAGGCTCAATGTCAAGAAGACAAAGATTCTCACCACTGGGCCAATTGGCAGCATCAGGATGGATAGTGAAGAGATTGAGATTGTTCACAGCTTTAGTTTGCTTGGCTCCACAGTCAACACTGTTGGCACCAGTAGCCAGGAAATGAAAAGACATATTGCAATGGGAAACTCTGCTGTTAGGGACCTTTCCAAAGTTCTGAAGAGCAATGGTGTCTCTCTGGAGACTAAGGTGTGTCTGGTATAGGCCATGGTCTTTGCTATCACTTGTTATGCATCACAGAGAATAGAAGAACTGAGCTTTGCTGCTTGAGAAGAGTATTGAGGGTACCATGGACTGCTAGGAAAACAAAACAGATTCATCCTGGAGAGGGTTAAACTGGGTGACTCCTTGGAGGCAAGGATTCTGAGGCTCCTTCTAACATACTTTGGACATGTTGTTAGGGGGGACCGGTCCTTGAAGAAGGACATCATGCTTGGGAAGGTGGAGGGACAGCGCAGGAGGGGAAGGCCCTCTATGAGGAGGATTGATTCAGTAACTGGGGTAATCAGGTTGGGTGTATCAGAGACAGTGCGATTGGCACAGGACAGAGCATAATTTAGGGCTGTTGTACATAGGGTCTCTATGAGTTGCAAGCGACTCGACAGCACATAATAACATGATGCCTACATACCTTCAGCTCTGCTTACTTGCTCAATCTGCTCATTTGATACATCAAAAGAAATTTATTTAAAACACAAGCACCAGTAATATTACAACATAAAAAAGGAAATCCATTCCCAAATGGTATTATAGCTATAGCTATAGAAATTAGGATTTGGAACACATGGTCTTTGGGGACACAATTCAATCCAAAGCATTCTACCTCTTGACTCCCTAAATTGATGCATTTCTCACATGCAAAACACATTCACTCTATTATATTATCCCGGAAGTCTGCAATCATCTTTAAATTCAAAATTTCATCTTCTATCTTCTTTAAATAAAATATGGGTAAAACTTTAACTATATCTTATTGTGGGAGAGTGATTTAGAACTTGTGTATCTAAATATTATCTATTTCCAAAGTACGATGGTGGAATGAGTATAAAATTGACTTTCTATTTATAAATTGGAAGTATTGGAGAGGGAAATGAAGTCATAGGTACTGAAGAAGTTAAAATCCTGGAACACTAAATCGTGATTTAATCCAGATTTAAAAGGGATCCTTTGTTCTGAGATGATCTGTGCAATTATTCTGCAATCAAGACCAAGTGTTGGCCATGCTCTCCAGATTCTGGGTGGGGGCCCATCAGCCCTGGCTGGAAGCCCCACCTGCTGAATTGGTTTGCATAGAAGATTTGTTTTGATTTTGGGCTCCTCCATTCTCCTAACTTATCTGAGGCAAAACTGCTGTCTTCAGTCCTGAGGGGTTCTGCTTTCCTGTCCATTGAGCGTGACAGGCCCATTGCCTGTCTTGCATGGCAGCCCTGTCCTCTTGGTTCAATTGAGCAGCAGCTTCACACTCAAGAATGGATTGGTGGAGATCTGGATCTGGGAAACTTTGGAAACTATAACTTCACTCTTTGAAGCCCGGGAGGCCATGCCTTTATCCTTTAAAAGTAGGAGGTTGTGGTTGCACCCTTTGAAACCATAGAAATTTGACTGTGAATTTTTCTTCTGACAATTTTTCTGCTTTCAGACAAGAATAGTTCTTATCTTTTCATGGAGCACGATATATGGAGCCTGTTTCCTTATAAAATTTAAGAGGCAAAAACCATTGCTACTTTTCATTATGTTTCTGTCTGCCTCAGTTCAAGTTGATAGGTTTTTCTACTGTGATGGTTAGTTAGATTCATCAGTTATAGGTTTAATCTGTTTACCAAAAGATTGAGTCATCAAGTACAAGTTTCAGGGCACATATGTTATTGTTTCTATGTGTCTTCAAGTTGACTACAACTCATTGCTATCATGTGAACAACAGATACTTTGTCCCAGTATATTCATGCCTATATTAAAACCCTGACCTGATTTTGACTGCTAATATTGAGCTGCTCCATTGTCCCTTTCCATAAATGTAGCCAACCTGATTCTTTTGTCCTTAGTTTGTACCAATTTTTCCAAATTTAGAAATTTTGTTTTAATTTTCCACTGTTAATTTTTAAGTCTGTTTATTTCCATGTCCCATTTAACTCTAAGCAACAGGGGGAAACCAAACAGCCTATTGAAGAAAGTTCTTTGCTAGAAATCTACTCAGCCAAATGTTCATGCTTATTATTTTACAAGTTCTATTTCTACCGAATCATTGAACATGATGTCGACAGCAAAGGAAGAAACAGTCCATTTTTCTCCAGCAGAGTTGCTTGTGGATCTAAACCACCAGAGATTAACATCCTTTAACTTAGCAGAGTAAATTGCAAAGAACTACACCACCAGGGCTCCCCATTAGAGCCATTCACTTGTGTTATTTATGCTTAACAGCACTAGATAATTAAGACGCTATTGAGTGGGTTCTGACTCATTCCTCTCTCACTGTTGTCATGTTGGAACTATAGTTCTGATTCATAACAAACCAATATATATCAGAACCAAACAGTGTCAATATGGTGCCATCCTCACAATTGTTGCTACAGTGAAGCCTGTTACTGCAGATAGATAATATGTACATAGTGTATGAAATGAAGTCCAACCACTCTTGCTTCTAAAGAGCTTTCTAGTTCTACTTCTTTCAAGACAAACTTGCTGTTCAGTGCCCTAACAGTCTATGTTGTTGTTGTCGTTAGGTGCTGTCGAGTTGTAGACGACTCACAGTGACCCTGTGAACTAAAGACCTGAGCACTGTTCATAGAATTTCCGGAAGCAAGCCATTTTGGAAGTGGATGCTGCTACTGATTCCAAGCTTGTTTTGTCTTTTTTTTTAATATATAGTTTTTAAACTTTTAAAATTTATATTCTTTGAGCTTGTTGCAAGGACCAAGCTTGTTTTAATTGAGAAGCTCCACCAAACACTGTTCACCATGGGTAACCATTATCACATTTGCCACATTAGTGTCACAGTGCTTAACATCACCACAACCATGAGTTACCTCTGTACAGCAATGCACAGACCAGTGCTGTACCACCTAGAAGAATGTTTGACAAAAAAACCAATTTGAACCAGGCCTGGGGGCCACAGATTAAAATCATCCAACTTTGGTTTGGTAGCATAACTTTCAAACCACTAGGCCAATTGAGCTCTTTCTATCTGGTCGTTGTTATTGTTATGTGTCGTTAAGTTGTAGATGACTCATAGCAACCCTATGAACAAAAGGCCTGAGCACTGTTCATAGTTTCTGAAGGCAAGCCATTTTGGAAGTGGATGGCACTCTTGCATGTTTAATTTTCTTTACCAATATCATAGTTCAAAGACATCAGTTTTCTTAGTCTTTTTTATCCATTGTCCATAGTTCAAATGCATGGGCTATAACTTGGATCAAGTGTACCTTAGTCTTCAGGGTTAACTTTTCAATATTTTTTTTAGACACTGTAAGGAGATCTTTTGCAGTATTTTTGGGTATAATGCAAAACATAGTTTGATTTATAAAAAGACATGTTACTTTGGGGAAATCTAAGGAGATCTTTTGCAGTATTTTTTGGTATAATGCAAAACATCATTTCATTTATCAAAAGACATGTTGCATTGGGGAAATCTCCTGTCAAGGACCTCTCTAAGGTGCTATGGAGCAATGGCTTCAGCGTAAAACTAAGGTGCACCGGATCCTAGCCATAGTATATTCAATTACTACTTATACATCTAAAGGTGAACAATGAATAAGGATGACAAAAGAAGAATCACTACCTTAGACTTGTGCTGTTAGAGAGGAGTACTGAATGTCTCATAGTCTGCCAAAAGTACAAACAAATAGGTCTTGGAGAAAGTGAAACCAGGGTGCTCCTTGGAGGTAATGAAGGTGAAACGTAGTCTCATATTTTGGCTATGTTGTTAGGAGGGGCCAGTCTTTGGAAAAAGGCCTCAGCCTTGGATAGATGGAGGGTCAGTAAAAGAGAGGAAGACTCTCAACAAGATGGATTGACACAATGACTGTGATGATGAACTGACATATGATGAAGGTCGCACAGGAGAAGGCAAGTTTTGGATTTGTCGTTCATAGGATAACTGTGAGTCATAGTTGATTCAACAGCATCAAATAATAACAACTTCTATGTTGATTGAATGCTGATACAAGTAGAATCAAATCTGAGATAACATCAATATTTTAAGACATTGACCTAGTACTGTTACAACAAATATTCCACAAGAAAATTACTTTAATTAGCAGACATTTTTGTACTGCTTATTGTTGTTGTTCTGTGTCATCGAGTCACTTGAGACTCATAATGACTCTATGTACAATAGCTCTAAAGCCTGCCCCATCCTAAGCCAATCTCAATGACTCTGACACACCTACTCCCCTTACCCCAGTTACTATATCAATCCATCTCATCTGAAGTCTTCCTTTCTGTGCTGTCCCTCTACCCTTCCAAGCATGAAATCCTTTTCCAAAGACTAGTTCCTTCTGGCCACCTGCCCAAGCTGTGTTCTTTAAAATCCTTGCCTCCATGGAGAAACTTGTTTTCACCCTCTTCAAGACAGATCTGTTTATTCACTTGGTGGTCCATGGTATGGTCAAGACACTTCTCCAGCATCACAACTCAAAGGATCAAATCTGTCATCCTTAGTCATTGTCCAGCTCTGTAATGGATAGCAAGTAACTGGGAAAGATCATGGCCTGAATCAGGAGCACTTTAGTCTCTAGACTGACATCATTGCTCTTAGAACTTTGGAGTGGTCTCTGACAGCACACTTCCTCAATGCAATTCGTCTTTTGATTTCTGACTGTTGATGCCAAGAGTATTAATTGTGGATCCGAGCAAGATGAAATTGTTAACAATCACAACCTCTTATCTATCTATCTATCTATCTATCTATCTATCTATCTATCTATCTATCATCTATCATGATGTTGAGCTTTAATCCATAATGAAGACTAAGGTCCTTGACCTTCTGCAGCAAATATTTCCGATCCTTCTCATATTCAGCAAGTAAGATTGCGTTTTCTGCATAACACAGGCTGTTGATGAGTCTTCTTACAATCCTGATGCTACATTCCTCTTGTATGGCTTGTTGTGTACCATCAAGTCCAGAGGGTTTTCAGAGGTAGTTTATCACACGAAAGGAGATCACTCATCCTTCTGCAGAACAGCTAGTAGATTCGAACTGCATGACTTTGAGATTGTAGTGCAGCTTCTTGCCACTAGGCCACAAGTGTTCCCCTAAGTACTTAAACTCTTGGTGTTGACTCCAAGGGACAAGTATAACTATGGACTTTAATTGAAGGTCTTGTCTCTCTCTTTTACTCTTTATTTCCTTAATAGTCTTTATGTGGCCTAGAACCTATTTTCTGCTCTTTGCTTTCTTCAATCTATTCTTTTGCATTTCCAAAAATAATCTACACTTTTATATTTCCAAAGAGACTGACTTGATTATTGTTAGGGATGCGTAACACTCAATTAATTGTCTGAAAGCACCCTAATTCCTTTTGGTCATTTGCCCATTGACAGACACTTGTATTGCTTTCAACTCTTTTATTTTAAATAATGCTTTCATAAACTTGAGTATGTGTGTGTCAGTTTATGTCACAGCTCTTATTTCTTTGGAAGGTACACCTAGTAATAAGACTGCTATATCAAATGGTGTTACTATTTCCAAATTTCTAAGGGAATTTTACTTAGGAAAAACTGCTTTCCATAGTGGTTACACCATTTTACAGTCCCACCACCAGTGTAGAAAGGCTGTCCACACTGTTGACAGCATTTATGGTCTGCCTTCTTTCTGAACACTGCTATTTTCGCCTGAATGAGAATTTGGAATAAATGACTTAGTGGTTACTAATTGATTTGCCAACACAAAGGTACTCAATTTGATTGCTCCAGCCACTTTGGCAGAGAAAGATAGGCAATCTGCTCCCAGGCAATTTACTGCCTCTGAAAACCAGTCGGAGAGTCAGTGATGGGTCAGTTCTGATTTCACACAACAACACACATAATAGCAACAACATAAATCCACTACAAAAGGACAATATGGTGTAAAATCTTTAATATAAAAAAATTTCTCAAGAATTTCCTCATTCTGTTAAATCACCTTTCTAGGGAATGGGAACAAATATGAATCTTTTCTAATCAGTTGGCCAAGTAGCTATTCTTCAAATTTCCTGACATAGACTGGTGAGCACATCCAGGGTAGCATCTATTAATTGAAACATATCTGTTGGTATCCTACTGATTGCTGGGGCTTTGTTTTTCCCAACGCTTTCAATGCAATTTGAACTTCTTCCTTCATTGATCATATGACTTCCTCTTGATCATATGACTTCCTGAAATATTTCTGTGTTGATCAATTCCTTTTGGTACAGTGATTCTGATAGTCCTTTCATCTTTTTTGATGCTTCCGGGATCATTCAAGATTTTGCCAATAACATTTCTTATCGTTGCAACTTGTGGCTTGCATTTTTTTCACTTTAGACATGTTGAGTTAGTTTTCTCGTTATTATTATTTCATTTTAGCATTCATTATTGTGCTTTGTTTCCTCAAATTGCCTTTTATTTCTCAAATCTTTTACTTAGCACCTTTTCCCTGTGTTTGGCTTCCTGATACTCTAGTGTAATTTTCAGAGTCTTCTAAGACATCTGTTTTTTTGTTTGGGGTTTTTTGGGGTTTTTTTTTCTCCTTTCTCCTCTGTCTTTGTGATGATCTTTTGCTGTCTCCATGTCATTGTCATTTCACAACCCATCTGGTCTTTGATCATTGTTATATTAAACCTATTTTTAAAAATCCTTTCATTAGCATTCTATCTCAGCATGTGCTTTGAATTCTGGGTCCAAGGCCACCCCAGTAATTAATAAGTTTTTCTCTCAAAGGAATGCAACAATGGCAGATTGACTACGCAGAGGAAATGAAGGGAGGTCCCTTGTGAAAGTCGAGGAGCAAAGTTGATGGGCAGTGCTAAGACAACAGGATCACCCATGCCAAGAATAAAGGAAGTGACTGGATCTAGTGTGAAAAGGAACTCAGGAAATATTCTTCCTTAGCAAAATCTCTCAGAGCCTTTGCTCTCTTGACCGGATTGGTGAAAACAGAATAAAATGACATGGAACTCCTCTATAAATACAACATTTTCTGCTATAGAATTGATTCTCATAGAGACTCTTCAGAACAAAATAGAGCTGTACCATAAGATTCCCAATGCTATAAATCTTTAAGGAAATAGGCTACCAAATCTTTCTCCAGCTTAGCAGATGACTTTTTTGTTTTAACTACTGTGTCACCAGGTTGTGCTTACAAGGCCCATACTTTCCTTGAAGTAAATGTAGTAAGTTATATATGCATCTACGATTTCCTTTCATAAAAAAGGCTAAGAACTCTAAGCAGCAAATTTCTTCAGAAAAGTGGTGGACAAGCAAGAAATTCAGTTTTGACTTCTTATATATCTAGGGAAAAATAAATTTGAAAGGAGAAAAGTATGTCAGATTTAGTTTATTTTCCTTGTGAGTGATAAATATATCAGTGAGTGATAAATACATTGTGTACTCTGGTCAAATAGCACTCTGGCAAGGCTAAGCACAGAGGAAACCTGTCAACCAGTCTTAATATCCAAAACAGGAACTAAATTGACAGGAAACCTTTTCCCTGGAATACAAATATATTCCAAATGCATTTGTGACTTCTCTTTTCAGCTGTCAAGGACAAGTGGTGCCTCACTTGGGGCTTACTTCATAAGTCAGTAATCACCAGCTTCCCTGTCGCACATATTTAACTCAGTTAAGGTCACTAATTCTTCTTCTACAAGGTCTTTGTCCAATGGGGTATAAGTTCTTCCCAAATCAGCTCAGAGATTATTATATTTGCCAGGATTTGGTTTATTATTTTACTAAGTGATGAGAAGTCTTTTCTTCTTTTTACACAAGGATTTTGTTGTTATATGCTATCGCATCAACTATGACTCATAATGACCATATGAACAATAGCTCTGAACCCTGCCCCATTGAAGCCATCCCATTGTCTCTGACACACCTGTCCCCATTGCCACAGTCACTCTGTCAATCCACTTTATCTAGTGTCTTCCTCTTCTGCACTGACTCTCCACCCTTCCAAGTATTATATCCTTTTTCAAGGACTGGTTCCCTCCTAGTAACATGCCCAAAGTATATGAGATGGAGTTTCAAAATCCTTACCTCCAATAAGCAACCAGGTTTTACCCTCTCCAGGACAGATCTGTTTGTTCTCTTGAAAATCTATGGATATTCAGAACTCTTCTCCAGCACAACTCAAAGTTTCTTTCTTCTGTCATCCTTAGTCATTGTCTAACTCTCAGATGTGCAGCAAGCAACTAAAAACACTGTGGCCTGGATCAGGCACACCTTTATATGCAGACTTTTTATCATTGTTCTTTAGGACTCTGGAGAGGTCCCTGTAGCAGAGTTTTTTCCTAAAGCAACTCTTTTTTTTTTAAATTTCCTGACTGCTGGTGTGTTGGATCTGAGCAGGATAAAATTGTTAACAACTTCAATCTCTTCTTCATCTATTATGATGCTACCAATTGGCTTGGTGGTGAGAATCTTTGTTTTCTTCAAGTTGAGATTAATTCATACTGAAGACTGACTGCAGTCCTTAACCTTCTGAAGCAAATGCTTCAAATCCTCCTTGGTTTCAGAGAGCAAGGTTGTGTCATTTGCATGATACAAGTTGATGAATCGTCCTCGAATTCTGATGCCATGTTCTTTTTCTGCATACAGATTGAAATTGAATGGAGAAAGAATACAAGCATGGTGCACTCCTTTCTTGATTTTGAACCATGCAGTGTTCCCTTGCTCTGTTTATATAACAGCTTCCTGGTCTAAGTTTGGATTTTCATGATGGCAATAAGTGTTCTTAGATTCCCATTCTTCTCAATGTTAGACACAGTATGTTATGACCCACATGATAAACTCTCTTTTCATAGACAAGAAAACACAAATATATATTCCTCAGCAAACATCCATCACCTCTGATATCCCTAGTGCTTCTGCCTCTTCTAAACTTAGCTTTTATTTCTGGCAGTTCTCTGTAGATGTACTGTTCTCATCATTTTTTAATAAACTTTAGCAGGTTTTGCTTGCATGTGATATTAGTGATATTGTTCAATATTTTCCAAATATTTGGCTCATCTGTTTTAGAAATGGGAGTAAATATGTATCTCTTGTGGTCAGTTGTCCCAGTAGCTGTCCTCCAGTTTTCCTAGCACAACCTAGTGAGCACATCCAGGGTTGCATCTGCTTGTTGAAATATGTCAGCTGTTGTTCCATCAACTCCTAGGGCCTTATTTTCTGACAATTCTTTCAGAGCAGCTTGAACTGCCTCTTTTATTATCATTGTTTCTTGATCATACACTATTTCATGAAATTTTTCTGTGTCAGTCAATTCTTTCGGGTACAGTGACTACATATATTCTTTTTATTTTCTTTTGGTGCTTCCTGCATCATTCACTGTTTTGCCCATACCATCTTTAAGTATTGTAACTTGAGGCTTAAATATATTTTTCAGTTGCCTACATTTGAGAAATGACAAGAGAGTTGATCTCCTTTAATTTTCTGACTCCAGCCCTTTGTATATTTTGTTATAATATTTTGCTTTGCTTTTTTTTAGCAAGCCTTTGAAATCTTTAGTTCAGCTCTTTAACTTCCTGGTTTCTTTCCTTTGTTTGGCTTCTCAGTGTCCTATTGCAATATTCAGAGTGTCTTCTGACATCTGTCTTGGTCTTTTCTTCTTCCTCTGTCTTAGTAGTGACCTTTTGCATTCTTTGTGGGGATGATATTATTGATATCCTTCCAGAGCTCATCTGATTTTTATTCACTGGTGTTCAAGGCTTCAAATCCATTCTTGAGATAGTCCTTAAATTCAGTTGGTATAGAATCAAATTAATATTTTGGTTCTTGTAGATTTTCTTTAGTGTTAATTTGAACTAGCACATGAGTAGCTTATAGTCTGTTCCACAGTTAGCACCTGGCCTGGTTGTCACAACTAATCTAGAGCTTCTCAACAATTCTTATCAATCACTGAAAGAATTCTTTCTGATTCAATTATCAGATACAATCAGCTTGGTGTCTGTGTAGTCCATAAGTGAAATCCATGTGTATAGTCACTGTTTTTATTTTTTAAAAGGTATTCGCAATGAATAAATAATTGATTTTACAAAATTCTATCATTCTATCTCTAGCCTTATTTCTGTCACCAAATTGATATTTTCCAATTACTGATTCTTCTTCCTTTTCCTCAACTTTTGCATTACTGTCACTAATTATTATTATTGGTTGCATGTTCAATTGATTTCAGACCACAAAAGTTGGTAGAAATCTTCTATTTCTTCTTCTTTGAACTCTAGTTCTTGGTGCGTATGATACTGGTATTAACTGGCCTTCCTTGTATGTATGCATATGGATAGTATTCTGTCACTCACAATATTGTATTTCAGAGTAATTCTAGAAGTACTTTTTACTATGCCACCTCATTTTTCTTTTTAATTTCCAGCATAGTAGACCATATGATCTGATTCAAAATGGTTCATGTCAATCCATCTCAGCTCACCAATGCCTAGTATATTTCAATATTTATGGGTTCCATTTCTTTGTTAAAAATGTCTAATTTTCTTATATTCATGCTTCATATATTCCACATTCTAATTTTTAGTAGCTGTTTGCAACTTGTACTCATTTTGTGTTTCCAAATGTGAGGACACAGCCTCCAGTGCTATATTAAATGTTGTAGTTGTTGTTGTGTGTCATTAATTTGCCTGTAACTCATAGCAACCTTATTTATACACAACAGCTCTGAAGCCTGCCTCGTCCTGAGCCAGTCTCACTGATTCCGATACACCTACCTCCATTGCCCTACTTACTGTATCAATCCATGTCATCCAGGGTCTTCCTCTCCTGTGCTGTCTCCTGTGCTCTCCTTCTGAGCATGATGTCTTTCTCCAAGGATTGACCCCTCCTGGCCACGTACCCAAAATATGTGAGACAGAGCTTCAAAATCCTAGCCTCCATGGAGAAACTAGGTATCACACTCTCCAAGACAGACCTGTTCTTTTTCTTGGTAGTCCATGGAATGTTCAAGACTCTTCTCCAGCACCAAAATTCAAAAGCATTAATTATTCTTCTATCATCTTTAGTCATTATCCAGCTCTCTGATGCATAAAAAATAATTGTGAAGACCCTGGATTGGATCAAGCATACTCTAGTCTCTAGACATTGTTGCTTCTCAGTACTCTGGAAAGGTCCCTAATGGCAGATTTACCTAATGAAATTCACCTTTTGATTTCGTGACTGCTGGTGCCCAAAATGTTGACTATGGAGCCCAGCAAGCTGTATGTAACTGTTAACCTATGAAAATAATCTATCAGTACATATCATGAGTAACAGTTTGCAAAAGAGGAGAGAGAGATTTGCAGAGTTCAGAAAGGGTCATGATAAAGTCACTCTTTGACATGAGTCCAGGTTAGGCCAAAAACTCATTTTTCTAATTATCCTCTTTGTCATTGATTATTCAAGAACTTGCTTAATTCTTTGATCATTTTTTTAGTTGATTGATCCCTATAATTATACAGGCTATTGTTTTACCACGAGTAAGTACTTATCTTCATAGTGATCAAGTCTCATGTTGCAACCACAAATGGGGTACAAAGAAGAACCCCATATTCTGAAAGGGTTTTTGGTGGCCTCTTAAGTGGGTGACTGCTTACCTTTTTTTAAAATTTTTTTAGTGCTCAGACTTCTATTTGAGATTCACCTCCCCTGTACAAATTCCAGGCCACATCCATCTTCTTGCATGTATGCCCAAGGTGCGATGAGGTGTGTTCTGGTGGCCTAGTGGCTGGGCAGGGTGTAGGGGAGGTTCCCTGGTGAGACCTATGTTTGTGGCAGTGGCTGGGAAAGGGCATTCACACCCTGCGTGGGGACACGACTGAGGTGGCACAGGGTACCTTCCTCCCAGGTGGAAGCCCAGAGCTCCCTGGAGGAACCTTCTCCTGGTCCCTCTAAGTCTTGTCCTTCTGGAACATCTCTGGATGATGGTCTCCTTGGCTGAGCCAATGACTTCATCTAGCTTCCAGGGTCTCTGGGTCATGGGGGAAATGTGTGCCTTAAGGTGACCAAGTGTCTGCCTGGCACTGCCCAGGTACTGTCCCTTACTGCATGGGGAGCTAGGGCCCTATCCTTCAGAGGAATGATCCCATAATTGGGTCTTTTGGGGGTGTGGGCAGAGGCACAGCACAGAGGTGAGTGTGGAGAGAAGGTGCTAGGATAGGGATCTGGGTACAGGGAAGAGGTAGGGGTGGCCTAGTCGTCCTTGTCCTTGGCTCCATGTTTAAGGATGTGGGTGAACTACACATAGTTGAAGTTACCTTTTTTATCAAGGGGTGCCTCTTAGTACATCTCACCCACCTCCTCATCCGTGAACTGGTTTCCCATGGTGGTAAGCAGCTCCCAGAGGTGATCCTAGTGGATGAAGCCTGAGGCTTCCTCATCAAAGCAGGTGAAGGCAGTTCAGATCACATCCTCAGGGTCGGTGCCATTCAGCTTCTCCCCAAACATGGTGAAGAACATGGTGAAGTTGATGGGCCCCGGGGCCTCACTCATCATGCCCTCCAGATTCTCGTCTGTAGGGTTCTTCCCCAGTAAGCCGAGCATGTCCTCCTTGTCAATGAAACCATTGCAGTTCTGGTCAATCATGTTGAAGACCTCCTTAAACTGCTGGATCTGGGACTGGTCAAACATTACAAAGACTTTGGAAGTGGCCCTGTGTGGCCATTTCTTGGTGGTCTTGGCCTTGGCTATTTTTTTAATTTTATTTTATAATTTTGTGTGTGTACCGTCAAATCTGATCTGACTGGTACAGGAGGAGATTGTCCCTCCTTCCTTGGCAGAGCATCAGGTGGATTTGAACTGTGTGCCTCTGGGATTGCAGTGCAGCTTCTTGCCACTAGGCCTCCAGAACTCCCCCGGCCTTGGCTCTTTTGCTGGACATCTTGTCTTCTGGTGTATGGGACTTCGCTACAGGAAGGACTGGTGCAGAGAAGGCTCTCAGTGTGGCACAGCGGGCAGCAGTCTGGTCTGGGCACTGCTCTAATTGCTTACCTTTTAAGCTATTAAAAACTCCAGACACTATCAGACAAGAGACAAGATTTGGATGTCACTAGTTCAATACTTGGTCACTACAGAGGGAAAGGAGGACATCCTACAAGGAGAAACATCTGACCTACGTGAAGACTTAAGTCAAGGAATTGATGGGTCCTTAGAAGTCTAAACAATTTCTTTAAAGCCTAAAGTGTGTTGTCTGTGATTAGGATGTACACTTGCATACAAAACTAGGTGATCTAAGAGAAGAAGGTTTTTGACTAAGAATGGTTATAACAAGGTGATTAGAAAAGAGACTGCCTGGGAGAACTTAAATAAAAAACAGCAAGATTAAGAGCCATGTTTTGTACAGGCCACCTCTAAGTGGCTTTGGGAAGCCCTTTCTACTCTAGATGTTTCTGCTTATCATCTCTAGGTCATCAGAACTTGAGTCTGAGTTCTTCCATGGATTGGGCAACCCAGCCAGAGACTTGAGATTTTTCTCAGGTGGGAGAGGTAGATCTAGGTCTTGACTTCATTTAATCTGGGCACAAAATTTTCCAAGAAGGGTAATATATGGTCTTTTCTATCTGAGTTCTAGGAAGTTTTATAAGTGATGACTTCTCTAATATACATTCTCCTGTGACATTAGGCTGATTTTAATTTGCAGTTATAAGATCTTTTTAACTTTAGAGGAAAATCTGATACTTATAATCTTAGTTAATGAAGGAACAGGATTGCTATATTGAGGGCCATTTAATTTTGAAGACTTGATTCTCTTATCACACTCATTTTCAACTTTGACACACATCAGAACATGTTTTAATCTACAGGATAGTTTATTAAATTTAAAAATAGAACATAACTCTAGCTCTTTCTCTTTTTTCTGTTGACGTCATGCTGTAAGGTTTGGTTTCACCTTTGTCTTTCTAAGGAAACCTTTCCTCCTTTCTTTCTTTTTCACTTTAGTTACCTGTCATGGCCTACCTTTTATTAGTTATGGCTCTGATTTATTGTCTTCATAAATCTTTTTCACTTCTTTTGCTAAAAAAAAAAAGGAAAGGAAACAATGACCATCACTAATGCTGTTATAAAAAGTATATGACAGAACACTTAGTTTACGTACATCTATTTAGTCAGTTTTAGTTCTATGCAATTTTGGATCAGAAAATATTAACTTAGCACAGTAATATCCACATTTGAATTATTATAATCTTTCAGTAAGTCTGATATAATCCATTCTTGCATAATTGTTTTATGCAAGAAATAGAAATGTTTTATGCCACCAGAGCTCCCTAAGAAGACTAATTTTAGGATTGTTTAATTTTATACTGAACTCATTGCCATCAAGCCACAACTGACTCAAATATTTTCAGAGACTGTAAATTGCACAGAAGACAGTTCATATTTCTCCTAAGGCACAGTTGTTGTTGTTATTGCTGTGTACCATCAAGGTAGAATCGACCCATAACTGACCCTCCAGCAGGTTTTCAGAAGCAGTATATTGTACAGAAGGAGATTGCACATCTTTCTCTGGTAGAAAAGCTGGTGAATTTGAATGACATATTGGCACCAGCAGCCAGGAAATTAAAAAAACGTACTGCTATGGGAAAGTCTGCTGGTAGGGACCTCTCTAAAGTACTCAAAAGCAATGGTGTCTCTCTGGAGACTAAGCTGTGTCTGATACAGGTCATGGAGGATAGAAGGAGAATTGATGCCTTTGAGCTGTGGTGCTGGAGAAGAGTATTGAATGTACCCTGGACTGCCAAGAAAACAAACAGATTCATCCTGGAGAGGGTTAAACCAGGCTACTCCTTGGAAGCAAAGATTCTGGGCTTCGTCTGACATACTTTGGACATGTTGTAAGGAGAGACAGGTCCTTGGATAGGGACATCATGCTTGGGAGGGTGGAGGGACAGTGCAGGAGGGGAAGACCCTCTATGAGGTGGATTGATTCGGTGACTGGGGTAATCGGGATGGGTGTGTCAAAGGCAATGCGATTGGCACAGGATAGAGCATGGTTTAGGGCTGTTGTACGTAGGGTCGCTATGAGTCGCAAACGACTTGATGGCACATAACAACAACAACAACTATTGAGTTGGCAGTGCACTTCCTTACCACTGAGCCACCATGGCTCTATGTAGATTAGCTGTGTTATTGTTGTTATATGTTGTCAAGATGGCTATGACTCTTAGAGATCCTATAAAGGGGAGGGTCAGTGCAGGAGAGGAAGACTTGATGAGATAGATTGACGCAGTGACTGTGGCAATGGGGATAGGTGTATCAGAGACGGTAAGGATGGCTCAGGATAGGATATGGTTCAGAGCTGTTGTTCATAGGCTCAATATGAGCTGTAGTCGACTTGACAGAATATAACAACAGCTGCCACCACCATCCAAATGTAGCAAATACTACATTTTATAGCCATTGTTGTTGTTGCTAGGTTCCATCAAGTGACTTGCGACTCATAGAGACCCTATGTACAATAACACTGAAATTCACCCTAGCCTGAACCAGTTTCACCATCTCTGACACACCTACACCCATTGCCCCAGTTACTATGTTGATCAATTTCGTCTGAGGTCTTCTTCTGCTGCTCTGTCCCTTCACCTTTCCAAGTATGATGTCCTTCACCAGGTACTGGTCCCTCCTGGTCAAATGCTCAAAGTGTGTGAGATGGAGCTTCAAAATCTTTGTTTCTATGGAGCAATTTGGCTTCACACTCTCCAAGACAGATGTGACCAAGTATGACAGGAGAAAAATAGATTAATTTGAGTTGTGGTGTCAGAGAAGAGTATTAGACATACTGTGGGTTGCTAAGAGAATTAACATCTCTCCCCATAGGATTTATAACCTCAGTAAGCTCTAATGGGTCAGTTATGAATTGGTTCTTAATTGATGACAGTGAGTGAAATATTTTGCAGTTCATAGTATATGCAATATTCTTGATCAGTATTACTATTCATAACCACTAATTCTTTTTTTTCTTCCTGACTTTCGCGTATAAATGAAGCAACAGAAAATACTATAACAGGTTAGGTGAACATTGTTGTTGTTGGTTTTCTGTGTCCTCAAGTCAGTCGGGTTTTCAAAGGCAGTTAATCACACAGGAGGAGATTGTCCATCCTTCTCCCAAAAAGCCACTGGCAGATTTGAACTGCATGCCTTTGGAATTGCAGTGCAGCTTTTTACCACTAGGCCACCAGAGCCGCCCCAGGTGCACCTTCGTTTTTAAAAATTACATTTTTGTTCTTCAGCATTTTCAAGAAGTCCTTGGTAGATTTTTCTAGTGCAACTTACTGATTGCTGCTTGCGTGAGTGTTGATTGTGGATTCAAGTAAAATGAAATCCTTGACAATTTTAATATTTTCTCAATTTAGCATGATGTTTGTTCACTTACTTTATACTTTCTTTATACTGAGATATAATACGTATGGAAGGCTGTAGTCTCAGATCATCATTAATACCTTCAAATCTTCTATTTTCTGTAAGTGAATGTGTGTCCTCTGTATATTGCAGGTTGTTGGTGAATCTTCTGCCAATCCTGATACTACATTTATCTTAATAAAATAAGGAGCCTCAGCTTATTTGCTCATAATACAGATTGAGTAAATATAGTAAAAGGATGCAACTCTGCACATCTTTTATTTTAAACCATGCAGTATCCCTTTTTTTCCTCTTTAAATGAGTGCTTCTTGTTTCATGTACAGGTTTCACATAAGCACAATTCAATGCTTTTCTCAACAACTCCATGACTTTAAAAAAAAGCTTTTGGTTTCTTTGAAAGCTGAAAATTTGCCTATGTAATATCATGTAATATAAGGTGGAGGTTAGAAAGACAAGAATGAAAAGCACTTAGAGAATTTCTAACCAACCTTTCATCTATTCACACACAATTTAGTCCAAAACAGCAATGTAAGATAATTTTAGCCATATATGCAGGGAACTCTGATGGCCTAAGGATAAAAAGCTAAACTGCAGTCTCAAAAGCACATGGTTCTAATCCACTAGGTGTTCTTCAGGATAAAGATGCACAATATCCTCCCTTGTGATCTGCTGCCTCTGAAATCTCAAATAGAGGGTTAGCTAAGGGTTGGTTCCCACTCTATTGTACACAACAGAAACAATGATTGAATCAAGATTGAAATAAGGTCCATGTGTTAATTTGGTTCTTTGTACTCTTAAATCTCTTTTATTTATTTATTTTTTAATTTTTATTTTGTACCATGGACTGCTAGGAGCACAAACTAATTTGCCCTGGAGAGGGTAAAACCAGGCTGCTCCTTGGAGGCAAGGATTCTGAAGCTTCATCTGACGTACTTCAGACATGTTGCAAGTAGAGACTAGTCCTTAGAGAGGAACATCTTGTTTGGGAGGGTGGAGGGACAGTACAAAAGAGGAAAACCCTCAATGAGGTGGATCGATTCAGTGATTGGGGTGGTGGGAGTATGTGTGTCAGAGACAGTGAGGTTGGTATAGGCCTTAGGGCTCTTGTATAGGGCCACTATGAGTCTCAAGCAACTTGACACACATAACAACAACAGTTAGTTTGCTTATAAAGTTCATTTACATACTATTCTTAATTCACATTGCATTTCTTTTTCTTTTTTGGCCTTCCATTGTTTTTTAAAAATATGCTGGTTTATTTACAAAGTTTGAATACATTCTTTTTCACACTGAATCTTTCCCATTTCCTTCATACCATCCCCCATTAAATTGTGCAACCCTAGGAATACCCCTCCTCATCAATTTTCATCCCTCTGCTTCCATCCTCCCTCCCACCTTGGATCCTCATACTCATTCTACAATAATGGTCTTATACAGTATTTGTCCTTATGGGACTGAGTTAGTTCACTTAGCATAATACTCTCCAGTTCCTCTTAAGTTAGGTAGTAATTTACAAAATCATTACTCCTGTATTCTGTGTAGTATTCCATCGTGTGAATGTACCATAATTGCTCAAGCTATTTGATTGTGGTTGGACATTTGGGTTATTTCCATGCTCTTGAAGTTGTGAATAATACTGTTATGAACACTGGTGTACAAATCTGTTTGTGCCTCAGGTTTCGCTCTATTGGGGTATATTCCAAGCATTGGAATAGCTAGGACATATGGAATGTCTATGTTCAGATTTTGAGGAGGCACCAAACTGCCTTCCTGCGTGGTTACACTATTTTACAACCCCACCAACAATGTATAAGTGTTCCTATCTTACCACATCCTCTCCAACATTTATTACTTGATGTCCTGTTAAACCTTGCCACTGTTACTGGACTGAGATGGTATCTCATTGTAGTTTTGTTTTGCATCTCTCTTTTTTTTTTGCATCTCTCTTATTGACAGTTATTTGAAGCATTTCTTCATGTGTCTGTTGGCCATCCAAAGATCTTCATCTGTGAAATTTCTTTCCACGTCTTTTGCCCATTTTGTAGATGTGTTATTACTCTTTTTCTTGTGCAGGCCCTTTAGCATTCTATAAACTTTTGATATAAAACCCTTGTCTGAGATGGGATTGCCAGATGTTTTTCCAAAGTCAGTAGGTTTTCTTTTCTTTCTATTGGCAAGTGTTTTTGGTGTGCACAGGGATTTAATCTTTAGCAGGTCTCATTCATCAATTTTATCTTCACCAGATTGTGCATTTCTGACTGTATTTGGCAGTCTCTTCATACCATAGGTTAAGCCTTCTAAGCTAGGTCCCAGTAAGTCTCTGATGAACTTTATGGTTTGAGGCCTCTGTTCCATTTTGAGTTTGATTTCTGTGTATGGTGTGAGATGTGGATTCTGGCTCAGCTTTCTGCAGGTGGAAGTCCAGTCTTGCCAGCACTATTTGTTGAAGAGGTTGTCATTTCCCCATTTGATAGCTTTGATTTCCGGTTGAATATCATTAGACCATAGATAGCTGGGCCCATTTCTGGGTTCTCAATTTGGCCCCACTGCTCTATGTACCCCTTATTGTACCAGTACCATGCTGTTTTCATTACTACCACTGTGTAGTAGGTTTTGAGGTCAGGGGGTGCTATGCCTCCTACGTCACTTTTCTTTCCCAGAAGTGTTTTTCTTATTCAGGGTCTCTTTCTTCTCTACATAAACTTGACAATTTCCCTTTCAATCGCCTTAAAAAAATGAGTGTGGTATCTCTACTGGGATTTCTTTTACTATGTAGATTGCTTTTGATGTTTGTTGTTGCTATGTGCCTTCGAGTCCTTTGTGATTCATAGCGACCCTATGCACAACAGCCCTAAACCCTGCTCTATCCTGTGCCAACTGCACTGCCTCTGACACACCCATCCCGATTACCCCAGCCACTGAATCAATCCATCTCATAGAGGGTCTTCCCCTCCTGCGCTGTCCCTCCACCCTCTCAAGCATGATGTCCCTCTCCAAGGACCCGTCCCTCCTGGCAATGTGTCCAAAGTATGTCAGATGAAGCCCCAGAATCCTTGCCTCCAAGGAGTAGCTAGGTTTAATCCTCTCCAAGATGAATCTGTTTGTTTTCCTGGCAGTCCATGCTACATTCAGTACTCTTCTCCAGCACCACAGCTCAAAAACATCCACTCTCCTTCTGTCCTCCCTAGTCATTGTCCAACTCCCTGATGCATAACAAGCGATTGCAAATACCATGGCCTGTATTAGGCGCACCTTAGTCTCTAGGGAGACACCGTTGCTCCTGAGTACTTTAGAGAGGTCCCTAACAGCAGACTTTCCCATCGCGATACACTTTTTGATTTCCTGACTGCTGGTGGCAAGTGTGTTGACTGTGGAGCCGAGCAAATTGAAGCTGTGAACAATCTCAATCTCTTCGCCATCCATCCTGACGCTGCCAATTGGTCCAGTGGTGAGAATCTTTGTCTTCTTGACATTGAGCCTCAGTCCATACTGAAGGCTGCAGTTCTTGACCCTTCGCAGCAAGTGCATGAGGTCCTCCTCAGTTTCAGCAAGCATAGGACTGTCATTTTCACAGTGTTGAGTTTCTATCCATGAATAGGGCACGTTTTCCCATTTATTTAGGTCTTTTATTGTGTCTTACAGAAATGTTCTGTAATTTTCTTTGTACAGCTCTTTTGTGTCTCTAGTTATGCTCCCTCCCAAGTATCTCAATTTATAGATGGCTATTGTACATGGTATTGCTTTCTTAGTTCCCCTCTCTGTGTTTTCTTTGTTACTGTATCTTATTGATTTTTGGATATTGATCTTGTATCCTGCAACCCTGTTAAACTGGTTCACTAGCACTACCAGGTTTTTTTGGTTGTTGTTGAGTCCTTGGGGTTTCCTGTGTACACTGTTATATCACCTGCATATAGTGACATTTTATTGTCTCTTTGCTGATCTGAATGAATTTATTTCCTTCTCTTGTCTTATTGCCCTAGCAAGTACTTTATTTTGCATATATACTTTTCTTATGTTGAGGAAATTCCCTTTTATTCCGATTTTGCTGAGTGTCTTACTCAGAAAAGTTGTTGGATTTTATCAAATGTCTTTTCTTCCATCAATTGCTAAGCTCATCTGATTCTTATTATTTGCTTTGTTAATGTGGTGGATTATGTTGATTGTTTTTCTTATGTTGCACCATCCTTGCATACCTGTTATGAATCCCACTTGTTTATGGTCAATTATTTTTTTTATATGCTTTTGGATTCTATTGGCTAGGATTTTGTTAAGGATTTTTGTATCTATATTCATGAGATATATTGGTCTGTAGTTTTTATTTTTTTTGTAATATCTTTGCCTGATTTTGATATTAGGGTTATTTTTCCTTCGTAGAATGACTGGGAGTATTCATTCTTTTTCACTTTTTAAAAATAATTTAAGTATAATTGGTGATAGATCCTCTCTGAATGTTTGGTAGAAATCAGTTGTGAAGCCTTCTGGTCCAGGACTTATGGGGAAGTCTTTTAATGATCTGTTCAATTTCTTCTTTTGCGATAGGTCTGTTCAAGTATTCTATCTCTGTCTTTTTCAATCAGAGTAGGGAATGAGTGTCAAGGAGGGGCCTGAGTGTAAAGGAGTCTGGGCATTTCCCCTAGGTTTTCAAATTTATCAGAGTATAGTTTTTCATCGTATTCTGATATTATTGATTTAATTTCATCTGGTTCTGTTATGATGTCACTTGTGTCTTTTATTCATCCAATATCTGTGCCTTCTCTCTTTTTTCCCCTTTTGTTAAGTTTGCCAGTGGTTTGTCAATTTTATTGACCCTTTTAAAAAACCAGCTTTGTCTTATTGATGGTTTTAATTGTTTTTCTGTTTTCTATCTCACTGATTTTTAACTCTTGTCTTTATAATTCCTTTTCTTCTAGATACTGTAGGATTTGATTGCTGTTCTTTTTTTTTTCATATTTGGTAAAGGTGTTGAGTTAAAGAATTGATTTTTCTTCTTCCTTTTTTTTATATGTGTGCCTATTGCTATGAAATGTCCCCCAGAGGACTGGCTTAGCTGTATCCTAGGGGTTTTGATATGTTGTGTTTTCATTTTCATTTGTTTCAAGAAACATTTAAATTTCATTCTTTATTTCTTTTAGAACCTAATTGTTTTCTAGCAGAGAGTCATGCAGTCTCCATATGGGTGGTTTTGTAAACTTTAACCTCCTGTGGTTAATTTCTAGTTTTATGGCACTGTGATCTAAAATGATACTTTGAATTTTTTATTGTTTTTTTTTTTTAATTTGCTGAGGCTTGTGTTGTGTCCTAATATATGATTGATTCTGGAGAATATACCATGTGCACTTGAGAAGAAAATGAATGGAGTTTTAGTTGTGTGAAATACCCTGAATACATCCACAAGATTAGCTAGCTGATTGTATAGTTTAGATCTTCTGCATCTTTGTGGAGTTTCTTTTGGGTTGACCTATCCTTTGGTGATATTGGTGTGTTGCAATCTCCTACCATTATTGTTTTGCTATTTCTTTCTCTTTCTTTTCTTTCTTTCTTTCTTTCTTTCTTTCTTTCTTTCTTTCTTTCTTTCTTTCTTTCTTTCTTTCTTTCTTTCTCTTTCGTTCTTTCCTTCTTCAATTCTGTTAACCATTGCTTTATGTGTTTTGCAGGTCCATCATTTGGTGCTGAAGATTATCCAAAAATAACTGAAACAGCACATCAGCAGAGAAGTGTCTGACGTGCAAGCTAGGTTTAGAAGAGGCCATGGTACTAGGGATAGCATAGCTAATGTTAGATAGATCAAAGCAAGGAGTGTCAGAGGAACGTCATTCTATGTTTCATTGTCTATGCAAAAGCATTTGACTGTGTTGACCACAATAAAATGTGGCTGACTCTGAGAAGCATGGGAATCCCAGAAAGCTTGAACGTGCTTATGCGAAACCTAATCTTGGACCAGGAGACAGTCATCAGAATAGAGCAAGGAACACTGCATGATTCAAAATTAGGAAGGGTGTATGCTAGGGATGTGTCCTATCTCCATACCTTTTCAATCTATATGCAGAACAGATTATCTTGCCGGCTGAGCTTTATCAGAAGAAATGTGGCATCCGGATTGGTGGTAAACTCATCAACAACCTGAGGAGGACGTGAAGTGCTTGCTGCAGAAAGTCAAGGACTGCAGCCTTCAATATGGATTGAAGTTCAACATCAGGAAAACAAAGATTGTCACCACTGGGCCAATTGGCAGTATCATGATAGATGGTGAAGAGATTTTGATTGTTAACAGCTTTAGTTTGCTTCGATCGATGATCAACACCCATGGTACCAGCAGCCATGAAATTAAAAGACTAATTGTGTTAGGAAAGTCTGCTGTCAGAGACGTCTCCAAAGTATTGAAGAGTTACAATGTCAGACTGGAGACTAAAGTGTGCCAGATCAAGGCCATAGTCTTTGTAGTTACTTGCTATACATCAGAAAGCTAGACAATAACTAGTTTTGATAGAAAAGACATTGATGCCTTTAATCTGTGGTGCTGGAGAAGAGTATTGGATATACCATGGACTGCTAGGAGATCAAACAGGTTCATCCGAGAGAAGGTGAAACCAAACTTCTCCTTGGAGGCAAGGATTCTGAAACTTCCTCTGACATATTTTGGACGTGTTGCAAGGAGGGACCAGTCCTTGGATAAGGAAATCATGCTTGGAAGGTTGAAGGGACAGCACAAGAGAGGAAGATCCTCAATGAGATAGATTGATTCAGTGACTTGGATAATGAGGTAGGTGTGTTAGAAACAATTAGATTAGCACAGGATAGATCAGGGTTTAGGGCTGTTGTACGTAGAATTACTATGATTGCAGGTGACTCAATGACACATAACAACAACAAAAGCAATGTTTTTTGGTGCACAAATATTGACCAAGGTCTATTGTGCCTTTAATCAGTATGTAATGCTCTTCCTTATCTTTGATGGTAGTTTCCATTCTGAAATCTATTTTATCAGAGAATTGTATTTCCACTCCTACTTTTTTGAGGTACCGTTTGCTTGGTATATCATTTTTCCAATCTTTGATTTTGAGTCCATCTTTCTCGTCTTTTTTAAGATATGTCACTTGTTGTTGTTGTGTGCTACTGAGTTACCTACAACTCATAGAAACCCCATGTACAATAGCCCTAAACCCTGCCCTATCCGGTGCCAATCTCACTGTCTCTGACACACCTACTCCCATTACCCCAGTCACTGAATCAATCCATCTCGTTGAGGGTCTTCCTCTCCTGTGCTGTCCCTCCACCCTCCCAAGCATGACGTCCCACTCCAAAATTTTCCTCTTCTCTTTGGCTTTCTTTTTTATTATGTATTGTTGACTTATTTTGTTTTTATGACTTGTTTCAAGAATCAGAGAACTTGAGTTCTTGTGCATCTGGCTTGGTTAGTGAGCTTTGTGGTGTGCTGTTTAACCTGCTCAACTACTCCTTTGTCTCCTGTAAATGGGAGTTGTTTACAGGCTTGATTAGACTCTAGTTGATTCATTTTCAAAACAATGCTACAAAGATGAGGCTATGTGTTTCTTCACATCATGAGGCACAAATTATGTGGCCTTCTTACTTTTAAAGATGCTAAAATTAATCATCATGTTCTGGCAGTAACAGCTGGTTCTTTCATTCTAATTTCATCACTGATTTAGCTAATGCATTTATCAATCATGACTGTTGCATGGGTTTGCAAAATAGTGATTTTCTAACTGGTTTTCCTTCCATATTAATTAGTTGAATTCTCTGTAAAGAAAAGTTTTCCCTTAGGCTACTTGATTACCAGATATATATTTCTTTTAGGAAAGGTGGAATACATATTTATTTATTTATTTTTATTGATGCCTTTGAGCTGTGATGCTGGAGAAGAGTATTGAATGCACCATGGACTGCCAAGAAAACAAACAGATTCATCCTGGAGAGGGTTAAACCAGGCTGCTCCTTGGAGGCTAGGATTCTGGAACATAGTCTGACATACTTTGGACATGTTGTAAGGATGGACAGGTCCTTAGAGAGGGACATCATGCTTGGGAGGGTAGAGGGACAGCACAAGAGGGGAAGACCCTCTATGAGGTGGATTGATTTAGTGACTGGGGTATCAGGATGGGTGTGTCAGAGGCAGTGCGATTGGCACAGGAGAGAGCAGGGTTTAGGGCTGTTGTACATAGGGTCGCTATGAGTCTCAAGCGACTTGACAGCACATCATAACAACAATTTTTAATTCCCTATAACTGTTCTTTCAGTTTACTGGCCAATTTGCTGCTAAAATGTTCTCTGAAAACCTCACAGCTGCCTGTCAGTAAAATTAACTGACCAGTTACCTTTTACCAGCCAGGCCCAGGAGGTGACCAGTTGATTAGAATGTTGCCTTGGGTTCCTGACCTTAACTAATTACCCTTGGGTGAAGAAGTTTGTGAAATTATACTGCAGACAATACTGTAAAGTTAAGGGGTTGTGGATTGTTCAGCCCTGATTTAAGGTTTGTTTTCGAGTTGTCTGTTGACTATGCTATTGAAGGGTTAGATTCTGTTGTTTTCTTTCATAGTTTATCACAGCTTGAAATGGTAGATTTACTTATTGTTGGATTGATGTTGTCTTTCCCATTAGAATGTAGTGTAAGGGAAGAACATCCAAGGTCTGTTTGGTCTACTAGTTTAATTGGCCAGAAATGATTTGGTTTTAACATACAGAAACTCCACTGAAACTATCTGCAATACAAGCTCAGAAGAAGCTCATAGACCTGAAGGTCAGGTTATAGAAAGCTGGTTCCGTCTAGGTATCTGAAGGACTTTAGGATTGAAGTAGACTAGGGCTTTTTTTTTTTTTGTCTTTCGGTTTATTTTCACACTTGTCATCTCTGTTCTCTTCAGTCTTCCATTCATGGAACCACACCCACCAGCAGCTCAGGTGTTGCTTCCTTTTACCATCACAATTTTGGTCAACATGACTCGACACGTATTCCTTTCTAGACCAATTATCATAGCCTAAGGAAGAGAGTTTTCTAAGTAATCTATTTTGAGTGAAGTATGCAATTATATATATTGCGGGGGGGGGGACAGAATAGTCCTGGGTAGAAATACCCCCACCACAACCAACTGGTTAGAATACAGATAAAACAACTTCTCAAAGAAAGAAGCAGTGCTGTTATCCAAAGAAGGGAAGATGTTTGCTGCCTTAGGCAAATGATGGGTATCCCTATAGTACCTAACAACAGTAACATTATGCATTTAAATCTCTAGCACCCAAAAGAGTATTTGTATATTGCATACAATTGTTAGTTGATATCAAGTAGGTGCCAACTCATGGTACTCTCATATATAAAAGAACAAAGCATTTCCAGGTCCTATATGCAAGTGTTGAGGACTCTCGTTCGTAGGGTCAATAGGAGTCACCTATGACTTGACGGCACTTAACAACACAGAGAGAGACCAGTTGGCTTAATGGACCGAAAGTGATGCTATCAAGCCAAGGGTGGGTGACTCTAATCCACGGCCCTAAGGCCTGTTTTTCACTGGTTTGTTCAATCTTCTAGGTCATATAGCCCTGGTGTGTCCACTTGCTGTAGAGAGGTAACTTGTGGTTGCTTTGAAGCTGAACACTGTGACACTGATGTGTCAAATACAATAATGGTTACCCATTGAGGACAGTGTTTGGTGGCACTCCCCAGTTAAAACAAGCTTGGTAGCAGGAGTGGCATCCACTTCTATAAATAGCTTGCTTCTGGGAACCCTATGAACCTGGAGAAAGGATGAAAGTCACGCAATCAAGTGTTGAGGACTCTCGTTCATACGGTCGCTATGAGTTGCCTACAACGGCACTTAACAGCAATGTTGTTGTTGTTGTTGTTGTTGTTATGTGTCGTCGAGTCATTTGCGACTCATAGCGACCCTGTGTACAACAGCTCTGAACTCTGCTCTGTCCTGTGCCAATCTCATTGTCTCTGACACACTCATCCTGATTGCCCCAGTCACCGAATCAATCCATCTCCCAGAAGGCTTTCCCATTCTGCACCTGCCCTCCACCCTCTCAAGCATGATGTCCCTCTCCAAGGACCATCCCCTCCTTACAATATGACCAAAGTATGTCAGATGAAGCCTCAGAATCCTTGCCTCCAAGGAGCAGTCCAATTTAATCCTCTCCAGGATGAATCTGCAATACAATACCATTTTCCTCATATGCTTCAGTCCATAGCTGTTGCACTATGTCAACCCATCTCACTGAGAATTTCCTTCACCTTTCCTAGACTTCTACTTTAACAGACATGATAATCCTTCTTTAGTGATTGGTCTGTCTTGATGATGTATCTAAAAGAATTTAGTCTAAGCCTGAGACAATGTTTTGTGATATTTAGGATTTTTATTGGCTGATTTTCCAATGTCCATCTCCAGGACCTCCTTTCCAAGTATGTCTTAGTCTGGAAACTGCTAACATTTGCCTCCAAGGGTGACATTGCTGGTCTACTATATATGGATGGCATAGTTTCCAGCATCATGACAACATGTAAATCAACAGAGTACAATAAACTGACAGACAGTGGTTTGATACAACATGCTATGTAAAGTGCTGACTCGCTATATCATTCTCTGGTCTTGGAAATGTTTAACTTATTGTAATTTGTTGTTTATACTGTGTGTTTTTTCTGTCAAAATACTCTCCCACGTTGTTGTTGTTGTTGTTAAGTGCCATCCAGTTCTAGGTGACTCATAGCGACCCTATGAATGAAAGTCCTCAACACTTGTGTGACTTTCATCCTTTCTCCAGGTTCATAGGGTTTCCAGAGGCAAGCTATTTACAGAAGTGGGGGCCACTCCTGCTTCCAAGCTTTTTTTAACCAGGGAGCACCACCAAATACTATCCACCATGGGTAACTGTTATAGCATTTGACACATCAGTGTCACTGTGTTCAGCTTTACAGCAACCACAAGTTACCACTGTATGGCAAGTGGACACACCAGGGCTATATGACCTAGAAGAATGTTTGACCAAAAATAATGAAAAACAGGCCTGAGGGCTGCACTTTCAGTCCACTAGGCCAACTGGTCTCTCTCTATGTTGTTAATTGCCATTGAGTGACTCATAATGACCCTATGAACGAAAGTCCTTGACACTTGCGTGACTTTCATCCTTTCTCCAAGTTCATAGCATTTCTGGAGGGAAGCTATTTACAGAAATGGATGCCACTCCTGCTTCCAAGCTTGTTTTCTGTCAAAATACTCTCCTATAGCTGTCACAAATTCACAAAGGTAGCAATTAATAATGAATAGTTATAATAATGACAATTTATAATGAAATCATTTTCCTGGTGTTAAAAACTGAATCATCAGGATCTACTAATCTCAGTGCATATGCAAGTTCTGGATTCTTTCTTCATGTTAATGGCCCTTGGCCACGTCTTCTGTGCTTTAGAATGATAGAGAAAGTACATGTAGACTTATGCGTATGCTCATTATTGTTGAGTAGGCACCAACTCATAGTTGACTTCACAGTGGGTTTTTGGAGGCATATGGGAGGACATTGCTTATCTTTTTCTCAAGGAATTTTTGGTGGATTCAAGCCTCTAGAGAGGGAATGCTATTGTTTTATGAGCACAACTCCTTCTGGACTCTACCAGCACTCCTTTACATAAAGACTACGGCAAGTGGAAGTGTTGGTTTCTTGTTTGTTTTTTTTTAATTTATCCATTAATTATTTTTTAAATATTACAACTAATAGAAAGATAGAGAGCTCTGGTAGCATACTCCCTGAAGAATTTTGTAGCTAACTTAAAGGCCAAGAAGCAGTGTGGAATTCTCCTGTGTGATTTACAGTCCCAAAAACTTCCTGAGGGTCACCTATGAATTGGTTCCAACACCAAGCCAAAGAAAGAAAGATGTTTCTTTTGTTCTGGACAATGAAAGAATATTACCAAAGTTTTTTCCTGATATCCTTATTTTACACTTATATATAGCTCAACTTTGTTGTTGATGAGTTGAGTATGACTTATAGGATCCTGTGAACAAAAGGCCTGACGCCCCTCTACAACTAACAACATTTACCAAAGTTCACAATTATAATTCTCTTCTAACTGCAGGTACAGAATGGAACTAAGTCAAGCCAATAAGGAATCATCATTCCAAATTCATTTTTACATGTGGATGGCTTTAAACTGTGGAGACTGTCCAGGAAGAAACAGCACTTTCCATCTATAGCAGGAAAATGTAATCCTGTTCCTCAGTATCCTAAATTAGCATTTTCAGTAAGATATATATTTTTTCCTATTAAGAAATTAATTCTGAGAGATTTTATAGACAATTTGGGCCTTTTAATAGAAAACAGAAATTCTTCAGATTTTCCTTTTTATCAAGAATCCTCATATCATTGCAGAGAAAAAAATGTAAATTGTCTGAAATTTTTTTATAAAAATAAATATGAAAAATGTCATTAACATTTTATTTTCTTAACTAATTTTAATGTACATTTTTAAAGGGGTTTTCACATTGAAGAGGTAATGAATTGCTGAATTTATTGTCCCTTCTCTCCCATCATGGTAAATGTTCATCAAGTTGATAATGAATCTTCCGTAACATCATGTTGTTTTGATGGCATTCGATGCAGGAGGATTTGGAAACCAATATGCAGTTCATTTAACTTGTGCCCGAGCCATCTGCTTATCTACATTACTCAGCCAGCCAACCTACTTTTTTTTTTCTCCTAGAGTCTACAGAGATGATTACACTGGATGAAGTTTCCTGGCAGCCTCAATTCACTTCCTGAATATTCTACACCATCCAGAATTCCCTAGTGGAGGCTGGCAGGATATTTGGAAAGTCAAAGAGGTTCTTTTGGCCTGCAAGAGAATTGACATAAATGCCAGCAGCTGAACCATCGCTGGGGAGGATGACGTCAGGGTTCAAGGCTAGGTGAGATTAGAATAAATTTCAAGTCGCCAACTAGATAGAATATAGACAACAAGAAGTTGACATTTTTTGTCTTCATCATCTTTTATTTTTTTAATACTGTAGCAATATGAGTAGTGCAGTTCAATTAAATTTAATGTGCCACAAAGTTCTTTGTTAGCAAAGTCACTTGGAAAATAAGACAGGTAATTTCCCCCTCTTCATTCCTGACTCATATGAGAGATGACCTGGCACTAGAAATTTTATTCGGTAGAATATAGGCTGTTAATATGTCCTAGGATATCATTACCTTAAGATTTATTGTGTGAGGTCAGTGGCGGCAGCAATGGTAGTTTCGTCTAGATGATGTTGAATCTTTTCTACGTGAACTCAGTGTGGCTGGCCTTCAATTTGTACCAAGAATATGAAGTTTTAGTCATCACATCCATTTGACCTTTGGACTGATACATGTCAGGAACTGTCCAGTCGTCCAAATCAGAAGCATACAAAGATGAATATAGAATGCAGACCTGGCAATCAGAAGGATGAGCTCTTTTCTTTTTGCAAACAGGCTGTTAGCAAGGGAAAATTCTTTTTTTCTGTCCTTGCCCCTGCGTCCGGGTGCTGAACTTTCTACCACATTGCACAGAGTCCATCACTGAGATCAATGGGAATAATTCATGGCTCTCATATTCTACCACATGTGTAGTCAACAATATTTTTCCCATTATGTATTTGATTTCCTACTCTAATGACAACTGTGGAGAAAACATTTTTTTTTAATGATGGATATTTCTGAGTATAAACAAGGAAGTAAAATATTTAAAAAGTATTTTTATATTACTGTATAATTAGAACATTGGGTATGGTTTTAGGATAAAAATAAAAATATTTCAGGATGAAGGCATCCATTTAGACATGAGTACACACACCTTCCTTAGGCTAACATATTGCATATACTAACTGATATTTCTTAGGCACCACTGCCCTGATCTGGACCTTTGAAAAATTGTGAAGTCAATTATGCTTCTTTTCAATGCCTCTTATTTCTCCCTTTTTGATACTATGTTTGACACCCCATTCATAGAAACTCAGAGTTCTTCTATCACAGTGTCACAGAGAATGCTGTGCCTTTCAGCTGTTCTTCTTAATGAATACCTAGCTTCTCCCAGTTTTTCCTCAGCCCTGTGCCTTTTCTTGCTGATAAAGAGGGCTTCCTTTATACCACATCATGACATGTTGGTGGTTCTCAGAGCAGATGTCTTTGGACCAGGAGTAACATTACCTGAGAATGTGTTAGAAGTATAAATTCTCAGACCTTGACCTCTTGTTGTTGTTGTTATGTGCTACTGTGTCGCCTGGAACTCATAGCTACTCTATGTAAAACATCCCTAAACCCTGCTCTGTCTTATGCCAACCTTATTTATCTCTGACACACCTTACTCACATAATCCTAGTCATTGAATCAATCCATCCACTAAGGGTTTTCCTCTCTTGCACTGTTCCTCCACCTTCCCAAGCATGATGTCCCTCTCCAAGGACTGGCCTCTCCTTTCAACATGTCCAAAATATGTCAGATGAAGCTTCAAAATCCTTGCCTCCAAGGTTTTACCCTTGAGGTTCTCTCCAGATTCTCAGTGTCAGTGGATGCATGCACTCGGCTTCTGGAGCCAGGAAGAGAGAGAGGCAGGTTGTTGGGAACACTGGGGCATTTGTTGGCTTTCTCTTTGCTAGCAGAGTAGACTTGCTAGGGGAACTAGGGGTCTCTGGCCCAGAGTTTGCCAGCTTTTTGGCTGCCAGAATGGTAAAATACAGAAATGTTCGGCCACGCCTAGAGGACAGGGGTGAGGGTCTCTCTGGAGACCCTCTGTGTTTAACAACACAGAGAGAGACCAGTTGGCCCAGTGGACCAAAAGGGACGCTATCAAGCCAAAGATGGGTGATTAATCCACGGCCCTAAGGCCAGCTCTTAATTGGTTTTGGTCAAACATTCTTGTAGGTCTTATAGCGCTGGTGTGTCCACTTGCTGTACAAAGGTAACTTGTATTTGCTGTGAAGCTGAACACTGTGACACCAATGTGTCAAATGCAATAATGGTTACCCATGGTGGGTAGTGTTTTGTGGGGCTCCCTGATTAAAACAAGCTTGGAAGCAGTAGTGGCATCCACTTCAGTAAATAACTTGCCTCCGGAAATGCTATGAACCTGGAGAAAGGATGAAAGTCACTTTCGTTCACAGGGTCGCTATGAGTCGCCTACGACTCGAAGGCACTTAATAACAAAAACAACAGAACAAACCTGTTTGTTCTCCTTGAATCCACAGTATATTAAATACTCTTCTCCAGCACCACTACCCAAAGGTATCAATTCTCCTTCTATTATCCCTAGTCATTGTCCAGCTCTCTGACACATAGCAAGTAATTGCAAATACCATGGCCTGCATCAGGCGCACCTTAGTCTCCAGACTGACATCATTATTCTGCAGTACTTTGGAGAGGTCTCTGACAACAGACTTTCCCAATGCAATTTGTCTTTT
>NW_006399800.1:10319366-10323307 GCF_000299155.1 Elephantulus edwardii
TGGAGGTAATTTAGGGCTAACAGCACTGCATTGTTCAAAATCAGGAAAGATGTACACCAGGGATACATCCTATCTCCATATCTTTTCAAAATATATGTGGAACAGATCATCCAGAGATCTGGGCTCTATGAGGAGGAATACAATATTTGAAATGGGAGGAAAACTCATCAGCAACTTGTGTTATGCAGCTGTTACCACGTCAAGAAGCTTAACATCAAGAAAACAAACATTCTCACCACTGAGCCAATTAGCAGCATCAGGAAAGATGGCGAAGAGATTGAGATTGTTAACAGCTTCAGTTTGCTTAGCTCCACAATCAACAGTCTTGGCACCAGCATCCAGGAAATCAAAAGATTAATTGCATTGGGAAAAATCTACTGTCTGGGACCTCTCCAGAGTAATGAAGAGCAATGAATGATGTTAGTTTGGAGACTGGGGTGTGCCTGATCCAGGCCATAGTCTTTGCAATTATTTGTTATGCATCAGAGAGCAGGACAATGACTAAGGATGATAGAAGATGAATCAATGTCTTTGAGTTGCAGTGTTGGAGAAGAGTCTTGAATATACTGTGGACTGCTAAGAGGTCTGTCCTGGAGAGGGTGAAACCAGGCTTCTTCTTGAAGGCAAGCATTTTGAAGCTCTATCTGGCATACTTTGGGCATGTTAGAAAGAGTGTCCAGTACTTGAGGAGGGAAAACATGCTTGGAAGGGTGGAGGGACAGTGCAAGAGAGGAAGACTTTGGATAAGATTAATTGACTCAGTGACTAGGGTAATGGGGGTTGGTCTGTCAGAGACAATGAAGTTGGCTCAAGAGAGAGTTCAGAGTTTTTGTACTTAGGGTCAGAATGAGTCACATATGACTCAATGGCACATAACAACAACAACAACAACAACAACAAATATACTCCCTTGTTGTTGTTAAGTGCCGTCAAGTCGTAGATGAGCTACTCCAAATGTAACTCACTAGTAGTTTTGTATTCAGGTGGGAGCAAAATCTCAGGCCCCATGTTAAACCTTCTGATTCAGTAGCTGATTTTTAACAAGATCTATATAACTGTAATTCACTTTAATATGTGAGAAATATTGATATACTCTATACTAGATTTCAGTAAAAATAACTTCTTTTTTGTTGCTGGCTTCAGGTAAAAATTAGGAGGGGAAAAGAATCTTAATATAAGTAAAAGTATGAAAATCTTCATTTTAGTATGTGACTCTCAAAATCTTTTATGTTTAGAATCATCCAGAAGATTTCTGGCCTCTATTTTAAGAACCTCTGATACAATAGATCAAGGATATTGTCTGAGAATTAGGAGTTTTAATAATTTCTGTAGAAATCTTGATTGTGCTAGTCTAGGGAGCTTTGCTAGCCTCGTCCATAGGTCATTGTGCTGTTAACCCAAAGGCTCTGCCTTTCCAGTGGTTCAAATCCACCATCAGTTTCTCAGCACAAAGATGGAAAATTTTCTCCAGTGTGATTTATAGCCTAGGGAATCCTGTGGGAGGTCTGCTATCGGTAAGTTCCCACTCCAGGGAATGAGTTTGGGTTTCCTTATCTAGAGACTATGCTTTGAAAACCATCAGTGTATATTGGTGTGGTATAATGGAAGTAATCTATGTCCATTGGGGCTCTTTTGTGGTAGGAATTCTGTTAAATCTTGGAGACACTTTAGAATACTCCACCTAGAAAGCTTAGAACAGGGTTCAGGCAATGACAACTGTTGTGAAGCTGGATGACCTTGAAGATGTCACACTGACCATCATTATTTTATCTTCTGCACCTGTCAAAATAAAGAAGAGCCTAAGTGTTCTCTATTATATCTGCTGTTTTTAAAATTCAATTTCCTGCCATATCCTGAGACCTAACTCAGGGCATTTCAGACCAAGGAGATGGGAAGAAGCATGTACTATGAGGAAAATAAGATGGGAAATATTTGGGGAAATGAAGAAATTATTTCTTTCAAAGTTGGCAAGATGTGCCTTCAGATTGACTAAACCCTCCCATTATTCCTCACAATTGTCTAGAATTTTAACTTTATTTAGATACTGGAAAAATCCAAGCCTTTGATTTTCCAAGTATCTTGGAAGCAAAGAAAAGAGAGGACCCAATGTGTTTAAAGGTTAATTTTCTACCAAAGTAGAGGGAAAAGCATAATTACCTCTGTAACTATATAACTATAAACACAGCTCCAATGAAAGAACAAATTAATGTACCATTTTCATGAATTAGGTGTTAACATTGGGGGGAAAAGTGCATTTAGGATGCAGTCTTTCTGAAGCTATTGTTTGGCAATGTTAAAATTCAAATCTGTTGACTTCTGCTGGAAGAGGAATTGGTCCAGGTATCAGATTTGATGTAGACTCACATTGTTGAAATCAAAGCTCATAGATATGTAAATACCGTCACCACATCAACCTAAAATATTGCTAGTTTTCTCATTAATGAAAAAAAAAAAACCAACCAAAAACAAACTACAAAACTTCAGAAGAGCAGACCAGAAATTTTATTCTAGATACTCCAGCATTAGGGCAAAGCTACAGATAGTCAACGTTAGGCTTGAAGATGCTAGAAGTAAAGTGGAAGTTGTAGGTTTGTGATTATGAAAATTCAGATGTAAGGAAATGCTTTGCTTTATAAAGAACAACTATGAGACATAATGTACAAGTAACAAAATGAGGACAGTGAGACTGCTAAATAGTTAAGAGAGACATAATGTCATTTGGGTTTCTGATACTTTCCAATATATATGCCTCAAACCTTCTTTCCTTTCTCTCTCAAAATAGCTTGACATTAGAAAGAATTTATCTAATATGTTTATTGAAAAGATGGAAATACCTTCTGGAGAATGAGAGAATTCTTCATATCCTAGGTTTATTTTGTAATAAGCCACTTAAAAAATCAATGAGATTATGATCTAATCCACAGAAAGATGAAGTAGGTAGCAGTTTCCACTTTCTGAAGTATATCAAGAGTAGGAACAAATAACCACATAAAATTGGCATGATCACACACAGCTCAAGAGAAGTAACACTTTGGTATTACTTCTAGGCTTTCACCAAAAATCTACTGCTTTTCTTCTCAACTACCAAAAATACAGTTTTACTTTTTATTAATATTTCTTGATTTGTATTTTTTAAAGCATCTTCTAAGCAACTTTAGTGACTGTGCATCTAAGTCAATGGTTAGGGAGAAATGAGGCATAGAATTTATTTTGGGTTTTAAAAATTAAATTTTATTTTCTTCAGGTGAAGCTATACATAATTTCATGGAATATACATATTCATTAAAAAAATACAATAACTTGTGACTGCAAACAATTGCTACTTTTTAAAATATCCTGTTTTCAGGCGAATAAAATATTTAGTATAACATGAGTTTTTATTTTAAAATATTGTTTTAGAACAAAGTAGTATATGACAGACTTTTGCAATCGTGTTTTGGTTTTTCTTCATATATTTATTTAGTTATTGTTAGAGTTCTTCACTCTAAACATCAAGAAAATAAAAGTCTTTGAAGCTGGACCAACTTGCAGTGTTGTGATAAATGGAGAAAAATTTAAAGTTGTCATTAATTTTAATTTACTTGGATCCAAAATCAACACCCATGAAAGAGAGCAGTGAATAAATCAAAAGATATCTTGCATTGTTGTCAAGAACTTTCTTAAAGTGCTAAAGAGCAAAGCTATCACTTTAGACTAAAGTACATCAGGCCCAAGTCACAGTATTTCAATTGCTCAAACTTGTGAAAGTTAAAAAATGAATAAGGGAGAAAGCCCCAGAACAGTCAAAATAATCTTGCAAAAGAAGACAGCAAAGTTGGAAGGTTCAAACTTTATTTGGAAACTTTCTATGTGTACCTGAACCAAGCCAGCGACTTCACACATACTTGCTGTGCATCGGAGAGCCAGACATGACTAAGGATGAGAAGAAGAATTGATGCCTT
>NW_006399800.1:10323510-10324535 GCF_000299155.1 Elephantulus edwardii
TCTATATCTATATCTATATCTATATCTATATATCTATATTTATTTCTATATATCATGGACTACTAAGAGAACAAGTAAATGTGTCCTGGAGAGGGTGAAACCAAGCTGTTGCTGAGAAGCAAGGAATTTGAAGCTCTGTTTGACATACTTAGGGCATGTAGCCAGGAGGAACCAGTACCTGGAGAGAGACATCATACTTGAAAGGGTAGAGGGACAGCACAAGAAAGGAAGACCATGGATGAGATTAATTGACTCAGTAACTGGGATAATGATGTAGGTGTGTCAGAGACAGTGAAATTGACTCAGGAAAGAGCAGGGTCAGAGGTCTGCATAGGGTTGTTGAGCTGTGTGAATGTTAAGATATTTGAAATTTTAACACTTTCATATATCTAATATAGTACCCTAATTTACATATGATTTATAAATATTGTAACCGGTTGACGAGGAACTAAAAAAGATTGAAAGTACTTCTAACTCATAAACTTACTACATTCAAGTGAATTCCAATTTATAATGACTGTTTCTGAGACCATGAGTCTTTATGAGAGGAGACAGCCTGTGTTTGTCCCACAGAACAGGCTGGTGCCTTCCACCCACCATATTTGTGATTGACAGTCAAGCAGATACCGCACTATGCTACCAGGATCCTTGCTCTTAATTCATAGAAGTTGCAAAAATGGGATAAAATCATGCAGTTAAGATTTATTTTTTTATTAGATTATTTTTGTAGAAGAGAATGTGTTAGGCATTAGGCTATAGATATAAATAAGATGCCTTCAAGGACATTGACCTTTTCCAGAGAACAAACAATTCCAATTGTTGTTGTTAGATACTGTCGAGTGGCGAGCGACTCATAGTGATCCTATGTACAAGAACCCTAAATCCTGTTCTATCCTGTGCCAACCTCACTGTCTTCAACACACTCTTTCCCACCATCCCAACCACAAAATCGTTCCATCTCATTGAGGGTCTTCCTCTCCTGTGCCATCCCTCCACTCTCCCAAACATGATGTCCCTCTCCAAGG
>NW_006399800.1:10324665-10327964 GCF_000299155.1 Elephantulus edwardii
ATTCCAAGGAGCATTCCGGCTTGACCCTCTCCAGGACAAACCCATTTGTTCTCCTAGCAGTCCATGGTATATTCAACACTCTTCTCCAGCACCACAGATCAAAGGCATCAATTCTCTTTCTATCATCCCTAGTCACTGTCCAGTACTGTTGTTGTTGTTGTTATGTGCCATTGAGTCGTTTGCGACTCATTGCGACCATATGTACAACAGCCCTAAACTCTGCTCTGTCCTGTGCCAATTGCACTATCTCTGATACACCCATCCCCATTACCCCAGTCACTGAATCAATCCACCTCGTAGAGGGCCTTCCCCTACTGCACTGTCCCTCCCCAGCATGATGTCCCTCTCAAAGGACCGTTCCCTCCTCACAGCATGTCCAAAGTATGTTAGACAAAGCCTCAGAATCCTTGCCTCCAAGGAGCAGCCCGATACTATGTGAAATACTGTCCAAAATGACAATGTTAGAAAGAAATAAACATATGCTAAATTGTTTTTTAGATACCTTTAACAACTATAACTCTCAGTGATCATATGAACAACAATTCAAATCTTCATTGTATCCTATTCCATCATCTTTCCCATACTCCAGCCCATTGTTAGTCACTGGACTATTCCTCTTTTTCCTCTGTTCTCTACCTTTTTATGTCTTCTTCAGGGAGTGCCCCATCCTGACAGTATACTCAAAGTATGAAAGACCAAGTTCCACCATCCTTACATCTAAGGAGAACCCTGGCTACAATTCCTCCAATTCCGTTTTGTTAGTTGTTTTGGTGGTTGTTGTTCTTATGAGTCATCGAGTCACTTGCTAGTCATAGCGACCCTCTGTCCAACAGCTCTAAAACCTGCTGTATCTTGTGTCAACCTTATTGTTTCGGACACATCTATTCCCAGTACCCCAGACATGAGTCAATCCATCTCATCCAGGGTCTTCCTCTTTTGCTCTGTCCTTCCAATCTCCCAAGCATGATGTCCATCTCCAATGACTGGTCCTTCCTTGCAACTTTTCCAAAGTATATCAGACAAAGCTTCAGAATCCTTGCTTCCAAGGAGCAGGTTGGTTTCACCCACTTTAGGACAAACCTGTTTATTCTCCTAGCAGTTCATGGTATTTAATACTCATCTCCAGCATCACAACTCAAAGGCATTAATTCTCTTTCTATCATCCCTAGTCATTATGCAGCTTTCTGACACATTGCAAGTAATTGTGAAGACTGTGGTCTGCATCAGGCACACCTTAGATTCCAGAACGATATCATTGCTCTTAAATACTCTGGAGAGATTCTTGATGTTTGGTATATTCAATACTCCTCTCCAACAACACAATTAAAAGGCATCAGTTCTGCTTCCATCATCATTATTTATTTCCCAAGCTTCAGATGCATAGGAAGCAATTGAGAATATCATGGCTTAAATTGTTGTTGTTTGTTGTTATGTGCCGTCGAGTTGTTTGCGACTCATAGCGACCCTATGTACAACAGCCCTAAACCCTGCTCTATCCAGTGCCACTCTCATTGCCTCCGACACACCCATCCCGATTACCCCAGTCGCTGAATCAATCCACCTCATACAGGGTCTTCCCCTCCTGTGCTGTCCCTCCACTCTGCCCAGCATGATGTCCCTCTCCAAAGACCTGTCTCTCCTTACAACATGTCCAAAGTATGTCAGGCGAAGCCCCAGAATCAATTCTCCTTCTATCCTCCCTAGTCATTGTTCAACTCTCTGATGCATAACAAGTGATTGCAAAACCCATGGCCCCTATCAGGTGCACCTTAGTCTCCAGAGAGACACCGTTGCTCTTGAGTACTTTAGAGAGGTCCCTAACTGTAGACTTTCCCATGGCAATACGTTTTTTTATTTCCTGGCTGCTGGGGCCAAGAGTGTTGACCGTGGAGCCGAGCCGACTGAAGCTGTGAAGAATCTCAATCTCTTCATCATCCATCCTGATGCTACCGATTGGTCCAGTGGTGAGAAATTTTGTCTTCTTAGACACAGTTTAATGTTTAAACTGACGTAGTTATTCTTTAGCACTTTAGAGAGGTTTTTTTTTTAAATTTCTTTTCTTCTCTTATCCTGGGTTTTAATTATAGCCCACAAGTAAAATCAACGACAGCTTCAATTTTTTGTCCATCTATCAGGATGTTGCCTATTGGGTCAGAACTGAGAAGTTTTATTTTCTTGATAATATTAATTCATGTTGAAAGCTATAGTCTTGGATCTTTTTCACTGCTTCTAGTCTTCTTAATTTTCTGCAAGCACATTTGTGTAATCTGTATAATACAGGTTGTTGATGAGTCGTCTTCCAATCCCGATGCCATATTCTTATTAGTAGTATGGAATTTCTTGAATGATTTGCTCAGCACAGAGATTAAATACATATGGAGAAATGATAAAACCCTGAGGCATACCTGTCCTGATTTTAAACCATGCAGCTCTTCCTTAGTCTTTTCAGACAACTGCTGCTTGGTTTATGTATAAGTTTGACATAAGCACATTGAGTGTGCTAGAATTCTCATTCTTCTCAATGGTATATGTAATATGTCACTAAAGGATGGACTGAGTTCTGGTGGCTTAATGGCAAGGAATTTTGCTGCCAACCCAAAGGTACATGGTTCAAATCCACCAGCTGCTGTGTGGAAGAAAGATGGGCAGCCTTCTTCTAGGCTGTTTATTGCCTTTGAAAACACACTGGAGAGTCAGCTTTGGGTTAGTTCTAACTAGACTGTACACAACAACAACAATAACAATAAAGAATGAGCTACTTTAAACAAATACAGAGTGGAGTTAGATCAGGAAAACCTTATCACAAACATTTTATTTTAATTTTGAAGGCTGTGTGGAAGAGAAGGCCAGTTTAGGCTGAGGACTAGCACAACAAAGACAGGAAGTGCTGCAACAGCATGAAGTCTGTCACAGATACTGGTATTAATTCAGGGTTTCTTGGTCATGAAGTTCTTTCGAATTTTCAGCTTTTAAAATGCCTCCTCCCCAGGCGGAAACTTCTTCCAAGATGGAGGGACCAGTCTTTAGAAATGGGCATCATGCTTGGGAGGGTGAGATGGATTGACATAAGGACTGCGGTAATGGGTGCAAGTCTGTTGGAGACATGAAACTGGTTCAAGATAGGACAGGGTTCATAGCTACAGTACATAGGGTCACTATGAGTCACTTGATGACAAATGGAAACAACAACAACAACAACAACAATAACATGTCTAGGTAGGGACTGGGGTCTTGTACCTCGCTTAGTGAACAAAATAACCAGCACAAAACCCCATAAAAAACAGAAAACCAAATTTAAG
>NW_006399800.1:10328617-10356961 GCF_000299155.1 Elephantulus edwardii
CACTTGCTATGCATCAGAGAGCTGTACAATGACTAGGGAGGATAGAAGGATAATTGATGCCTTTGAGGTGGACTGTTGGAGAAGAGCAGTGAACACACCACGGACTGCTAAGAGAATGAACAAGTTCATCCTCGAGAGGGTTAAACCAGGCTGTTCCTTGGAGGCAAAAATTCTGAGGTTTTGTCTGACATACTTTGGATGTGTTGAAAGGAGCAACCAATCTTTGGAGAAGAATGTCATGCTTGGGAGGGTGAAGGGACAGCACAGGAGAGGAAGGAAGACCCTCGAAGAGATGGATTGATTCAGAGACTGGGGTAATGGGGGTAGATGTGTCAGAGACAGTAAGTTTGGCACAGAATAGAGCAGGGTTTAGGGCTGTTGTACATAGGGTCACTATGAGTTATATGCAACTCAATGTCACAAAACAACAACAACAACAAGAAGATACGGAGAATTGCTTTAGATTTCTTGACTTTCTATTGAGTGGTAGTTTTCCATAAAACTTAAGATGTAAGTATGACAAAATGTCATTCAGAGTCCTCAAGAGTTCTGAGAACATTGAATAATAGAACTTAGAGGAAGATTAGAATTAACTTCAGATGACTTTCTACCAGTGTTTTCAATCTTTCTCTTAAATAAGGAACATCGTTACAGATTTCTGTAGATTCTGAGAGGGAAATGTCACTTGTCTTTCTTAAACTAGACCAAATTCCTATTCCTTTCAGCAGATGTTTCTTTATTGATAGTTGTTGTTGTTGTTGTTGTTGTTGTTATGTGCCACCAAGTCTCCTGTGACTCATAACCTGATGTACAACAGCTTTGAAGCCTGCCCTGTCTTGAGCCACTCTCACTGACTCGGACACATCAACTCTCTTTGCACCACTCTATCAATCTATCTCATCTGGGATTTTCCTCTCCTGCACTGTTTCTCCACCCTACCGAAAATGATGTTCTTTTCCAAGGGCCAGTCCTGCCTGACATTGTGCACAAAGTACATGAGACAGAGCTTCAAAATCCTAGCCTTCAAAGAGAGACTTGGTTTCACTGAAAGACACATTCTTCTGGTACTCTTGGCTTTCTGTTAAGATTTATCTGACATTGACAAAATTGTCTCTAGTGCCAAGACCTCTTCTAAACCCAGCTTGTATTTTTTTGGTACTTATCTGTCATTTTTTTTTTACTTCTTTAGTCATTTTTGGATAATCTAGTAGGATTTTGCTTGCTTTTGATAATTAGTGATATTGTTCGATAAGTTCCACACTCTTTCGGGTCACTGTTTTTTGGAATGGAAATAAATATGGATCTCTTTCAGGAAGTTGGCCGGGTAGTTGTCCTTCAGATTTCTTGGCACAACTTGGTGAGCACATCTGGGACAGCATCTGTTTGCTGAAATATGTCAGTTGGTATCCCAACAATTCCTGGGGTTTTATATTTTGCCAAGTCCTCCAGAGAAGTCTGAACTTTTTCCTTCATCAACATTGTCTCTTGATCATAAGTTGTTTCTTGAAATTCTTTTGTGTGAGTGAGTTCTTTTTGGTACAGTGACTCTGTATACTCCTATCTTCTTTTAATACTTCCTAGATCATTCAGTTTGCTGCCCATGTTGTTGCTATTGCTATGTGCAGTTGAGTCGCCTGTGATTCATAGTGACCCTGCCCTGTCCTGAGCCCATCTTACTGATACTGATACATCAAATTATATTTCCCCAGTTACTATATCAATCCCTCTCATTCAGAGTCTTCCTCTTTGCAGTGTCCCTCCACCTTTCTGAGCGTGATGCCCTTCTCTAAGGACTGGTCCCTTCTGGCAATGTGCCCAAATTATGTGAGACAGAATTTCAAAATCCTAGCCTCCAAAGAAAAACTTGGTTTCACCCTCTCCAAGACAGACTTATTTGTTTTCTTGGAGGTCCATGGTATGTTCATGACTCTTCTCCAGCATCACAAGTTAAAGACATTAATTTTTCTTCTGTCATCTTCTTTCATCTTGTCAGTTCTCTGAAGCATAGCAGGTAATGACAAAAGACTATGACCTGGATAAGGCACTCCTTAATCTCTAGACTGAGAGCATTGCTTTTTAGCACTCTGGAGATATCCCTGATAGCAGATTTTCCCAATGCAATTAATCTTTTGATTTCCTGACTGCTGGTCCTGAGAGTGTTGATTGTGGAGCCAAGCAAGGTGTAATTGTTAACAACTTCAATCTCTTCTCCATCTATAATGGTGCTGCCAATTGCCTCAGTGGTGAGAATCTTTGTCTTCTTGACACAGAGCTTCAATCCATATTGAAGACTACAGTCCTCAGTCTTCTGCAGCATGCACTTCAGGTCGTCCTCAGTTTCAACAAGCAAGGTTATGTGATCTTCAAAATGTAGGTTGTTGATGAGTCTTCCTCCAATCCTGATGCCACATTCCTCCTTATAAAGCCAGCATCCTGAATGATCTGTTCTGTACGTAGACTAAAAAGATACGGAGACAGGATGCATGCATCCCTGACACATTCCTTTCATGATTTTGAACCATGTAGTGATTCCTTGCTCTGTTCTGAGGACTGCTTCCTGGTCCAAGTATAGGTTTCACATAAGCACAATCAAGTGTTCTGGTATGCACATTTTCCTCAAGGTTAGCCACAATTTGTTGTGATCCAAATAGTCAAATGTTTTTGCCTAGACAATGAAACGCATATAGACATTCCTTTGGTACTCTTTGCTTTCTGCCAAGATCCATCCATCCATCCGATATTGGCAATAATGTCTCTAGTGCCATGACCTCTTCTAAACCCAACTCATATTTCTGGTTGTTCTCTGTCAATATACTGTCCCAATCATTTCTGGACAATCTTCAGCTGGATTTTGCTATCATCCTTAAGTATTGCAACTCACAACTTGAATTTGTCCTTTAGTTCCTTCAGCTTAAGAAACGCCAAGCAAGTTTGGGTCTTTTGATTTTTGTACGCCAGCATCTTGCACACACATTAGACTACAATATTAGCCACTATTTTTGTTAGAATAACTCTTGACTTTGTATAGAAGAACTACTTTCCTGTCTGGCTTAGAAAAAAAGTATAACCTCAAGGGCAAGTTCAAGTTAACAGGGAGTATTCAGAAATTAGCTATGAGGAAAAGAATCTAATTTGTTATGTTACAATGATAAGAGTATGCTTGGGATTTGGGGAGAGAAGGGAAAAAAGGAAAGGTGGAGACAGGAAGAAAGAGAAGGATTAGCAATAAGGTGGTGGTGGTATTAGGTACATTGTTGTTGTTGTTATGTGCCATCAGTTCATCGATGACTCATATGGTCTCTATGAACAATAACTCTGAACCTTGCCCTATTCTGAGCCAGTCTCACAGTCTCTGATACACTTGCCCCATTACCACAGTCACTCCACCTCATCCAGTATCTTCATGTTCTGCACCGCCCCTCCACCCTTCCAAGCATGATGTCCTTCCCTAAATACTGGTCCTTCCTGGCAACATGCACAAATTATACAATTTAAAAATCTTTGTTTTCAAGGAGTAACTTGGTTTCACTCTCTCCAAGACAGGCACCTGTGTGTTCTCTTGGCAATCCATGGTATGTTCATTATTCTTCTGCAGCATCACAACCCAAAGGCATCCATTCTTCTGTCATCCTTACTCATTGCAAGTGGTAATAGACACAAATACATAGCAAATAATTGTGAAGGCCGGCACCTGGATCAGGAGCACTTTAGTCTTTAGTATGACATCATTGCTTTTCAGCAGTTTGGAGAAGTCTCCAATTGTGGGGTTTCCTAATGCAATGCATCTTTTGAATTCCTAACTGTGGATTTCAACTCCTAACAACATTGTATGCAACAGAATGATACCCAGACTAATCATGCACCATTTGAATAGTCTCTACTGCACTTGAACCCATTGCTGAGGCCAATGTTTATGCTTTTATGATGTCACTTCAATTCTAAATGAAAGTTTACTGAGCTCCCATAGTACTTAGTGAATGTTTTGTGTATGCATGTCTAAAGAAACCACAAGAGAGGTTGAGGGTCATGTGAGAGATAGAACTGGAGTGGGATAAAATAAATGAGCATGAGAGAGGTCAGACCAGGATGACTGAAACTGGTAATATGAGTTAACAGAAATTTTTAGGAGAACATTGCTTTTCTCCTGGCTACAGGATTTTGGCACTAAAGTCAATTCTACTCAGGTTTTAAGGAGAGTCAGAATGGGGTAAATTCTGATATGACACATGGGTTGCAGTTACATTTTATATGGGCTTCCTGGGGAAAAAATTGAGTAAAACAAAAGAGTAACTACAAAAGCTCAAAATATCAGCTAAGGAAATTTATTGGGCAGCAAGAGGAACTGTCACAATTTCTCTGTTCAAAACGTGGTTCATTATACTCTATTGAATATGTATTTTTCATTCACTAAGGCCAACTCCAAGCAAAAGGCTTGTGCTGGATCCTCAGGTTAACTTTGTTCCTTGAGGACTTTGTGTCCTTTGGTAATGTTATCCTTGTACTCTTCAAGAAGCCTGCTGAGCCAGCCCTCTTCCTGTGTTGCCACAAGTGGTGTGACCCTGAACCTCTGCTTTCCCAGGGCTGGTAGATATTTTACAAGTTAGAGGAAAACTATCTTATCAGGTGTCTCCTCTCTGCCTCTTTACTGCTGCAACAGGGAAAGTGATCAATCAGCAGAAAGTACCAACTGCTGTTAACTGTGCCTGCAAGCAGCTCTGAAGAGATAATTTTTGTCAAGAATTATGATATTCCTTCTTCATCCGCTTCTCCTCCACACAAGACTGCCTGAAGATTGGGGTAGGAGTGCAGATTTATGATCTTTTTTTTCTTTCTCTTTATTACACTTAATTGTTCTTAAATGTTGAATTTCGAAATGAGAAGGTTTTAAAAAAGAAGAAAAAAACAGGCTTTCTGACTCTGAGATATACACAAACACACTTGTATTACTTTCTTCTGATTGGGAAATCTTGTGGACTGACTTATAATTTGGAGAAAATATTGCCTTTAATTTATGCATAATAAACTCATGAATACAGTTAAAAGTCAACATATTTAATTTCAAATTCATGTATGTGAAAGAGTACAATAAAAATTAGAAAAATAACTGTTGTTCCAAATATTTTTCAGAATCTAGAATACTTTTTATAATGTTATATTTGTATTCTAAGAGAGCATTTCTTAAGCTTTGATGAGTGTGCCATAAACATTCTCCCGGAAATTGTCATTGTGGAATTTGACTGGTACAATGAGAAACACAGATTTGGACAGTAAATAACTGAAACTTAACAAGGGCTTCATAAGTGGTTTAGTGGTAAGAAGTTGCACTGAATCCACTAGATTCTGAGAAGAAGAGAGATGAACAATTTCTTTTCATGCGATTTCGGTGTATGAAAACTCACTAAAATTTTGGCTCTGATTCTGTAACAGCCACCAAGAATTGGTCATTATTACATCTGAAATTTCCCCGTTAGGAAAAAATAGGTTCATATTCTGAGCATTTTCATTATAATTTTTTAGGGGACAATATATGACATATATGTTGTTGCTGTTTTGTGTCTATGTGCCATTGAGTTTCCTGCAACCCACAGTGACCCATTGTAAAGCAGCTCTGAACCCTGCCTGTCCTGATCTAGTCTCACTAATTTCAACACACCAACCACCTATTTCCCCAGTCCCTGTATCAATCCATCTCATCCAGTGTCTGCCTCTCCTAAAGCTAAATCTTTTAAAAAAAATTTTTAGTTGTTAATTTCAATGAAAATTTACAGAGACTTAGGGTTTCCATTCATTCATTGTTGCACTTTTCTCCCTGCCCACCCCTCCCCCCCAGGACACTCTTCTCTTTGAAAAGTAAAAGTTCTCCCATTGTTTTACACTCCCTCCCCCAAGAACCACTCCACCATGCAGCCTTCATTCTGGACTCCTGTCATGACAAAAATACCTAATCAAATATCCCTTTTAAACAGTGTTCTTCCTCATCTGCTTCAATTCAATATACATTATTTATCCCACCTTTCTCAGTCTCCCCCCAACCCCAATGTCAGTCCTGTTTTACAACAGTGGCACCATGCAGAATTTGTCCTTTTGTGACTGAGATATTTCACTTAGCATAATGTCCTCCAGGGTCACCCATTTTACATAATATTGCATGAGCTCCTTGTTTTTCAATGCAAAGCTAAATATCTCTAACCTGATCTTAAAGCATTTCCATTACAGAAGACTCATGATTATCTGGGAAATCGGCATTATTTGTGGGAAGATGAGATTGAGATAATATATGAGGAAATCATGCCTTATGTGAAAAAAAGTATATGAGGGAAAGAAATAACATTGGGTTAATTTGTAAGGAATGAGCTGTATGCTGCGATTCAATTGAAGGCGTGTCTTCACAATGAATGGGGTTGAAGAAAAATTGTCAGATTCAGAGATGCCTGGAAAAGCAAATGTGACTAAGATCTCAGTGTTACTGGAGGTTTTAAACAGAAAAATAACTTGATCAAATTAAACGACAAATTTTGTTTCCATTTCAGAAGTTCAATTAACTTTCTTGATGCTGTTTTAATAATTGCACTGGTGACTATTTATTACATATTTGCCTCTACTGATACTTGTATAATTGGTGCACTGATGGAGTCAAGGAAATGGAGGATTTATATAACCCCTTACCTAAACCTGTTTCTCTCATATACACATATACTTACCCATGGACCATCTTGCTAGGATATCTTCCATTTCTGTGTGAAAGTCACAGATAATAAGGAGTGGAATTTGAAAGAAGTATGATTCAATTTGCTGAGAAAAGATCTTGCATAGGGAGTGGTTAAAGGGCTGAGAATAGGACACTTATTATACAATTTGACTGGGGTCAAATTAAAGGACTTTCATATATATATGAAAATTATAATATGTAATATTTTAAGCTCTAAATATTTTTTAGGGAGCTGTGATGGTTTAGTGGCAAGAAGCTGCGCTATGATTCCAAAGGCATGTTGTTCAAAGCCACCAGCCTTTCGGTGGAAAAGGATGGGCCATCTTTTCCTGTGTAATTTGATTAATTGCCTCTGGAAACCTGCTGGACGGTCAGCTATAGGCCAGTTCTGACTCTGAGGTACGTAACAACAAAACAACAACAAATACTTTATATACATAATAAGAAAGTAATTTCATTTCAACCACCAAATGAAATGTCCCGTATTAAATCAACTGCATGGGCTTCCCCCCCACCTCCATTTAATCAATATGGTATCAAGTACATTTTGTAATTCTTTTTTTTTTGTAATTCTTATAAAAGGAAACTTTCAAGTTTGCTTCCCTGAGATAATATGTGACAACCTTTTATTTTTAAAACATTTTTTATTGTCCCCCACAACCCATTCAGGCTGATTACTTGCCATGCCATAGTTCTCGACTTGGAATATAGCTGTGAGTTTTTGTCAAACAGAAGATTCATATCACCAGTTTACAGAAATTCATCTGGCCCTGGAGTCATTCAGAGTAATTTACTCAATTAGCAACCTTGGAAGTTAATTGCTTATTTGTCAGAGCCTGAGAAAGAAAATTTAAACTCACTAGCAATTTGACTTCATAAGAAGACAAAGACATTATATACATTTAACTTTAATAGCATTATTATAGCTGCATTATGAGTCTTATTACTGTAAGAGGTTGAAGAACCATGTGGAATGCTAAATTATAGTATTGCATGCCATTTCTCTGAAGACAAATATTGCTACTACAGATAGATAAATACTACGTTCAGTTATAATTGTAAACGCACTAGAATTGAATGACTATCTGTTGATTAGACTGACTGAATAATTCTTTCTAAATCTAATTAAATCAGTGTGAAGCCTGATTTTTATCAGTGACTTTATTAGAGTACATTTTTAAAGATCATATATAGGTTTACACTCTTGTAAAATAAAATTCTCATTGCTGTTTTTGTTGTCAAGTGCTGTTGAGTTAAGTAGTACTCATAGAGACCTCATGAACAATAGATCTGAACTCTGTCCTAACCTGTGTTATCTTAATCATTCCTGACACATTTGAGTTCATTGCTATAGGCACTGCGTCAATCCATCTCATTAAGGTTCTTCCTTCCTTTTGCTGACCCTTCACCTTTCCAAGTACGATGTCCTTTTCCAATACCACATCCAAAATATGGAGATGAAGACTCATCAACTTTTCCTCTAAGGAAATTCTAGTTGCACTTTCCCCCGCACATTTCTGTTTGTTCTTTTGGAACCAACTGGATATTCAGCACTCTTCTCTGACACATGACTCAGTTGCATTGCTACTTGTTCTGTCATCCTTATATGTAGTTCAGATCACACTTTACTCTTTAGACTGACATCATTACTCTTCAGGACTTTGGAGAGATCCCTGATAGCAGACCTCCACAATGCTGTACTCCTGATCTCCTGACTCCTGGCATTAAGGGTGTTGACTGTGGACTCAAGCGAGGTGAAATCATTGTAAACTTCAGTTCTTTCTCCATCTGGCATGATACCTATTGGCCAAGAAGTGAAGAGTTTTGTTTTCTTCATGTTGAGAAGTAATCTAGATTGAAGGATACAGTCCTTGATACTCTGTAACAAGAACTTTATGTCCTTCTCATTTTTAGCAAGCAATGCTGTATTATCTGAATAATACAGGTTGTTGATAAACTGTCTTCCAATCCTAATGTCAAATTTCTTCTTCATAAAGTTCAGCTTTTTGGATGTTCAACATTTTTTAAAGTTCAACATACAGATTGAATAAGTATGGAGAGAGGATACAGCCCTAACACAGACCTTACTGATTTTAAACCATGCAGTGCAATGTTCCCTTGCTCTTTTGGGACAACAGCTTCTTAGTCTCGGGATATGTTTCACATGAGCTCAATTAAATGTTCTTGGATTCTTATTCTTCTTCAGATTTATCACAGTTTACTAAGATCCACAAAACCAAATGCCTTTGCATAGTCAAAATACAAGTAGACTTTCTACTGATATTCTCTGTTTTCAGCAAAGATCCATCTGACATCAGCAATTATACCCCTGGTGTCATGGTCTCTTCTAAACCCAGCTTGACCTTCTGACAGTTCTCTGTCAATGCATTATTCTAGCCTTTTTTTGGAAGATAGTAAGTACTGTTTTGCTATCATGTGATATTAATATTACTTGATAATTTCCACATTGGTTAGATTACCTTTCTTGGGAATAGGAGAAAACATGAATCTCTTCTGGTCAATTGGCTAGGTTGCTGTCTTCCAAATTTTCTGGCACAGACTGGTAAGCACATTCAATGTTGTATCTTTTATGTGAAACACTGGAAAAATCTCATTAAGATTTGTAACATAAACTTTAGTCCACAATATCTGTCTTTTTAAAATTACTTTTTAATCATTTTTAGGGTGACATCTTTGCTGAACTAAAGGGTAAGAATGTTCTGAATTGATTAGAAGGTATAGATTACCTGATGATTTCTGCCTGTGGTAGAATACATGAGTTTGCAAGGACCATTTCCTAAGTCCCACTTTTGTTACATATAAAATTCATTGCATCATTCAGCCAAAAATATATGGATAGGCAATGAGAAGGAAAGACATGGGCCTTATTCAGAAGAAACCTATATTGGTAAAGTATGAGGAAGATAAGTCAGCGAGCCAGATAGTTTGAACTGGTCATGAATTTTGTGCAATAAATAGGATATTGCTAGAGATAGTGACTGAGGGATAGTTTTAGATCGGTTGTTCAGGGAAGGTTTCTCTGACACAGGACACTTGATCTGAGTCCTGGCTGACAAGGAGGAATGAGCATATTAAAAAAACACACAGAACAGCACAAAACCTTCAGGAGAAGCATTATATATACACAGAACAATCAGCAAATATGATGTAACCAATGACTTGCTTGTTCAGGAATAGAAAGAGAATCAGTATAATGACATACGTCAATGAAAGGGGATAAGAAATGGGAGGAGACTCAGAGGGCAGCGGAGGCAGTGATAAGATTCCAAAGATCCTAGAAAGCCATGGGAAGGAGTTTAGATTTTATCCTAAGTGCATTGTTAAGCCTTTGGAAAATTTCAAACAGATGGAAAACGGTGGTTGACTATGAATTGAAAAGAAATTTCTGGATGCTTCATTGAAGAATAACTAGCAGAGATGAAAGGACCACTAATATTGATGGCAACTGTGACTTTACCTCATTTGGTAATCACAAGATTGAACTCTTTTTAAAAAAAATTGTGATTTTAATCAAGGCTTACAGAAAGGCTGGGTCTGCGTGCATTCACTGTTGCACATTTTCCTCTCTTCTTCTCCCTTATCTTTCTCCAGTCTACTTTGCAATGCACCTCTGTTCCAAATTTTTATCATACATATGACATTAAATCATAAATTCCATTCAGACAATTCTTCCCCTCATTTGTTCGAACACAGTGTTCATTGTCTGAACTCTTATCAACTTTACTCTGGGTTTTGTTTTGTTTTGGGGTGTGTGTGTGTGTGTGTGTGTGTGTGTGTTGTGGACCATTGAACTGGATCTGACTGGCACCGGAGGAGAATGCCCCTCCTTCTCCCGTGGAGCATCTAGTGGATTCTAACTGTGTGTATTCGGGATTGCAGCACAGCTTCTTGCTACTAGGCTACCAGAGCTCCCTTTACTCTGTTTTTGAGATTATGGCTCCTCATTCAAGAAAAATGCCCCAAACTATTTGCATGACATTATAAATTCAGGAGATTCAGGTACACTTTGATGTCTGCCCAAAAATTGTCTCCAGACAAGGATTCCCTTCCCCTATTATTCTGTGTAAATGTTTAAAATTAAGTATATTTTCATTTCCACATTCAGGTTTTCATTACAATCTAAGGAATATATAATATAAAGGAAAACAGATTTGTTAAAAGTTCCCTTTTCTCTATTTATTCTTCTATTAATATTGCTTATTTTTGCTGTGACATTACGCTAGCAATTTTTTAAACTTAAAACATTATATCAACAATTCTTTCCTGTCTCATATGCACATATTTTAAAGTAGACTTTTAATATCTGCCTGTCTGATTCAGGCCATGTTGTTGTTGATTGCTGTCAAGTCAAGCACAACTCATAGTGACCCTGTGAACAAAAGAACAAAAGGCGTGAAGCCTTTCTGTAACTGTCATCATTTCTCCAAGTTCAGTGGATACCACTCCTGCCAAATCAATCTGAGAGATCCACCAAACACTTCCCATGACGAGTAGCCATTATGGTGTTTGGCACACCTATGGCACAGTTGTTTCATTATGGCACAAGACTCAGTGTCACAGCAAATCGAGATTACCTCAGCACAGCAAATTGACTACTGTGTTATATGACTTAGAAGAATGTTCCTTCAAAATATATTAACAAGGGATAAAAAAATACAACCCATAGTGACCCTCCCTATAAACAACAGATCTGAACCCAGTCGTGTCTGTGCCATCCTCACAACCTCTGACATACGTGAGCTCATGCAGCAATCACTGTGCTAATCCATCGGTTTAACTTCTTTCCCTCTTTTGCCAACCCTCCACCTTTCTAAGCACCATGTCCCTCTCCAAGAAATACTCTCTCCTAGCAACAAGCTCAAAATATGTGTGATGTAGCTTTACCATTTCTGCTTCCAAGGAGAACTCTGGCTGCACCTTCTCCAAGTAATAGCTTTTGTTCACTTGACAGTTCATGGAATATTCAGTACTCTTGTCCCACACCACAGCTCAAAGGTATCAATTCCTATGTCATCCTTATTCATTGTCCAGCTTTCAAATACATAATGAGTGTTTGAAAACAAAAACAAAAAAAACCCTACCCATAACCTGAAAGATGTCAAACAGACATCATTGCTTCTTGATAATTCAGAGAAATTCCTGACTGCTGATTTTCTCAGTATAGTATGTCTCCTAATATCCTGACTTCTGCTCTTATGAAAACAAGTAAGATGAAGTTGTTGACAGTTTTTTCTCCATTTATCATGATACTGCCAATCTGTCCAGAGGTGAGAATTTTTGAATTCTTGATGCTGAAATGCAATCAGTATTGAAGGCTGTAGTGTTTGATTTTATGCACCAAGCGAGTGTTTCAAGTCCTCTTCACTTTCAGCAAGCAAAGTTGTGTCATCTTCATAATGTAGGTTATTGCTGAGTCCAATACTGATGCACATTTTTCTTCATACAAATCCAATTTCTTAAATTATTTGCTCAGCATACAGATTGAATACGTGTGAGGAGAGGATGTAACCCTGACACACACCTTTATTAATTGTAAAGCATGTAGTGTTTCCTTGCTCTGTTTGCACAACACAGCCTGTTAATCTAGGTGAAAGTTTCACATGAACACAATTGTTCTGGAAATGCTCAGAGGGAATGCACAGAGGCGGTTGTTTTTCTTGTTATTGTTATGTGCTATCAAGTTGCTTGTGACTCATAGCATAAAATCCCTAAACCCTTCTCTATCCTGTGCCAATCTCACTGTCTCTGACACACCTACTCCCATTACCCAAATCACTGTATTGATACATCTCATTTAGGGTCTTCCTCTCTTGCACTGTCCCTCCACCCTCCCAAGCATGATGTCCTTCTCCAAGAACCGGTCCCTCCTTGCAACATGTCCAAAGTATGTCAGACGAAGCTTTAGAATCCTTGCTTCCAAGGAGCAACCCAGTTTCACCCTCTCCAGGACAAACCTATTTGTTCTCCTAGCAGTCCATAATATATTCAACACTCTTCTCCAGCACCACAGCTCAAAGGCATCAATTCTCTTTCTATCATCCCTAGTAATTATACAGCAATTGGATGCATAGCACACAATTGCAAAGACTATAACCTGGATCAGGCCCACCTTAGTCTCTAGCCTTCTTTCATCATTGCTCTTCAGTACTCTAGAGAGGTCCCTGACAGCTGACTTTCCCAATATAATTCATCTCTTGATTTTCTGGCTGCTGGTACCAAGATTATTGATTGTGGAGGCCAAGCAAACTAAAACTGTTAATCTCTTCACCATCCATACGGATGCTGACAATTGGCCCAGTGGTGGGAATCTTCATGGGTTTTTTGTTTGTTTGTTTTTATGTTGAGCTTCAATCCATATTGAACGCTCAGAGGTGGTAAGTCTTTACAACAGGAGACTGCCTCATTTTTTCCCCTTATTGTGCCTGTTGGATTTGAACCACTCATTTTTCAGTTAGCTGTCCTATAACACTACTCCATAAAGCTACTATATGCTTATAGAATAAGCAATTTTGACCAGGAAGTACAACTAGAGTGCTTCTTAGAGGAAAGAGTAGTGGAACTTCATCTCACTGTCTTAGGGCAAATATTTAGAAGGAGCCTGTCTTTGCAGAGAGATATCATTCTGTGAAAAGCTGAGAAGACCCTCAGTTGAAGGAGACTGACATTGTTACTAACCACAGTAGACTTGAACATGACATATATCATGATGAAGGTTCAGGATAGGACAAGTTTCTCATCTGTTGGTCATAGAGCCACTAAGTGTTGTAGTTAACTCAGTGACACTAAGGACAACAAGACAAAATAGGGAATTTGGCAGGAAATTCCACAGCCAGATTTTACCAAGCAGAAAAATTACACTTTAAAATTTCTAGGTCACCTGGCATTTTTACAAAGCATCTGGGGAAGAGGATATTTGATACGAAATGTTCTTATCTTTCAAAAACTGCATGGGCCAAACAGAATTATCTGCCAGTTGGTTTCTCTCTGTGGGTTGCCAATCTGTGATCCCTGTTGAAAACGCATCATGATTCTCATAGGGCGATCAGATAATTCTTTCATTAATTGGAGGGAATCTCACAGTGGCCACACACTCCAAGATAGCCATATTACAACAAAGTGGGACAGACAGCATTGCTTATGGTCAAACTCTAGGTGTAGGGAATTGCCTTAGCAATACCCTCATATTAAGGGGAAAAGAGTTAAATGTTTCTGAGACTTTGACAATATCCACTTGAACTTTCTTTTCCTCCCAGATTCTAAATTCTAAGGAGATCTAGTAGCCTAGTTCATAGGTAATTCATGGCTAACCCAAAGTCTGTGCCTCTCAACTGTTCCATGAGGGAAAAACCCAAAAAAATCAATGTTCTCCAGAATTATTTACATACTCAGAAGCCCACGAAGTGTCAGGTATGAATCAGTTTCTATTAATTGGAAAAAAGTTGATGGAGTTAGTGAGGGGAATATGTGGCATGGGACATTAGACCCTCCAGTGTGGCTGAATATTTAAAATAACGCAAATGGAAACTATAACTGTTTCATCACATTCTCCTCGTCCTTCTCCTGACAATTCTTTAGGAATATCTGACCTGGATAATTTATTAAATAAATTGTTAGCAATTGGAGGCCAGAGTACAAACATGTATGCATAATGTAAAAACACTGTCATAAATTAAATTCCACTTTGTAAGGAACATTTCATTTGGTTTACAAGGCTGTAAAACTTAATAGAAGAACATTGGAGAATTCAAAGTAACAGACACAATATAATATACACACATCAATATTCAAACTAACAATTGATTAGGAGCATAACATGGTACAGAGTATCCCGGTAGAATGACTTAGCACCTTCCCATGGACATAGTAAATATAAGCAAATACAACAACACACACTTTACCTACCAAGTGTTGGGGAAGAAACAAATGGGAGCAATATTATACCTTAGATTGAAACTCTCTATGAAAATAATAAGTTAACAAACCAAAACAGGCAGACAAAGTCTTCCACAGAACTTCAACTAAGATAAAGACAAAAATGTTTAAAAAGACTTGAAAAAGAAATAACATAACCTAGGAAAGAAATGGGGCTAATTTTAAAAGTGCTAATTCAAAGATTTCCTCATTCTTATTATAATGATCTCTTCTATTAGTAGGAATTCCAGAACATTTATGTGAAACCTATACAAAGATCAAGAAGATACTATCTGAACAGAGCAAGGCAACACTGCAGGGTTTAAAATCAGGGATGGTGTATATCAAGGATGTACTCTCTCTTCATACCTATTTAATCTGCATGCTGAGCATATAATGAAGCTGGACTCTGTGAAAAAGAATGTGGCATCAGGAATGTAGAAAGACTCATCTACAACCTGTGTTATGCAGATGACACAACCTTGCTTGCTGAAAATGAGGAAGACTTGAAACACTTACTGCAGAAGATCAAGGACAGCCTTCACAATGGATTAAATTTCAACATCAAGAAAGCAAAGATCCTCACTACTGGGCCAATAGACAACATCATGATAGACTGAGAAAGAATTGAAATTGTCAATGATTTAATATTGATTGGATCCACAATCAACACAAGCAGTCAGAAATTAAGAAAATGTATTACATTGGTAACATCAGGAGTCAAGGACTTCCCCAATATACTGAAGATAAGTTATGTCAGTTTGAAGACTAAGGTGCACTTGATTTAGGATATGGCCTTTCATATCACTTACTATGCATCTGAAAGCTGGAAAATGAAGATGACAGAAGAAGAATAGGTGCCTTTGAGTTATGTTTCTGAAAAAGAATATTGAATGAACATACCATGAACTGCCAAAAGAACAAACAGATATGTCATGCTATGAAAGGAGCAGCAACAACATGAGAGTGGTTGAGTCTCAGTTATACCTGCTTCCTAGAGGGAAAATGTCTCCATCAATAATATCCATAGTACCAAACAAATAACTATATTGAAATGTGACTCCACAGGCTCATGCACCTATTTCTACAAATTTTTTATTCCAATTTTTGTTGCAACTTGACTCACAGACTTTACTCGCAATTGTGTGGTTGATTAGGGAAATAGGTTGGGAAGTTAGAGAGGCAAAGAATATCACACAATGAAAATCTAGGTTTAGTTCAGTAGTCCCAATTCAGATTAATAGCCAGACATAATTTCTCAGTTAATAAAAGTCCAGGTTCAGTTCAGCAGCACAAATGCACCTCTGGTTTCCTCAGTCATCCAGCAGATTTTACCTCACTGCAGTTACAAGTCAGTGTTTCATTCAGTTCTCCAGCAATCAAAGCCTTTAACTTTGGCACTATCTTCAGGAATCCTCTGTTTAAACCTTGCCACAGTCTCTTCTCAGCAGTGCCACTGTCTCTTCCTACTATTTCCACCACTGCTTTTTACAGTGTAGAAAGTGCTCTTATATTGGTCCCACAGCTGTTGATGATTTGCAACATGATGTGTCCCCAGTCAAGGTAGCTGGAGACCATGGTTTCACTGGGTGTTAATGCAATTGATAGAAAAGCCAATTTTCAAGGTTTTAACACCACACTTAGAAAAAGTACATCCAGAGTGTTCGTTGGAGGCAAAATTGGTAAAGCTTCAACTCTCATACTTTGGTCATGTTGCTAGATGAGGCTATTCCATGGGGAGGGATATCATGCTCAGAAAGATGGAGGATCAGTGAAAGAGAAGATCTCAAAACAAATGGTTTGGCACAGTGGCAGTAGCAATGGATTCAAGTATGTTAGAGATGGTGAGGATGGCATAAGATAAAACAAAGTTCAGGTCTGTTGTTCATAGGGTTGCTATGACTTTTACTCTACTCACCTAACAACAATAACAATTAGCTGACTTACTCTCCTACACTAATAGTCTAAAACTTTATTAAAAAAATCTCAGTCCATTGTCACATCTATTTTCTTCTGATTTATATTGCCTTTATTCCTAAGTCAGCTTTACTCTTACGATAGTTGTTTCTATCTGTTTGCATATAAAGTCTCTGTAACTTGGAGTCAACTCAATGCAGCAATAACTACAGAATATTTGATTGTGTTTATGAGAAACCTATACTTGGACCAAGAGGCAGGTGTCAGAACAGAGCAAGGAGACACTGCATGGTTCAAAATTGGGAAGGGGGTCAGCCAGGGAAGTATTCTATCTCTGTATCTTTTCAATCTGTATGCAGAACAGATCATCCAGATGCTGGGCTGGATGAGAAGAAATGTGGTATCAGTATTGGTGGAAGATTCATCATCAGTTTGTGTTATGGAGATGACACAGCCCTGCTTGCTGAAACTGAAGAGGATCTGAAGCAATTGATGCAGAAGGTCAAGGACTACAGCCTTCAATATGGATTGAAGCTCAACATCAAGAAACAAAGATTCTCACCACTGGGCCAGTTGGCAGCATTAGTATGGATGATGAAGAGATAGAGATAGTTAACAGTTTTCGTTTGCTTGGCTCCACAGTCAACATTCTTGGTACCAGCAGACAGGAAATCAAAAGACAAATTGCATTGGGAAAATCAACTCTCAGGGACCTCTCCAGAGTACTGAAGAGCAATGACATCAGGCTGGAGACTAAGGTGTGCCTGATCTGGGCTATAGTCTTTGCAATTGTGTGCTATGCATCAGAGAATTGGACAGTGCCTAGGGATGATAGTAAGAGAATTGATGCCTTTGAGCTGTGGTGCTGGAGAAAAGTGTTGAATATACCATAGACTGCTAGGAGAACAAACAGGATTGTCCTGGAAAGAGTTAAACTGGGCTGCTCCTTGGAGACAAGGATTCTGAAGCTTTGTCTGACAAACTTTGGGCATGTTGCAAGGAGGGACCAGTCCTTGGAGAGGGACATTGTGATTGGGAGAGTGCAGGGACAGCACAGGAGAGGAAGACTCTCAATGAAATGGATTGATTCAGTGATTGGGGTAGTGGGACTAGGTGTGTCAGAGACAATGAGATTGGCAAAAGAATAGAGCAGGATTTAGGGCTCTTGTACATAGAGTTGCTGTGAGTTGCAAGTGACTCAACAGCACATAACAACAACAACAACAACAAGAAAATATTCATTATAGTTTGAAAGTCATTTTCCTTACCCAGGTTTTGGGCATTAACATCATCATTTTTTTTAGAAAAAAAAAACACAACTGTTGATTCTATCTTATTTATCTTCTATGTTTAATTTCTTCCTCTCAACTAGAATTTACAAAACTTTAACAATGCTAAATTTCCCCCATAAAAAAAATTCAATTATTAAAACCCACAACCATTAAACTCTGAGAAGCATGAATGTAGGAAATTTGAACATTGTTAAGAAAGAAATGTGGCACATAAATATTGACATACTATGTCTGATGAAATGAGAAGGATTAGCATGGGATATTTTGAATCAGACATGTGATCTACTACACCAGAGATGAAAAAGTGAGGACAAATTCCTAACCAATAAATTTTTAATTAACTTTGTTGCTGGGACCATGTATACACCAATTCTACTTTTTCTATGGATGTAGTACAATGATGATTATCTTCTTCAAGTAAAACAATCATTTTTACTCTTTTTCTGAGTTGTTCCTCCTTATTAACATAAACTCATTGCCCCGTAAGATTCCTCCCTATTGAATTTAAATTATTGTTGTCATTCTGGTCCTTTATGTTGTTGTTATGTGCTGTTGAGTCAGAACCAATTCATAGCTGAAACATTTTCAGTCTGTAAATAACATTGGGAAAAATTGACACTTTTTCTGCCTCACAGCATTTGGTTGGTTTTAGTCTCTTTTCTTTGGGTTGGTAGTGCAATTCTTTACCCTCTAGTCCACCACAGTATCCTGATTCCAGATAGATAGTAGTACTTAAAGAGCACAATGCAAAACAACTATGAGATATCGTCTCAGCCCAGTCAGAATTGCAAAATTTAACAGAACAGCAAGCAATAAATGCTGGCGAGATTGTGGAGACACTGGAACCCTTATTCACTATTGGTGAGAGTGTAAAATGGTGAAACCACTGTGGAGGGTGGTGTGGTGCTTTCTCAAAAAGTTGCAAATAGAAATACCATTTGACCCAGAAATTCCACTACAGGGATTATACCCCAAAGAGACCATAAGTGCCACACAAGCAGATATATGCACACCCATGTTTATCGTCCCTTTGTTCACAATAGCAAGGAGTTGGAAACAATCTTAACTGCCCATCAACAAACGAATGGAGAGAGAAGCTGTGGTATATTCACACAATAGAATAATATGCTGCATTGAAAAACAGGGAACTCATGCAATCTTATTCAAAATGGGTGATCCTGAAGGACATTATGCTGAGTGAAATATCTCAGTCACAAAGGGACAAATACGAATAGTGCCACTGTTGTAAAACAGGACTGGCATTGGGGTTGGAGGAGACTGAGAAAGATTGGTTCAATAATGTATACTGCATTGAAACAGATGAGGGAGAGAACTGTTTAAAAGGGGTATGTGATTAGGTATTTCTGTCATGACAGGAGTCCAGAACAAAGGCTGCATAGTGGAAAGGATCTGGGGGGAGGGGTTGTAAAACAATAGGGGAACTTTTCGTTTACTTTTTAAACAGAAGAGTGTACTGGGGGGAGGGGTGGGCAGGGAGAAAAGTGCAACAATGAATGGAAATCCAAAGTCTCTGTAAATTTTCATTAAAATTAATTGAAAATATTAAAGAGCATAATGCGCAAGATGAGTAATAAAATTGGCATCAGTAGAGTTGCTGTCACACATTGCCATAACCCCAAACTACACCATGGATCTCCTGTGTACCAGACCATATAGAACCTTTAGTATTTATTATTAATTTTCATTACAGTACACCCACACTCTCAGAATGACATTGGACAGGGTGTATGCGTTCAGCTAGTTTTGGGGCAGAGTGCAGTGGAGATCTGTATTTCACCTTAGTCTTTCTTATCCATATCAGCTATGCCCACACTCCCTGAATTCTGGCAGACAGGGACCGGATGTTAAACTAGTTTTGAGTTGATAGAAAACAATACTTATATACCAGATCTAGAGGACACCTCATCCTCTCCTGGGAAATTATCATGCTGTGACAGCAGTGTACTGCAACTGGAAGCAAAGAGGCACTAAGTCACAAGAAGTCAGTCCTGGAGCAGACACTCAAGACAAAGGACTTTTCCTCAGAACCTGCTAGGATAGTAACCTTTTCCTTAATACAAGTATCTGGCATTTGGACTTAGAGACTCCTAAACTCAAGAGATAGTGTCCACAGCATAAGAGACCAGCAGCAACTTGAGGAATTAGACATCATAGAAGCATAGAAGCTTTGAGACTTAAACCATCATATCAAGGATTGGACATGAAGAAGCACGTGTTGAATGGGGTAGGGGGTAGAAGGGGATGCTGGTGGAGTGGGTAAAGAGGTGGTTCAAGATACGAGTGTCAAGGGTTGGGGAACAATACCGGATCTATTAGATACGTCTACAATTGGAAAACGTCTTTCATCTCATTTCTGTAAAGTGCTTCTCTGTCAGATACTGTTCTAAAGCTAAGCATTCATATTAAGACAGACAGGAATAAATTTTGGCCATTCATTTCTAAAATAACAGGCCTTCAAAAAGTCCATGTACAATAGATCACACTTAGAGAAGACTAGAAGATAGGGCAACTGAGGCTTGAGACTTCAAATATGGAAGCACAAAGGCAGAGAAACTATCGTAAGCAGACACTATTGATTGGAACATGGAATGTGAGACCACAAATGTAGGAAAACTGGACATTGTTAAGAAAGAAATGGAGTGTATAAATATTGACATATTGTTGAAATGAGATGGATTGGCATGGGACATTTTTAATCAGACAATCATATGATTTACTATGCTGGGTATGAAAAGGTAAGGAAAAATGGGGTTGCTTTCAGAGTTTAAAAGACCATTTCTAGATTAATCTTGATATATAATGTTGTGAGTGACAGGATAATATCCATATGTATAGAAGAAGTCTAGTGAATACCATTATTATTAAAATACATGCACCAATAACCAGAGCCAGAGAGGAGGAAGTAAAATATTTCTAACAAGTTTTGCAATCAGAAATCGATTGAATATGTAATCAAGATGCATAAATAATAATGGGAGACTGGAATGCAAAAGTTGGGAACAGGTACGCAGGATCAGTAGTTGAAAAACGTGGACTTGGTGACAGAAATGAGGCTGGAGATAGAATTCTATATAATCAATTATTTATTCATTGCAAATACCTTTTATAAGGAACAAACACAGATTATCCACATGGGTTTCACTTGATAGTACGCACAGGAATGAGAGTGATTACATCTGTGGAAAGAATCACTGGAGAAGCTCAATTTCAGCAGTGAAAACTAGGCCAGGTGCTGATTGCAGAACAGACCATCAATTATTCATATGCAAGTTCAGATTAAAGCTAAAGAAGGTTAAATCAAATCCACAGCAACCAAAATTTGACCTTTGAGTCTATCCCACCTGAATTTCAAACCCTCTCAAGAATAGGCTGAACACTAATGAGCAAAGACCAGATGAGCTATAGGGGGATATAAAAAATATCATCCATGAAGAACTCAAAGGGACATTACAAAGACAGAGGAGAAAAAAAAAAGACAAAGATGGATTTCAGAAGAGACTCTGAATATTGCACTAGAATGCTGAGAAGACAAAGCAAAGGGAATAAATCAAGAAGTTAAAAAGCTAAACTGGAGATTTCAAAGGAAAGCTTGGAAAAACAAAGCAAAGTATTATAATGAAATATGCCAAGAGCTGGAAACAGACAAGCAAAAGGGCTAAACTCTCTCAGAATTTCTTAAGCCGAAGGAACTGAAGAACAAATTCAAGCCTTGAACTGCAGTATTTAAGGATGCTTTGGGCATAATATCCAATCCAACAGATAGCAAACTATCCGCAATTGGATCTCCTTTAGAATGGAATTAATATGGATCTCTTCCAGTCAGTTGGCCAGATGGTTGTCCTTCAGATTTCTCAGCATGTCCAGGGCAGCATCTGTATGTTGAAATATGTCAATTGGTATGCCATAAATTCCTGGGGCCTTGTTTTTTTTTTGCCAATTCCTTCAGAGAAGCTTAAACTTCTTCCTTCATCACCACAGGCTCTTGATCATGTGTCATTTCATGAAATTCGTCTGTGTCAGGCAATTCTTTTTGGTACAGAGAAAACATATTGCGATGGGTAAGTCTGCTGTTAATGACCTCTCTAAAGTACTTAAGAGCAATGGTGTCTCTCTGGAGACTAAGGTGAGCCTGATACAGCCATGGTCTTTGCAATCAGTTGTTATGCATCAGAGAGTTAGACAATGACTAGGGAGGACAAAAGGAGAATTGATGCCTTTGAGCTGTGGTGCTGGAGAATAGTATTGAATGTACCATGGACTGCCAAGAAAACAAACAGATTCATCCAGGAGAGGGTTAAACCAAGCTACTCCTTGGAGGCAAGGATTCTGGGGCTTCGTCTGACATACTTTGGGCATGTTGCAAGGAGGGACAGGTCCTTATAGAGGGACATCATGCTTGGGAGGGTGGAGGGATGGCGCAAGAGGGGAAGACCCTTATGAGATGAATTGATTCAGTGACTGGGGTAATCGGGATGGGTGTGTCAGAGGCAGTGCGATTAGCACAGGCTAGAGCAGGGTTTAGGGCTGTTGTACATAGGGTTACTATGAGTCACAAACGACTCAACGGCACATAACAACAACATCATTAATATTATATGCAAGCAAGTTCCTCCTGAAAATTATCAAAAAATGACTGAAACAGCACATCGGCAAAGAATTTCCTGAAGTGCAGGCTGGGTTTAGAAGATGCTGTGGAACTAGGGAATTATATCTAATGTTAGCTAGATCTTAGCTAAAAGCAGAGAGTACCATCTGTTTCATTTACTATGTGAAGGCATTTCACTGTATCACAACAAACTGTGGATAAATCTGAGAAGTACAGGAATCCCAGAACACTTGATTGTGCTTATGTGAAACCTATTCTTGAACCAGGAGGCAGTCATCAGAACAAAGCAAGGAAACACTGCATGGTTCAAAATCAGGAAAGTTGTATGTTAGGGATGCATCCTAACTTCATACCTTTTCAATCTGTGTGTAGAACAGATCACTGGGGAGACTGGGCTCCATGAGGAGGAGTGTGGCATCAGGTTTGGAGGAAGACTTAACAACAGTCTGTGTTATGCAAATGATAAAACCTTGTTTACTGAAATTGAGAAAGACCTGAGGCATTTGCTGATAATATTTTTAGTAACTAAGGGAAAGCATCTTTCATTCTCCTTTACCTTTAATTACTACATCTTTCTAAAAAATTATTAGTAAAAGTTCACAAATATTAATAATTTCAGTATTGTGGTTTAAACACCAGAACATTTGACAAAAATCAGTAATTATAAAAACAGTGACAACAATGAAGAAATAGATGTGGTTGTAGCATGTGAAAATGAAATTGTAATCTGAAGCTTTATTGAAAATTTTATTTGAATGAAAATGACAATTCTGACAGGAACACTTTGGAAAACTCATAAGTAAATTGCTACGGAATTTGAACCGTGTGTGCGTGCGTGTGCGTGTGTGTGTGTGTGTATGTGTGTGTGTGTGTGTGTGTGTGTGTGTGAAAGTGACTCTGATAGTGTTTGTGTATATGTAACTGCCATCAAGTTAAGCACAACTCATAGTGACCCCATGAAAAAAAGGCTTGAAGCTGTTCCACAACCATTTCCATTTATCAAAGTTCCTAGAGTTTCCAGAGAGAAGCTGTTTAGGAAGTGGATATGTTGTTATTGTGTACCATCCAGTCAAAACTGACTCAGAGCTGGCCCTCCAGCAAGACAGTAAATTATATGGAAGAATACTGGCCACCTTTCTACAGAGAAGCTGGTGAATTCAAACTGCATTTTTTGGGGGTTGACAGGTCAGCTCTTTAACACTAGAACACCTCTTGTAAATATATATTGTTGATGGTTATTAGATGCCTTAAGTCAACTACAACACATAGTGACCCTGTGAACAGCAGAACTTTGTCCTGTCCTGTGTCATCCTTATCATCTCTGAAAAAATTTAGTCCATTGTTATAGTCACTGTGTCAATCTGTCACAATGAAGGCCATCTTCTCTTTTGCTGATTCTCTACATTTCCAAGTAGGACAACTTTTTCCAAGGACTGGCCCCTTCTAAAAACGTGCCCAAGTATATGAGTTAAAGTTTCACCAGATTTGCTTCTAAGGAACATCTTGGTTGCACTTTCTCCAAGATATAGTTGTTTATTGTCCAGGCAGTCTCTGTAGTATTAAGTACTCTTCTCTGTTATCATAACTCAAAATATAGATTGAATTCTTCTATAATCCTTATTCATTATCCAACTTTCAGATGTATAATGAGTAATTAAAAACACAGAGGATTGGATCTGGTGCACTTTAGTCTTTAAAGTGACTTCCTCTAATAAAAATAGTAAAAATGTTCATCAACAAATAAATGCATTGAGAAATTGTGGTGTATTCACATGATGAAATACTATGCAGTACTTAAGAGCAATGATTTTGAAAAATACTGAATAACATGGGAGACGTTAGAGAGCATCATGCTGAATGAACTTAGTCTCATAAAGACAAGTATTGATTAAGGCCATTATTGTAAAATTAAGATTACTAATAAAATGTGTAACAAAGTCCAAAATGGGAAAGAGAGGCTGAAAGAGGGATGAAAGTGTAGTGGAGGGGAAATCTTGAGGTCCCACAGTTTAGTGGGAAGAACAAGGGAGTGAAGCAATGAGGAAAGATCCAGTGATATCTGAAAATATGGAGTAATGGTGAGCATGGATCGGTGGAGATTAACTTTATAAGACACAATGCATGGGAATGATAATATGAAATACAATGTGAGTAAAGCAATGTGTGAAACACAATGCAGATAAATGAAACACAATGCATATGATTTGTATATATATATATATATATATATATATATATCCCCAAAACAAAATATTAAAACCAAGTGACTTGTTCCTTAGCACTTTGGAGAGGTCCCTGACAAAAGATTTTCCCAAAGCAGTAAGTCTTTTGATTTCCTGAGTGCTGATACCAAGTGGATCCAAGAAAGGTGATATCATTGACAACTTCAATCATTTATCATTTATCTATGATGATTTTGCCTTTTGATCCAGTGAGAAGAATCTTTGCTTTCTTGATGTTGAGATGTAATCCATATTGAAGGCCCTATTCTTTGGTCTTCCACAGCAAGTGTTTCAGATTCCCTTTGCTTTCCTGACCAATATTGTGTCATTCATTGTGAAAACAGCAGTGGATACAATGTAGGGGTGGCAGCATCTGACTTCTACTTGCTTCATAAAGGGGAACTATCCTCATTAATAATATCCAAAGTCCCACACAGAGAGCTGCCTTGTCAAACACGCCACCGCATATGCTCCTCCTCATCTTTCTACCAATCATTCTGGTCCAATGTTTGTTATTGATTCACACACTTTACTAGAGTTGTGGTAGCAAGAATGAGGTTTATTAGGGAAATTAATTGGAGAATGAGTGAGGCAAAGAATATCACCCAATCCAAGTCCAGGTTTAGTCCACAGTCTCAAACCAAATTAACTGCAAAACACAATTCCTCAACTAGTAAAAGTGCTGCTTCCATTCTTTAGCACAAATCTAAATCATCCAGCAAGACTTGCCTCAGAGCAGTTATATGTCAACTTCAATCATTGGCCAAGGGGGGAAAAAATCAACACAACAAAACAAAAACATTGAACTGTGGCCAGCACAAATGCAAGAAGCCTCAGATTACACTTTGCCACAGTCTCTCTACATGAATACCACAGTTTCTACATGAATACCACAGTTTCTACATAATCTCTCACCTCCATTGTCACTGGAATTTTTCTCTACAGTATGAAAAATCATTCTTTCACTTATACTAGCCCCACAGATACTCATTCTTGAGACCATGTGTCTGCAGTTATGGTACCTAGAGAAGAGAAAGGACTAACATAAAAGCTAGAAAAACCAACTTTTAAATTAACACACATCTGCATAATGCAAATTGTTGATGTGTCTTCTGCTTATCCTAATAGCACATTCTTCTTCATAAAGTCCAGTTTCCCAAATGATCTGTTCAACATCTAGACTGAACGGAATGGAAAAAAGTAACAGCCTTGAAGCACATTTTTCTTCATTGTAAATATAGAGAAACATATAAAGTGACTCTACCAAAAAAAAGACTTGGTTTAACTAACTATAGGGATACTTGTACAAATTTTTAACTAATTACAGAGATATTCAATAAAGAATAAATTTATGCTGAAACTTTATGTGTAAAAAAAATTATAGACAGTTATTTGGATGTTACACTTTCTGAGAGCATCACCCTGTGGAGCTGACCACTGTAGTGATGACAGCCCTTAAAAATAGACACCATGCTGGGAAAAGAGGAGAGTCAGAGAGAGAGAGAGGAAGACTCTAACAAGACGAATTGACACATTTAACTTGAGCATGATGGAGATCATGAAGATGGAGCACAGTTCAGATCTGTTGCTGATGGAATCACTATGAGTCTATTCAACCGCACCTAACACCTTCAACACAGTGGCACCCATACTCAAGATGGACTTTAAAAAAATTGTTTTGATTATTATTCTAGTTTATTTACAAAATTGGAATACATTGATTTTAAGACCAGTTTCTTCCAATTTCGCTCTCTCCTCCCAACCCATCAAATTGTACAACTCTATGATTAATCCTCTCCTCCCGGCACATCCTCATCCCTCTGATTCCACCCTCGACCCCCCCCCCTTTTATCCTCGTATTCATTCTACACTAATGGTTTTATACAATTATACAACTAATAAATTGTATACAATTTATACAACTAATAAGTCCCTTGTGGGACTTATTAGTTCACTCAGCATAATGCTCTCTGGTCACTCCCAAATTAGGTAATAATTAACAAAATCATTATCCTGTATGCTGTGTAGTATTGCATTGTGTGAATGAACCATAATTTCTGAATCCATTCAGTTGTGCTTGGATATCTGGACTGTTTCCATGTTCTTGTGATGGTGAATAATGCTGCTATGAACATTGGTGTACAAGTCTTTGTGTCTCAGTTCTCATTTTCTCAGGGTATATTTCAAGTAATGGAATAGCTGGGTCCTATTGAATATCTATGTTCAGCTTTTTTAGGAAGCACCAATCTGCCTTTCAGAATGGTTATACCATTGTACAATCTCACCAACAATGTATAAGCATTCCTATCTCTCAATGTCCTATTAAACTTTGCTACTCTTACTGGAGTAAAGAAAAACTTTTCTATTAATTAGGTTTAACTGTTATTTAGTTTCTAGAAGACTTCAAGAATATTTTTGGTTTAAGCTTTTAAGATTTTATCAGGGCAGTAGTTTCAGGGGCTCATTTAGCTTTGGCTCCAATAAGCCTGGAATCCATGATAATTTTAAATTCTGTATACATTTGCTATCTTTCAATATTAATTCTTTTATAGAGTCTGTGATTAAAGCTTCTGCAGTGATTGTTGCACACTATTATTTTCTAGTCATATGACATAGAAGCAATCAGCTACATGTTTTGTAATCCAAAAACCAGACTCACTGCTGTTGAATTGATTTTGACTTACAGCAGCTTTTAGTAACTTTGTGAGGTTGTAAATTTTTATGAGAGGAATCTATCCATCTCTCTCTCAAAGAGCAACTAGCGAATTTGAACTGCTGACCTTTCGAATAACATTTAACATACTAAACTATCAGAATTTCTTAGACATTATATATACACTTTTCCTCATTGTCAAGTAGGAACCAACTCATAGCTGACTCTACATTGGGTTTCTGATAATATTAGTGGCTCAGCAGGAAATTTTCATCTTTCTCCCACTGAGCTTCTGGTGAATTTGAACTGCCAGACAGGCTCATCCTTTGGGTTGGTAACACAATTCTCCACTGCACCACCAGAGCTCTTTGAAGATTCTATATATCCCTCCAATTCCTAACCCTGCTCTCTTCTGCTGCTTTAGGAAATAGAGAACATTTATGCCTTCAATGGCTGTTAGTAAGCTTTTAAGACCTCAGACACTAACTAATGAACTGGATGTACAGAAAAAGCATGAAACACAATGTTGTTGTTGTTGTTGTTAAGTGCCATCGAGTCTCAGGTGACTCATAGCGACCCTCTGAAGGGGAGTCCTCGACGCTTGGGTGCCTTTGATCCTCTCTCCAGGTTCATAGGGTTTCCAGAGGCAAGCTATTATGGAAGTGGATGCCACTCCTCCTTCCACGCTTGTTTTAATCGGGGAGGTCCACCCCACTCTCAGGCCGCATTGGGTAACCAACCATTAACGCATTTGACACATCAGTGTCAGAGTGTTCAGCCTCACAGCAACCGCGAGTGACCGCTGTATGGCAACTTGTACACAAGGGCTATACGACCTAGAGGAATGTCTGAACAAAAACTATCAAAGACAGGCCCGAGGGCCGCGGATTAAAAGTCACCCACCTTTGGCTTGGTAGCATTGCTTTTTTCCATTGGGCCAGCCGATCTCTCTCTCTCTCTCTCTCTCTCTCTCTCTCTCTCTCTCTCTCTCT
>NW_006399800.1:10357061-10380769 GCF_000299155.1 Elephantulus edwardii
TCACCCACCTTTGTCTTGATCACATTGTTTCCTCTTCGCCGGACCCGCTGATGTCTCTCTCTCTCTCTCTCTCTCTCTCTCTTTCTCTCTTTCTCTCTCTCTCTCTCGATGTTACTGTTGTTAAGTGCCGTCGGGTCGTAGGTGACTCATAACGATCCTACGAAGGAGAGTCCTCAAAGCTTGGGTGTTTCTCATCCTCTCTCCAGGTTCATAGGGGTTTCGGAGGCAAACTATTACAGAAGTGGAGGCGACTCCTCCTTCCAAGCTTGATGAAACACAATATTAAGCCAAATAACTGGAGTGTCCCATGAGGTGTTAGGCTGCACATAAGCAACTTTGACAACCTTTTGTCATTGCAATCTATTATATAACTTTTGCCCATTGAGCTTTTTACAGGTGTACAACTTAGTAACAATTACAGTAATTGACTGTGAAATTCTGCCCTTAATCAATATGCTAGTTCCAGTATTGTTATCCTCCCTTTTTCTCCTTCCCTCCTGCCTCCTATTAACCACTAATAACTTCATCTCTATACATTGGCCATTTTCTGTGTCCTTTTACATAAGTGAGATCATATAATATTTGCCACTTTATGATTGACTTATTTCATTTAGCATAATGTCTTCAAACTCCATCCATATTGTATGTAGCATGTATCAAGACTTTGTTTCTCCTATTGGTTTATTTATTTATTTTTGTCTAGCCACTCATTGTTAATAGATCTTCAGGTTGCTTCCACCTTTTCATGTTGAGAATAGTGCTGTAGTGGATGTTCATGTATAGCCTCTTCTCTTTTCACTATTCTACAACTGTCTTCTTTTCTTCGATTTCCTTAATTTCTATTTCTTTGCTGATTGTCTTGCTCCTCCAACAAATTGTTTCTAGTGATGTAATCACTGTTTCCTGTGTCAGTGTATTTAGGTGAAATTTTTCAATCAATTTTCCTTCTCTATTGCATTCAACACTGCTAGTAAGTCACTCACTTAAATCTTTTTCTTCTCTAACTTCCTGGGTTAGGATCAGTGTTTTCTTTTGTTGCTTTCCTTTCTGACTTCTTTATTTAAATTAATGGTTCCTCTTCCTTTTTCTATCTAACCATGAAACACTGAAATTCTTCAGGACTTTATCCTAGACCTTTTTCTAATCTGCTTTGATTTCATCCTCTCTCTAGGTTGATTGCCTGGAGTAATTACTCCTTTTGTCAGAATCAGCGTCTCCAGTTCTACTTCTATTTCCCCATGTATCTTCCTCTCTGGGGTCTCCTTCCAGAGCCATGGTATTTCCCACTGCAGATTTTCACATACATTTTTCTTCTTTCCTCTTCAAGCTAGCAGTGATGAAATACCAGTTGGTTTTTAAGTTTCTAATCTATCACAGACTGATATTTTTATAAGTACAATAAAAATGAAATACTTGAAAAATAAAATGAATGAGACTCACAAAATAAAAGTTCCTCTTTTATGAAATTAGAAGACATAAAATTACTCTGTCAAATTGCTCTAAATAGTCTAAATGCTTAACATCCATTTCTGACCTTAACCCAAACTTTGGAATAGGTCTGCAAGTGAGAGATAGATGAGTAGAAAAGAGCTATATATTTCTCATCCTAACTAGTTTTTCCATCAAATCTCAACTAAAAAATCACTAATTTAGGAAAGAATTCTCTGACCTACCTAACCCAAGTATACCTACCATTTACTCTCAAAACCCATATGCTTATCTGCTGAAGTACTTTTAACATTGTTTACACCTATGACCTTTGTAAGGTCCATATGAACTCCATACTGGAAGACACCAGATTTTTTGAGGGTGGGGGGTTTCACTAGTCTGTGGACTAAAACAAACCAACAACCATTAATATATCGCAAAACTAGGAGAAATTCTTATTCTGTAATACATAATGCTGTTGATTGCCATCGAGTCAAGCACGACTCAGTGACTCTATGAATAAAAGACCTAATGACTTTCCATAACTATCGTTGTTTCTCCAAGTTCATAGAGTTTCCAGAGGCATGTGGTTTAAGAAGTGGATGCCACTCCTGCTTCCAAACCTCTTTTACAACTGGGAGCTCCACCAAACACTGTTCACTTTGGGAAACCATTCTGGTATTTGATACTCCAATGGCACCAGTCAAAATAAACTCAATGAAAGCTCTCCCTTTCTCTCTGTTGCCGTGGAACAGAATCATAACTGACCCTCCACTCAAATAACTTCGCTGTAAATAACATAGGAGGATATTGTCTATCTTTCTCCTGTGTAGCATCTGGTAGATTCAAAGTGCAGGAGAATGTCAGCAAAACTCCCTTTGGACACCGCCACCAGGACTTCTTCAATTACAACTGATAACACAGTACAGTACTTGGATCAAAGTGGGCATACTAAACTCCCTATTGCTTCTAGGAGAAAGGCATGTACTAAACATAGATGAACATAGAAAAGCATTTCTGGTGAACAACTGGTGTACATATAAAAGCACATGTGAACAAAAGCAAAGAACTTGTTTGAGGAAGGAAGAGATGACATTCTAGTGTGCCTAAAGCATCAAGGATGCTGTAATTGGGGGGAATGGAATGACAGTGTAGTGTAGAGATAGAAATGAAAGATAAGCTTACTGGGTTAGGAAATCTCTAAGATGCCAAATAAAAGAGTTTAGATTTTATTTACCTGGGTGACAGAAAGTTGCTAAATAAATTTTAGTAATAGAAACACATGATTTAACTTTTATCAAATCTATGATGTTGATGCCAGATTGAAAAGGTCAAAACGAGGAGGCTCATGGGATAATCTCAGATTTAGGAGTTGGCCCATACACTTACAACTCTCACCTGCTCAGTCACCTTGTGCCGTTACAGGAGAGCTGGTGATTTTCATTAGCCAGCAGTGGCTGTCCTGACCTAAAAGATAGTCAGGATATTACATAGAAGGGCACGTAGGAAGAAACTATAGTGTGGTGGGAATTTAGTTAAACTCTTACTGCTGCATTCCTGATCTCTAGCATGTGGTTACAATGTCTGCTTTCAGCCCAATTTTCTAAGTTAAATTATCACTGCCTTTATATTTTCTTTTTCAACTGTTTTATATGTTCCCTTTATTGAAAGCAAGGAGCTCTGGTCGCTTTGTGGGTAAAGAGTTGAACTGTCAAGTCAGTGGCAGGTAGTTCAAATTCTGCTACCTGAGAGAAAAGTTAGCAAATTCCTATACAATTTGTAACCTCTGAAAACCCTCTGTGGGGTCAGCTCTAAGTCAGTTCTGACTTGACAGCAATGATTTTTTTTAATGCAGGATATCTAATTTATTCCCAAAGAGTCTTTACCATTATAGACAATAGATGACAGATGGGATAGCGTCTGCCTTAAGGGTCTTCAGATCTGGTGTTATTGATAAATCTTTATAATAGACCCTCCAAACAGTGTTTAGGAAAGAATAGTTGATCAGAAAAATTGGTCCTATCCATTGTCCTTTACGACCATCCAGCCACTCATCCATCCATCCAACCTCTCATCCATCCATTCATCCATCAACCCACCCATGCATGATAGCAATGAAGTTGAAGCTATTTTCTTTGTTTTTATAATAAAATGTTTTGTTTTAATTGTGATTTTAATGCAAGTTTACAGAAAAGTTAGTTTTTCAATCATTCATTGTTGCACATTTTACCTCCTATCCACCCTTTCCCCCCCTCCGTCTTCACAATTTTGTTTTTCTAAATATTCATTCATTGTTGTACAATTACCTCCCTCTGCCCTCCACCCTGGTCCTTTTTGCAATGTATCTCTTATTCTGGACTGTTGTCTTACACATAATACTTAATCTTATATTCCTTTTAAATAGCACCACTGTTATAAAAAGCAGGTTTGACATGGGGTTTGGAAGGAGAATAGGATAAGAGTAGATAGAAAATGAATATTGCACTAGAACAGATAAAGAGGCTGGGTTTGTTTTACTTGGTGGTTTTTTTATTTGTTTGTTTTAGTTACTGAAGCCTGCCTCATACTTTGTTCAGAAGTTTGTGGAGATAGGCTTTTTATATCAACATTATGATTGTCATAATCTTCAACATATAAATAATACTAAATCCATTGGTCTAATCTACTGTATTCATTTTTATGTTATTTTATTCTATATTGGTTTGTATACATTGTGTGTCATTCATGTACACTGTACTTCTCACATACCTTCATTTACATTGTTTCATACAATCACTCATTTACCTTTTTCTTAATGCTATGCATAACTTGTTACGCCCTACACACCCTAATGCCTTTGCATTGTCAATATAACAGTAACTTGAGAGTGGCTAAAAAAGAAAATGGAATGCTTGAAAATCAACAGACTGGAATTTAACATTTTGAATTGGAAAATTATGTTTACTATGTTGAGAATGCCATATTGAAGCTAATTGACATCACATTTATTGAAAAAGATAGTTTTAAGATCTATTCTGTCCTATCCTAAGCCAGTCTCACTGACTTCAACATACTCACCCTCATTACCACAGTCTGTGTCAGGCCATTTCCTCCTGTGTCTTCCTCTCCTGTTCTATCCCTCGACCCGTCCAAGCATGATGTCTTTTCCCACAGACTGATCCCTCCTTGTCATGTGTCCAAAAGTATGTGAGAGGGAGCTTCCCTCCAAGGAGAAACTTGGTTTCACCCTCTCAAAGGTAGACTCATTTGTTCTCTTGGAAATTCATGGTGTGTTCAATACTCTCCTCCTTCACTGACCCTCCACCCTTCCCAATTTTATTTTCCTCTCCAAGGAATAGCACCTCCTAACAATATGTCCAAAGTATGTGAGGCAAAACCTCATCATTCTTGCTCCAAAGAGCATTCTGGCTGCACCTGTTCCAAGATATATCTATTTATTCTTTTGGCTGTCCATGAGATATTCAGTGTTCTTCTCAATACCACAGCTCAAAGGCGTCAATTCTTTTTCTGTCATCTTTATTCAATGCCTAGGTCTTGGATGCATAGCTAGCAATTTGAAAGAATTGGCCTGAATCAGATGTACATTTAGTCCTCGAACTGATGTCACTACTCCTCAATAATTTGTAAAGGTCCCTAACTGCAGATTTTCCCACCGCTCATACCAAGGGTGTTAATTGTGGATCCACGCATAATGAAGCTGTTGACTATTTCAATCACCTTTCCATCCATCATGACACTGCCTATTATTCCAGTTGTAAGAATCTTTGTTTTCTTGATATTGAGACACAATCCATACTGAAGTCTGCATTCCTTGATCTTCTGCAACAAGTCCTTCAAATCTTCCTTGCTTTCATAAGGTTGTGTCATCTGCATACTGCAGGTTATTGATGAATCTCCCTCCATTACTAATGCCACATTCCTCTTCATAGAGTCCAGTTTCTCAGATAATTTGCTCAGCATATAGATTAAACAGGTATGGAGACAGAATACATCCCTGACGCACTCCTTTCCCAATTCCAAACCATGCAGTGCTCCTGTTTTGTTCGTACAACAGCCTCTTGTTCCAGGTATAGGTTCATCATGAGCACGATCAATTGCTCTGGGATTCCCATTCTCCTCAATGTCAGTCACAACTTGTTATGATCCACACAGTCAAACTCATTGTAAATACTTACTTTAAATAATAAATGGTATATTTAAATAATATACTTGACCCTTACCATATGAAAGACACAAGAATAAAATAGATGACATTTGTACAAGAAAAATAAATCCAAGAGCTCATTACCATCACCTAGAACAAAGTAAAGGGCTGACTGTGGAACAAACCATTCTTCGCTCATATGCAAGTTCAAGTTGAAGTTAATAAGATTGAAACAAGCCCAGTTCAACAAGGAAAGTCATACCTGTGCCTGACAAGTTAGAACTAACTCAGAGTTGATACTCCAGTGGGTTTTGGGAATGATGCAAAGATAGAGTTCATAGAGAGCAAAAGGTTGTTGCAAAGACAGAGGAAGGAGAAAAGAGCAAAATAGATGTCAGAAGAGACTCTAAAAATTGCACTAAACTGTTGAGAAGATAGAGTCAAGGAGAGAAAAACAGACATAAGATAGATGAACAGAAAATTTCAAAGGGTAGCTTGAAAAAACAATGCAAATTATTATAAAGGAATATGCAATGAATTGAAGCTGGAAAATAAAAAGAAATAATTTGCTTGCCATTTCTCAAGGTGAAAGAACTGAACAAATTTAAACCTAATTTACAATTCTGAGAGATGTTAGGGGAAAATTAACAAAAGAAGATGAAAGATGAAAAGAACACGCAGAATCACTATATCAAATAGAATGAGTTGACAATGAAAAATTTCAGAAAGAACCATGTGAACAGTGCCCAGGTCTTTCATTCATAGGGTCGCTATGAGGTCGTCTATGCCTCAACGGCACCTAACAATAACAACAACAACCATATGAACGAGAGCTAACGGTAACAAACGAAGATGTTCAAACTGCACTGAAGGCATTGGCAAAAAGATAAGAAATACATAATTAGGCATTATATCTATAACAAAAATCTGGAACACAGAGTGTATTATAGAGGGTACTGGAAGAAGGGAAAGGTGTAAGAAAATGAAAACAATGGAAAAAAGCTAAAACATTTTTTGCTTTAAAAAAATGTGAAACTTAAATGTCTAACAAGATGAGATTTATATACAAGTAATCCCAGGTTATGTGCATCTGATTTATATGTTGTTGTTGTTATGTGCCGTCGAGTCGTTTGCAACTCATAGCGACCCTATGTACAATAGCCCTAAACCCTGCTCTATCCTGCGCCAACCGCACCGCCTCTCACACACCCATCCCGATTACCCCAGTCACCGAATCAAGCCATCTCATAGAGAGTCTTCCCCTCCTGCGCTGTCCCTCCACCCTCCCAAGCATGATATCCCTCTCCAAGGACCTGTCCCTCCTGGCAACATGTCCAAAGTATGTCAGACGAAGCCCCAGAATCCTTGCCTCGAAGGAGTAGCTTGGTTTAATCCTCTCCAAGATGAATCTGTTTGTTTTCCTGGCAGTCCATGGTACATTCAGTACTCTTCTCCAGCACCACAGCTCAAAAGCATCCACTCTCTTTCTGTCCTCCCTAGTCATTGTCCAACTCTCTGATACATAACAAGCGATTGCAAAGACCATGGCCTGTATCAGGTGCACCTTAGTCTCCAGAGAGACACTGTTGCTCCTGAGTACTTTAGAGAGGTCCCTAACAGCAGACTTTCCCATCGCGATACGCTTTTTGATTTCCTGACTGCTGGTGCCAAGAGTGTTGACTGTGGAGCCGAGCAAACTGAAGCTGTGAACACTCTCAATCTCTTCGTCATCCATCCTGATACTGCCAAAATCAAAGTTACATACAAAAGGGGGGGAAGTAAGACCCTAGGTACTGATAGGACATAAAGTGACATGTTTCAACAAAGAGATGCAGCCCTGAACATCTTTACAAGTTTATGAAAGAAAATTTGGAAGCCAGCTACTTTTTGGAAGAGATCCATATTTGTACCAATTCCTAAGAAATGCGATCTAACAGAATGTGAATGTTATCAAACAATATCTTTAATATCACACACAAGTAAAATATTGCTGAAGAATATCTCAAAAGGGCTAGAACATTACATTGAGAGAGAACTTCCAGAAGTTCAAGGTGGGCTTAGGAGAGGCTGTACCACTAGGGATATATCACTGATATTAGACAGATCTTATTGAAAACAGAATGCTAGGAGAACGCAATTTGTATTTTACTGACAATGTAAAGACAATTGACAGTGTAGATTGTGACAAATTGTGGCTAACATTGAAAAGAAAGATAATCCCAGAATGTTTAATTATGCTTTTATGAAATCCATACCTAGACCAAGATGCAGTTGTCCAAATGGAGCAAGAGAACACTGAATGTTTTAAAATGAAGAAAGATGTTTCTCAGGGTTATATCATTTCTCCACACCTATTCAATCTTTATGCTGAGAAAATCATTTGAGAAGCTGGACTCTATGAAGAAGACTATGAGACAAGATCAAAGGAAGGCTCATCAGTGACCTTCTTTATGCAGATGACATTACCTTGCGTGCTGCAAGTGAGGAGGACTTGAAATGCTTGCTACAGAGGCTCAAAGACTACAGTTTTCAGTATGAATTGCATCTCAATGTCAAGAAGACAAAAATCCCCACCACTGAACCAGTAAGCAACACCATGATAGAAGGAGAAAAGATTGACATTGTCAAAAATGTCATCTTACTTGCGTCCACAATCGTTACCCTTGGTATCAGCATTTAGAAGATTAGAAGATGTATTACATTGGGCAAATCTATTGTAAGGGACCACTCCACATTACTGAAAAGCAAACGTTTCAGTTTGAATACGAACGTGTACCTTTTTCAGACCATGGGCTTTACAATCACTTGCTATTCATATGAAAGCTGGACAATGAATAAGAATGACAGAAGAACTGATGCCTTTCAACTGTGATGTTGAAGAGTACTCCCAAGAACTGCCAAAAGAACAAATAGATATGTCTCTAGGGTATAGCTGGAATGCTTTATTTTTTTGAGAAAGCATGTTCCTTTTTTTTAATTTAAATAAGGAGCATACTTTCATATGGAAAGAGCAAGTACAATCACATATTTGAAAGGAGAAACAGTAGGATAGTAAAGCTTTGTCTCACATAATTTGGGAATATTATTATGAAAGGCTACTCCTTGAAACCAGCCATCAAGCTTGGAAGGGTGGAGGATCAGCGAGAGAAAAGAAAAACCCTTGTTGACACAGTGACATTAACAATGGGTTCAAGTGTGTCTGAGATGTTGAGGATGGCATAAGCTAGTCCTCTCTTCTGCTGACCCTCCACTTTTCCAAGCATGATACCCCTCTCCAAGGACTAGATCTCCTAGAAACATGCCTGAAGTATGTGAGACAAAGCTTTATCATCTTTGTCTCCAAGGAGCATTTTGGTTGTTCTTTCTCAAAGGTATATCTGTTCTTTTGTCAATCCATGAGATATTTAGTACTCCTCTCTAACACCACATCCCAATTAGATTAAATCATTGATAGGTTTAATCTTTTCTCCATTTACCGTGATGCTTCCTATTGATCCAGTGGTAAGAATTTTTGTTTTCTTAATGTAAATATGCAATACAAGGCTAATCCTGATGCCATATTCTTCTTCATAGAGCCCAGCTTCTCAAATAATTTTCTCAACATACAGATTAAATAGGTATGGAAAACAATGTAGAGGATCAGAAAAAAATAAAAGGGAGATTCAACGACATGGATTGACACAGTGTCTGCTACACAATGGGCTCAAGCACAGGAGCAGGCTGTACTTTATTCTGTTTAGGAGAGTCCATGGCACTAGAGACATCATAGCCAATATCAGATCAGTCTTGTCTGAAAGCAGAGTCCCAGAGGAATTTCTGTGTTTTGTTGACCAGGCAGAGGCATTTGACTTTGTTGATCACAACACATTGTGACTACCATTGAGAAAAATTATAATCTTAAAACAACTGATTGTGCTCATGTGAAACCTGTACCTGAACCAGGAAGCAGTCATCAGTATAAAGCAAGGGAACATTGCATGTTTCAAAATTGTGAAAGAAGTGCATCATGGTCGCATGCTATTTTCATACTTTCTCAATCTATGTGCAGAACAGATCATTAGGGAGGATTGACTTTATGAGAAGGATGTGACATCAGGATTGGAGGAAAGCTTATCAACAACCTGTATTATGCAGATGATACAACCCTGCCTGCTGAAACTGAGTAGGACCTGAAGCACTTGCTACAGAAGGTCAAAGATTGCAGCCTTCAATACGGATTGAAACTTAACATCAAGAAGACAAAATTTCTCACCACTGGATCAATTGGTAGCAGCATAATAGATGAGACAAAGATTGAAATTGTTAACAGTTTCAGCTTGCTTAGGTCTACAGTCAACACTCTTGGCATCAACAGTCAGGAAATCAAAAGACAAATTGCAATGGGAAAATCTGCTGTCATGGACCTCTCCAGAGAATTAAAGAGCAATGATGTCAGTCTAGAGACCAACATGTGCCCTATCCAAGCCACGGTCTTCATAAGTACTTTCTACAGATATTTGGACAATGACTAACGATGACAGAAAAAGAATTTATGCATTTAAATTGTTGCCTTTAAATTGTGGTGCTGGAGAAGAGTATTGAACATACCATAGACTACCAAGACTACCTTGAGAGGGTGAAACCAAGCTGCTCTTGGAGGCAAGGATTTTGAAGATCCATCTGATATAATTTGGGCATGTTTCCAGGAGGGACCAGTCCTTGTAGAAGGACATCATGCTTGGAAAGATGGAGGGACAGTGCAGGAGAGGAAGCCACAGGAGGAGATGGGTTGACACAATAACTGGGGTAATGGAGTATCTGTGTCAGAGACAGTGAGATTGGCTCAGAATAGGATAGGGTTCAGAGTCACAGGCACAAAACAACAACAAGACGTCTCTATGACTGAGTATGAATTTGATGATACCTTTCTACAACTTCAACATTCAAGGGAGAGTATGTATGTCTAAATGAGAGAGAAAATGATAAGAAGTTTTTGCAGGAGACTACATGATGCATTAGCCATAGCAAGGCTAATGGGAATCTCACATCAAGATTTGCTTGTGGCTCACCAGGACAGAGGCTACTCAGCTGTATGACACAGTCTATGGTGTAAAAAAGTAAAGAAAGAGAGAATAATTCTCAAAGATGGATATTTGTTTTTCTAGCACTTTTCCATCACTGCTGAATTTACTATTTCAGTAGATTACATATGCACAAGACTCGAGACTAGAAGAGCTCATCTGAAAATATTTTATGAAAAACCAGGGGTACTGAAGAAAGAAGTACAAGCCACACTGAAAGCATTGGTGAAAAACAAGATACCAGGGATTGGTGAAATATCAACTGAGATAGAACCACAAACTATGCAATGTTGGAACTACTCATTCATCTATTCCAAAAAGTTTGGAAGATAGCTACCTATATAATTACCTCAAAGGCATCCATGTAAATTCCCTTTTTAAAAAATGCTAATCCAATGAAATGTTTATTACAATATCATATTAGATAAAATATCACTGAAAAGACTTTTACAAAATGATTGTAGTTGTTTATTAATAGTTTCAAGAAACTAAAGCCGATTCAGAAGATCTCATGGAAAAAAGAACATCATTTCTGATGTCAGAAGAATATTGGCCCAAAGTAGAAACTACCAGAAAGTTTGTGTTTTGATGACTATGCAAAGGTATTTGAATATGACTTGTATAACATATTATGGATAGCAGAGTATAGGAATTCCAGAACACTTACCTTTGCTCATGTATAATCTATACTTTGATCAAAGGGAAGTCTTTTGAAAATAAGAAAGGGATACTACATAATTTAAAATCAGGAAATGTGTGTGTTAAGGTTGCAATCTTTAACCATACATATTCAGTCAATACACTAAGCAAATAATCTGAAAAGCTAGATGTATGAAGACGGAAGCACCAGAGTTGGTCGAAGACTCATTAACAACCTGCAAAATGCAGATGATACAAACTTCTTTACTGAATGTGAAGATTAGTTAGAGCACTTTCTATTAAGGGGGGAGGGAAACCAAAACTTATCACAACAGGACCAATAAGCAACAAAATAATGAACAGAAAAAATTGAAGTTGTCAAGGACTTAATTTTAACTCACTATAAATGTCTAGGTTTGCAGCAGTCAAGAAATCAAGGGACATGTTACACTGGACAAATCTGCTTAAAAAAACCCCCCAAAACAAAAAACAACCAACCAATAAAAAAACCTCTACTCCTGTTTAAAGTGTCAAAAACCAAAAACTGTCGTCTTGAGGACTAAAGTACACCTGACCCACATCATACTATTTTCATTTAATTTGCCTTCTATACCTACAAAAGCCAGATATTTAATAAAGAAGACCATATAAGAATTGGTGCCTTTGATTAAATATATTGACAATGAATATTAACTGCATGAAGAAGTAACAAAACAAAATGTATAACCAGAATTTCCCTTTGAATAAAAAATGATGAGACTTTCTCTTGTCTTCAACGTGCTAACGAAGAAATCAATCCCTGGAGAATGAGTCAGCAAAAAATGAAGTTTCTCAACAGAATGGATTTATACAGCAGTCTATAGCCTGTGACAATAGGTTCAAACGTAACAATGATTGTCAAGATGATAAGAGATAAGATCATATAACAGAATATTTGCATTGGACAAATTTGCTATCTTTTAAATTGTTTAATCTATTTTTTTAGAATACTGTTGTGGTTGTTGTTATGTGCCGTCGAATTGCCTGCAACTCACAGTGAACCTATCCACAACAGCCATAAACTCTGCTATATCCTGTACCAACCTCAGTGTCTCCAACACACCCACCCCGATTATCCCAGTCACTGAATCAATCCACCTCATAGAGGGTCTCCCTCTCCTGTGCTGTCCCTCCACCCTCCCAAGCATGACATCTTTCTCCAAGGACTGGTCCTTCCTTGCAACATGTCCAAAGTATGTCAGACAGAGTTTCAGAATCCTTGTCTCCAAGGAGCAGCCTGGTTTAACCCTCTTTAGGTTGAAACTGTTCATTTTCTTAGCAGTCCATGGTGTATTTAATAGTCTCCAACACTACAGCTCAAAGGCATCAATTCTCCTTCCATCATCCCTAATCATTGTCCAGGTCTCTAACATATAGCAAGTAATTGCAAAGACCATGGTCTCAATTAGGTGCACCTTAGTCTCCAGAGTGACATCATTGCTCTTCAGTACTTTGGAGAGGTCTCTAATAACAGACTTTTCCATCACAATACATTTTTTAATATCCTGGCTGCTGGAGCTAAGAGTGTTTATTGTGGAGTCAAGCAAACGAAAGCTGTTAACAATCTCAGTCTCTTCACCATCTATCATGATGCTGCCAATCAGCCCAGTGGTAAGAATCTTTATTTCCTTGATATTGAGCCTAAATCCATATTGAAGGTTGCAGTCTTTGACCTTCTGTAGCAAGAGCTTCAGGTCCTCCTCAGTTTCAGTAAGCAGGTTGTGTCAATCTGCATAACACAAATTGTTGTTGAGTCTTCCACCAATCCTGATGCCACATTTCCCTTCATAGAGCCAAGCCTCCCAGATAATCTGTTCTGCATATAGATTGAAAAGGTATGGAGCTAGAACACTTCCCTGGCATACAACTTTCCCAATTTTGAACCATGCAGTGTTTCATTGCTCTGTTCTGATGACTGCCTCCTGGTCCAAATATAGGTTTTGCATTAGCATGATCAAGTGTTCTAGGATTCCCATTCTTCAGGTAAACATGACCCAGAAGCTGCAGATCAGCCTGAAATCTCTGGGGCCCGTGGGCCAGGAAAACAACACTATATACCAGATCTACAGGACCATCACTCTCGCTTGGGAAACATTACCCCTAAACTCAAGAGACACTCGCCACAGCATAAGAAATTGCCAGCAGCTTGAAGCGTTTGGAATTACAGAAGCCCATAAAGCTTGAGATATAAGCTATCAGATCCTAATTAGATATATGCACACCCATGTTTATTGTGGCTTTGTCTACAATAGCAAAGAGTTAGGAACAATCCAAGTGCACTTCTCTATGAAGATGGTGCAGAAAGCAAACAAAGAAGTTCCTGCCCCTCCCAAAACTGAAGCCAAAGCAAAGGCATTAAAGGCCAAGAAGGCAGTCCTGAAGGGCGTCCACAGCCAAAAAAAAAAAGATCCACATGTCACCCACCTTCCAGCAGCCTAAGACACTGAGACTCTGAAGGCAGCCCAAATACCCACAAAGAGCGCCCCCAGGAGAAACAAGCTTGACCACTATGCCATCATCAAATTTCCCCTGATCATTGAGTCAGCCATGAAGAAGGTAGAAGATAACAACACACTTGTGTTCATTGTGGATGTCAAGGCCAACAAGCACCAAATTAAACAGGCTGTAAAGAAGATCTATGACACTGATGTGGCTAAGGTCAACACTTTGATTAGGCCTGATGGAGAGAAGGCGGCCTATTTGACTTGCTCCTGACTATGATGATTTGGATGTTGCCAACAAAATTGGGATCATCTAAATTGAGTCCAGCTGGCTAATTTTAAACATAAATTTTTCTCACCAAAAAAAAAAAAAAAAAGAAACAATGCAAGTGCGTATTAACAAATGAATGGATAGAGAAGCTCTGGTATATTAAAAAAATGGAATACTATGTTGCAATGATAAACAAGGAACTCATGAAATAGTATAAAAAATGGGTGACGATGGAGGACATTATGTTGAGTGAAATATCTCAATCACATAAAACAAATATTGCATAGTGCCATTATTGTAAAACGGGACTGGCATCAAGGTTGAAGGGAGACTGAGAAAGAGGGAATAAAAAATGTATACTGCTATGAAACAGATGAGGGAGAGAACTGTTTAAAAGGGGTATATGATTAGGTATTATTGTCATGACAGGAGTCCAGAATGAAGGCTGCCTTGTGGAGTGGACTTGGGGCAGAGGGAGGAATTTTATAACAATGAAAGAATTTTTCTTTTACTTTTCAAAGTGAAAAGCTAATTAGGGGGAGTGGCGGGCAGGGAGAAAAGTGTAACAATAAATGAATAAAAATCCAAAGTCTCTGTAAATCTCATTATAATTAATTTTAAAAAGCTACCAAAGGCTGTACAACAGATGTTGGAGGGAGTGGTTGGGAGTGGAAGGGGATGCTGGTGGATGGTGGATTAGGAAAATGGGTGGGTCAAGACACTTGTGTCAAGGGCGGGATAGCACTGAAACTATTGGTTAATTCTACAATTGGAGAAATATCTTTCATCTGCTCTTTTGTGTAAAATGCTTGTCTGTCAGATACTTTTCTTAATCTGAGCATTCAGATTAAGAGAGACTAGGAAAAAAGGATTGGCTATCCACTTCTGAAATAGCAGGCCTCCAAAAATGCTATGTACAATAGCACATACTTAGACTAGCAGATAGGGCAACTGAGGTGGAGCTTTCAAGTATGGAGATACAAAGGAAGAGGAACGTCGTAAGCAGACACTAGTGATTGGAACATGGAATGTGAGAACTATGAATGTAGGAAAATTAGATATTGTTAAGGAAGAAACGGAACGCATAAATATTGACATACTAGGCATTGGTGAGATGAGATGAACTGGCATGGGACATGTTGAGTTGGACGATCATATGATCTATTACTCTGGAGATGAAAAGGTGAGGAAAAATTGGGTGGCTTCCATAGTTAAAAATAAAATCATTTCTAGATGTGTCTTGAAATACAATACTGTGAGCCACAAGATAATATCCATATGCATACAAGGAAGTCCAGTGAATACCACTATCATTCAGTTATATGCACCAACAACGAGAGCCAAAGAAAAAGAAACAGAAGGTTTCTACCAACTTTTTCAGTCAGAGATCAATCGAACATGCAATCAAGGCACATTAATAATAATGGGTGACTGGAATGTAAAAGTTGGGAACAGAGAATAAGGATCAATAGTCGGGAAACATGAACTTAGTAACAGAAATGAAGCTGGAGATAGAATGATTGAATTTTGCACAATCAACAATTAATTCATTTCAAATACAATGTTAAGAAATATAAACAAAGGTTATACACATGGCTTTCACCTAATGACATGCATAGGAATCAGATTTATTACATCTGTGGAAAGAACTGCTGGAGAAGCTCAATATCAGCTGTGAAAACTAGGCCAGGTGTTGATTGTGGAACAGATCACCAACTACTCATATGCAACTTAAAGCTGAAGCTAAGGAAAATGAAATCAAATCCACAGGAACCAAAATATGACCTTGAGTCTATCCCTCCTGAATTTCAAAATTATCTCAAGAACAGGTTTGAGGCCTTGAACGCCAATGAGCAAAGACCAGATAAATTGTGGGAGGATATCAAGAATATCATCCAGGAACAGTGCAAAAGGTAATTACAAAGACAGAGGAGGAAGAAAAGACAAAAAAAAATGGATGTCAAAAGAGACTCTATATACTACACTGGAGCACCAAGAAGCCAAAGCAGAGGGGAGAAATCAAGACATTAAAGAGCTGAACAGAAGATTTCAAAAGGCAGTGTGGGAAGACAAAGTCAAGTATTACAATGAAATGCGCAATGAGCTGGAGTCAGAAAGTCAAAAGGGCTGAACTTGCTCAGAATTTCTTAAGCTCAAGGAACTGAAGAACAAATTCAAACCCAGATTGCAATACTTAATGATGCTTTGGGCAGAATATTAAATAATTCAGGAAACATTGAAAGATGATGGAAAGAGTATACAGAGCCATTGTACCCGAAGGAATTGGCAGAACAGAAGAATTTCATCAAACAACATATGAGGATGAGTCTATGGTGATGAAGGAAGAAGTTCAATATACTTTGAAAGAATCGGCAAAAAATAAGGCCCCAGGAATTGATGGTATACCAATTGATGTATTTAAAATAACAGATGCTGCTCTAGATGTGCTCACCAAGTTGTGTCAAGAAATCTGGAGGACAACCACTTGGCCAATTGACTGGAAGAGATCTATATTTTTCCTATTCCAAAGAAAGGTGACCCAATAGAGTGTGGAAATTATCAAACAATATCAATAATATCACAGGCAAGCAAGATTCTACTGAAGATTATCCAAAAACGAATGGAAAAGCACATCAACAGAGAACTGTCAGAACTGCAGGCTGGGGTTAGAAGGCTTCGTGGTACTAGGGATATTGTAGCTAATGTTAGATGGATCTTCGCAGAAAGCAAAGAGTACCAGAGTAATGTTTATCTGTGTTTCATTGACTATGTTTCATTGACGTTTGTGTGGATCACAACTGTTTAGGCATAATGGGCCATTTAATTCTTGGTATATTGATGAGACACTTGGTTGTGGTAGACTGTTCTAACTTTTCACTAACCATTACCATAGATACTGGTCTTTAACTGTAGGATGCCTTCATATTCCATCCTGGAGAGTCATCGTGTTCTATTACTACTTTCCTAGCTGACCTTATCATGTCTGGTTGATTTAAATGCCCGTTTCATATAGATGACTCCTAAATGTACATGTTTAACCCAGATAGATCTTGACCTTGACTTTCTTGATCTTTGCACTTTGTATCTTTCCAATATTCCAACTTTTGAAAGTCCATAATCGACTGTCCCTTATTTTATTGTCCTCATTTTGGTAAGATGTCACCATTCACTTAGTTGCCAAATCCAGAAAACTTCTTCCCTCAAATTTCACTAGTAGTGTTATCAGAAGCCTGATAGAACACATCTCCAATATAGTATGTTTCTTCTGCCATCAGAATAACTTGCCTCAAGTTACAGGATCCTTCCCTGAAACAGTCATGACTCTCCATCTGAATTTCCTCCGTTTTCCATACCTTTCACATATTGCTTTCAAATATATAGTTGTTGTTGTTGTTGTTATATGTCATCAAGTCGCCTGTGACTCATAGCAACACTGTGTATAACAGCCATAAACCCGGCTCTATACTGTACCAATATTATTGTCTCTGACACACCAACCCCTATTAACCCAGTCACTGAATCAATCCATCCTATTGAAGGTCTCCCTCTCTTGCGCTGTTCTTCCACCCTCCCAAGCATGACGTCCCTCTCCAAGGACTAGTCTCTCCTTGTAACACCTTCAAAGTATGTAAAATAAAGCTTCAGAATTCTTGCCTCCAAAGAACAGCCGGATCTCACCCTCTCTAGGACAAACTTGTTTGTTCTCTTATACTCAATACTCTTCTCCAGAACCACAGCTCAACGGCATCATTTCTCCTTCTATCACCCCTAGTCTTTGCCCACCTTTCTGATTCATAGCAACTGATTGCAAAGACCATGGCCTGTATCAGGCACACCTTGGTCTCCAGAGTGTTGATTGTAGAGCCAAGTAAACTAAAGCTGTTAACAATTTCTATCTCTTCACCATCTTTCATTTTGCTACCAATTGGCCCTGTGAGAATCTTTGTTTTCTTGATGTTGAACTTCAATCCATATTGAAGGCTCCAGCTCTTGACCTTCTGCAGCAAGCACTTCAGGTCCTCCTCAGTTTCAGCAAGCAGAGGTGTGTCATCTGCATAATGTAGCTTGTTGATGAGACTTCCTCCAATCCCGATGCCCCATTTCTCTTCATAGAGCCCAGCCTCATGGATAATGTGTTTCTAATAGAGATTGAAAAGTTACTGAGATAGGACACATCCCTGGCACACACCCTTCCCAATTTTGAACCATTCAGTGTTTCCCTGCTCTGTTCTGATGACTGCCTCCTGGTCCAAATATAGGATTTGCATAAGCACAATGAAGGAAGAAGGATTGGCCATTCACTTCTGAAATAGTAGGCCTTTGAAAACCCTATGTAAAACAGAGCATGCTTAGACTAGCAAATATGGCAACTGAGGCTGAGACCCTAGGTATGAAAACATATAGGAAGAGGAACAACTGTAAGAAGACACTAGTTATTGGAACATGGGATGTAAGAACCATGAAGGTAGGAAAATTGGGTATTGTTAAGAAAGAAATGGAACATATATACATACATAGTAGGTATTAGTAAAATGAGATGGACCAGAATGGGACATTTTGAGTCAGACAATCTTGTGATCTACTATACTGGAGACAAAAAGGTGAGGAAAAATGTATTGCTTTCACAGTTAAAAAAGAGCATTTATAGATCTGGCTTGAAAGATGATGTTGTGAGTGACAGGATAATATCCATAGGTGTACAAGGAAGTCCAGTGAATACCACCATTATTCAATTATATGTACCAACAACTATAGCCAAAGAGGAGGAAACAAAAGATTTCTATCAACTTTTGCACTCAAAAATTGATTGAACATGCAATCAAGATGCATTAATAGTAATGGGTGATTGGAAAGCAAAAGTTGGGAGCAGGGAAGAACGATCAGTGGCTGGAAAACATGGACTTGGTGACAGAAATGAAGCTGGAGATATAATGATGGAATTTTCCACAATTAATGACTTATTCATTGCAAATACATTTTATAAGAAGCATAAACACAATCTATACACATGGATTTCACTTGAATCATAGGAATCAGATCTATTACATCTGGAAAGAATCGCTGGAGAAGCTCAATATCAGCTGCGAAAACTAGGCCAGGTGCTGATTGTGGAATATATATATTTAGGGGAAAGAAAAATGGCTTATTTGTCACCTGATAATGTTTTATCATTTTGAGGGCTGGAAAGCAGAACAGTTGTTTGTACGCCCTTAAAAAACAGCACAATGTAACTCTGTGGGTGAAGGAAATGGGAAGGATCTGTCAGGTACCTGCTGGAGAGCATTATGCAAAGTGAACGAAAGCAGTCTCAAAAGGACAAATACTGCATAAGATCATTATTGCAAGAAATAGGATAACTATTAAAACATGTATGGGACCTCAGGGGAGGGGGGATGGGAAAGGTAAGTTAGGTAGGGGTGAAACCACGGGATTGCAGTTTGGAGGATGGAGGAAGGGGGCTAGTAAATGGGAAGGATCTAACAGCTCTGAAAAGACAGGGTAAATGTGGACAAGGTCCAATGTTGATTAATTTTATTTCGAAAATGCTTGAGAATAATTGTATGTGAAACACAGTGTGAATGAAGAATAGTGTGAAACACAATGTATATGAACTTTGTAAGCAAGCTAATAATAATTTTTAAAAAACCACACAAAAACCCATGACAAACCAAAAACCAACATAGTAAACAAGATTCAGGAATTTCCTCTATTCTTTTTGAAAGAATTGATCTACTCTAACTTTTCAGCTCTTACAAAAAGACTGCCTTTGGAGCACTTGGTGAAGCAAATAATTTGCCTATGTATTCTTTCCCATCTCTTTAAATTTCAGAGAAGAGAATTAGGGTATAATTTTCAGTGAGAAACAGTATCATTTTAAAAACTAAGATGGATGTGATCCAAGCCACAGTATTTTAAATTGCTTCCAATTGGAAGTTACAACTGAAAGTTGTGCAATGCATAAGACAGCCAAAGAATTAATGCCATTAATTGTGGTATTGGTGAAAAGTACTGGATATCCCATGGACTATTAAAAACAAAAACCAAACCAACTCAACAAAACCAACAACAACAACAAAATCCCAACTAGTACGTCTTGGAGGAAGTACAAGTAAGATGCTCATTAGAGGCAAAGATGATGAAAATTGGTCTATATAGATGGTGTCAAGAGACAACAGTCTTTGAAAAAAAGGTGTCTTGCTGCCAGTCAGCAAAAGAAAAGAAGACCCTCACTGAGATGGACTGATATAAGGAGTGTAACAATTGGCACAAACACGGAGGAGATAGGGCAAGATTTTGATCTATTGTTAATAGGGTCACTACAAGTAGTGGTTGACTTTATCACACTTAACAACAAAAGCTTTTTGAAACCTTTGTTGGGATTTAATATTCAGAAAAATTTCTTTATGGGTGGCCAGAATATAGAAGATAGGGGGAAATAGTTGGTGGCCTAGTAGTAAAGAACTGTATTGCTAACCCAAAGCCATATGGTTTGAATCCACCAGATTCTTCATGGGGCGAAAAATGGGCAATTTCTTCCTGTACCACTGAAAACCCACTCAATGGTCAGCAATGTTAGGCACATTACAACCACAATGATTTAAATGACCCTGAAAGTAGTAATATAAGTAAAAATCCTCTTCTTTACCTCTGTTATTGTTAGGTCCTAGGCTATCAAGTCTAGTATGACTTATAGCTACCCTATGAAAAACAAATCTGATTTGGGTCCTATTTTGTGCCATCCACACCATCTCTGATACACTTGAGCCTATTGCTGCAGTCATCATGTCAATGCATCTTTATGAGAGTCTTCCTCTCTTTTTCTGACCCTCCAGCCTTCCAAGAATGATATCCTTTTCCAAGGAATTGCCTCTCCTAGCAACATGTCCACAGCATGAGAGACAAAGTCGTACTGTACTTGCTGCTAAGGAGCACGCCAGCTGCACCTTTTCCAAGACAAACCTGTTTGTTCTTTTGGCAGTCTATGACATATTGGATACTCTTCTCCAACACCACAACTGAAAGACATCAATTCTCCTTCTGTCGTTCTTATTCATTGTCTAGCTCTCATATGCATAGCAAATAATTGGAAAAAAAGATCGTGGCCTGAATAAGGCACATCTTAGTCTTCTAACTGGCATCATTGTTCTTTAACATTTTGGAGAGGTCCCTAAAACTGTACTTGTCCCAAACAAGGCATCTCCTGATCTCATGACTGCTGGTACCAATAATGTGCATTTTGGATCCAAACAAGATGAAAGAAAAAAAACCAACCACACAACCCATAAACCCCCCCAAAACCCTAAACCAACCAAATAAATAAAACAAAATGAAACAAAACAAAATACACACCTTTGTAGAAGTTGAGAGCTACCAGATGACACAATTTGAACTGCTCATTATTAGATTTGTCTCTTTTTCAGTTAACACTGAATCTTTAACATTTTCCTGATAGGATTCTTTCCTGAACTGAGTTCTATGGGACCCCAATGACATAACCAGAGGAGTACCCAGAATGAGAACAAAGAGAACGAATCTAGGACAGGCCCCACCCAGAGGAGTGGAGTCTGTACCTTTCATGGTGATTTGATAGATAAAGCTTAATACAGAATTTCCTTTCAACTCTCTTTGCTATGTGCATCATTTACTTTAACGTTGTAAAAATAAATCATGATGACAAAATGTTCATTGAAAATTTGTTAGAAAAGTAACAATCTGTGAGAATGTGCTCAGGATGTAGTCCTATACTCTTCTTTCATTTCTTCTCTTTGTTTGCCTTTATCCTTGCTTCCCACAAACAACCTTTAGCGTATGCCCTATTTCTGTACCACTCTCTACTTTTGAATTGTCCCACTGAGACACCACAGATCCCTGTAGGATCTTTAGCTGCAAGAGACCTACATACCTTTCTATCCCTCATGAATATACCAAATCATAGATCATCAAACCCTCACCAGTTTTGCCTCACTGTCTGGAAGCCCTGGCTTAGCCATTCTGTGTGTTCCCATATCCCGGACCCTTTGCATTCTGTCCTTGAATCTCAGGACAGTCAAAACCATAATTGGATTAAATGAATCTCTATGGTGTAATTTCAGGCATCGTATGAGGGCAGATAGGAAGGTTATTTTTGAATCGTGTCACTTTGTAGTGTCCTTCAAAATGCATTATGTGGGCAGCTCTCAAACAGACTCATCTTTCACTTATGTTTCAATTAGTGAATGAGACAGAAAGAAAAGGTGAGAATACTGTTAAGTAAATATTTAAATCCCCTCCCCCCACCCCTCATGGATAAGAGTAAATTCAAATGTTAGAGTTTAGGTGGACGATTGAGTGATCTTTCAATTTGAGAAATGCCAAGGACATTCTTCCTTTTTTATTTCTGTGATGTTAGCCTAAAAGTTGGTCTTTTCTTTCAAGCCATTACAGTTAGCCCCTCTTGTCTCCAACTATCTTAACTGTTGTCTTTCAAATTATCAGCAGCTGTGGGACTAGAATAAGAGAAAAAGTATTTTCCATACTGGTAGCAAGACTTGAGGCAAGCAAGACTTGTGGCAGAAAGACTTTAGAGAGACTGGAGAGTCTTGCTCTGGGGAGAGTGAAACTCTCGTGGTGGAGAGTGTGGCACTGCTGTGGATAAACTATGGCAAGGTGAAGCAGAAGAGCCCTGAATTAAAGGTCACCATTAAAAGCTTTCATTGTTTTTCCCAGATACTTGAAAGAGAAGCTGACTTATAAATTTTCTGAGACAAACTTTGCTGGATCATTTGGGTTTGACTGCTGAACGGAAATCAGAGCCTAGACTAATTGAAAAATTGTGCATTGGAACTTGGGCTAAAACTTGGACTTGTTTTGGGTGATATTCTTTGCCTCCCACACTCTCCAACTTACTTCCCTAATAAATCCCATTCTCAGTACCACAACTGTGATTCAACAATGAATAAAAAAGTCTCTTGCTATTGGTGTGGCTCTAGAAGCACCATGGAGCTGGACTACGGACTCTATCTGCTTTCTGCTCTGTGGTGGTGAGAGGCTGTGCTATTTTTACTTCCCTGGTCCTTTCAGAAAGGCACTCACAGCCTGTGCCCCCATTTGCAGTTTTCTGTTCTTTAGACAATTTCCAACTCCAGTTCTTTGCACATTTCACTATAATATTTTACTTTGTTTTCTGGAGCCACCTTTTAAATCTTCTGTTCACCTCCTTTACTTCTGTGTTTCTCGCCTTGGTTTTGTTTCTCGACACTAGTGTAATTTACAAAGGCTATCCTGTCTCTATCGTGATCTTTTATTTTCCTGTCTTTATAATGAGCTTATACTCTTTTAATGGATAGTATCTTTGATGCCATTCCATAACTAATCTGTTCTTTGATCGTTAGTGTTCAATATCTCAAACCTATTCTGAATAGTTGCAAGACAGAGATTTTACGGGCACAATCTTGAATGATAAAGGAAACATCAAAAGGAGATTGAAGGAATATACAGTGTCACTGTATCAAAAAGAATTGATTAACACTAAGCAATTTAAGATGTTGTTGTTGTTGTTGTTATGTGCCGTTGAGTCCTTTCCGACTCATAGCGACCCTAAGCACAACAGTTCTAAACCCTGCTCTATCCTGCGCCAACGGCACCGCCTCTGACACACCCATCCCGATTACCCCAGTCACTGAATCAATCCATCTCATAGAGGGTCT
>NW_006399800.1:10382934-10410793 GCF_000299155.1 Elephantulus edwardii
GCTGAACAGAAGATTCCAAAAGGCAGCTCGGAATGACAAAGCAAACTACTACAATGAAATGTGCGAGGAGCTAGAGTCAGAAAATCAAAAGAGCCGAACTCGCTCACCATTTCTTAAGCTCAAGGAACTGAAGAACAGATTCAAACCTAGAGTTGCTGTAATCAAGGATGCTTTGGGCAGAATATTAATATAATTTAAGATAGTACCCTACAAATTGCATTGGGAAAATCTGCTGTTAGGGACCTCTCCAGTGTACTGAAAAGCAATGATGTCAGTCTAGAGACTAAGGTGTGCCTAATCCAGACAATGATCTTTGCAATAACTTGTTATGCTTTGGAGAGTTGGACAATGACTAAGGATGACAGAAGAAGAATTGATGCTTTCAAATCTGGTGCTGAGAAGAGTCTTGAACATACCATGGACTGCCAAGAAAATGAATAGGTCTGTCTTGGAGAGGGTGAAACCAAGTCTCTCCTCAGAGGCTAGGATTTTAAAGCTCCATCTCACATACTTTTGGGCACATGGCCAGGAGAGATAGTCATAGGAGAAGGACATCATGCTTAGAAGAGTGGAGGGACAGTGCAGGAGATGAGGACCCCAGATAAGATGGATTGATAAAGTGACTGGGGCAACAGGGGTTGGTGTGTCAGAAGAGTGAGGCTGGCTCAGAACAGGGAAGAGTTCAGAGCTGCTGTACATAGGGTCACTTTGGGTCACAGGTGACTTGACAGCATATAACAACAACATATGTATAAGAGGCAATGATAATGAAGGAAGAACTTTAAGCTATGCTGAAGACATTAGCAATAAAATAAAAAAGCCCCAGGAATCAATAGGATATCAATTTTTCAGGTCTCAACTAACATATTTATATTTCAACTGACAGATGCAGCCCTGGACATGTTTGCCAGTTTATGCAAGGAAATTTGGAGGACAGCTACTAGGCCTGCTGTCTGGAAGAGATCCATATTTGTCTCCATTCCCAAGAAAGGTGATCCAAAAGAATGTGTAAATTATTGAATACTATAATTAATATCATGCAAGCAAAACATTGCCGAAGACCATTCCAAAATAGTATTTTGAGAAAGAACTGCCGGAAGCTCAAGCAAGGGTTAGAAGAGGCTATGGCATCAGTGATATAATTGCTGATATCAGATAAATCTTGACTGAAAGCAAAGCATGGCAAAAGAACGTCTATTTGTATTCTATTTACAAGGTATACAAAGACATTTGACTGTGTGGACCATAACAAATTATGGCTTATATTGAAAAGAATTGGAATCCCAGAACACTTAATTATAATCATACAAAACTTATACATAGACCAAGAAGTTGTTGTCTGAACAAAGCAAGAAAACACTGCATGGTTTATAATTAAGAACAGTGGGCACCAGGGTTGTATCCTTTCTGCATACCTATTCAGTCTGTATGCTGAAAAAATAATTTAAGAAGCTGGACTCTGTAAAGAAGAATGTAGCATCAGGAATAAGGGAAGATTCATCAATAATCTGTATTATGGAGATGACACAACTTTGCTTGCTGACAGTGAAGACTTTAAGTGCTCAATGTAGAAGATGAAAAACTACAGCTTTCAATATGGAGTGAATCTCAATAACAAGAATCAAAAATTCTCACCATTAGACTAATAATCAACATTATGATAGATGAAGAAAATATTGAAATTGTCAACTATTTCTTCTTATTTGGATGCACAAGCAACACCCTAGGTACCAGATCAAGAGATATATTTTGTTGGACAAGTCTTCTGTCAGGACCTCTCCAGATTACTGAGGAGCAATGATCTCAGTTTGAAGACTAAGGTGCACATTGCCCAGGTCATGGTCTTTTCAATCACTTTCTGAGCACCTGAAAGCTATACAAAGAATAAGAATGACAGAAGAATTGATGCCTTTGAGCTGTGGTGTTGGAGAAGAGAAAGAAATATCCCATGGACTACCGAAAGAACAAACAGATAATGTCTTGGAGAAGGTGCAATTAGAAAACTCCTTGGAAGCAAAGATGACAAAGTTTTATCTCACATACTTTGGACATGTTGCTAGAAAAGGCTATTTCTTGGAATGGTGTGGAAAGCTTGGGAGTCAGAAAAAGCAAAGATAATCCTTAATGAGATGGATTGAGACAGTGACTGCAACAATGCACTCGTGTGTATCAGCGATGATGAAGATGACACAGGATAGGACAGGATTCAGATCTGTTGTTTATAGAGCTACTATGGGTTATTCTCAACTCAACTATACCTAAAAACACAGCACTGAGTGAAAAGTAGGAAACTATCTGTAGAAAGGGGTGTAAGTGGTGGATGAAATAGAAACAGAAGTATACACTTTACTGAATAATTATCCATACATTTAAATAATAAGCCAGAGTAAATTTTTCTAATGACATTCTCAGAAGAGTTAACTTAGAAGCTGAGTAGAATGAGTTATGTGCTTGCTCATTTTAGTTCCAGATAGAGTCCAGTGTCTGTAGTATTTTTCCTTTGCTTCCCTAAAGGATCACATTGCTGTAGATGATTGAACTAACTCAGTCCCAAAAGGACAAATATTGTATAAAACCATATTATAAAATTAGTATGAAGACTCAAGGTGTGTGGGGAGAATAGAAACAGAGAGATGAGGATGTACAGTGGGGGGCAGATTTATCATGGGGTTGTACAATTTGATGGGTGAGGGATAAGGGAAATTGGAAGACTCTGGTCTGAAAAACAATATATTCGAATTTTGTAAATAAACTAGTATAAATTTTTTAAAAAGAAAAAAACTAAATAAAAAAACCAAAACATTTATTTCATATTAGTTTGCATATAAAATCTGTATACATTGTATTTCACACTTTCCTTCCTTAACATTTTCTTTCATAAAATAATTCCCATATATTGTATTTTATAAATCCAATCACCATTAAACTATACCCACCATGACCCTACCTTTTCAGGATCTTCCCCATGTCCTGCATCTTCTTGCTCCACCCTCCACATCATGCAATCCCGTGATTTCCACCCAGCTCATCCCTCTACTCTCACTCCTTTCTCACTGGACCTTCATATACATTTTATTAGCTATCCTTCTATCTTTACAATAATGATTTTATGCAATACTTGTCCTTATGAGACTAAATTAGTTCACTCAGCTTCTTTCCATTCTTTCCCTTGTTTTGTAGTATTTTTTAAAAAATCATTGCCCCTGAGTGCTGGTTAGTATATGTGAATGTGCCACAATTTCTCGATCCACTTATTAATTATTGGACATTTGGTCTGTTTCCATATTCTTGAGATTGTGAATAACACTGATATGAACATTAGTGTACAAAACTCCTTTTGTGGCTCAGTCCTAACTTCCTTGATATATATTCCTAGCAGTGTAATACCTGGGTCAAATGGAAATCCTATGTTTAGCTTTTTGAGGAAATTCCAAACTTCCTCCCAGAGTGGTTGTGCCATTTTATAATCCCACCAAAAATGTATGAGAGTTCCTACCTCACCACATCCTTTGCAATATTTACTGTTTTCTTTGCCACTGCTACTGGAGTGGATGATATCTCATTGTTGTTTTGATTTGCAACTCTCTGATTGTCAGTGATTTTGAGTATGTGTCAGTTCACCATCTGAATGTCTTCTTCTGTGAAAAGTCTTTCCATGTCTTTTGCCCGTTTTATAGTTTGGGTATCAGTCTTTTTCTTGTGGAGGCCCTGTAGTATTCTATAAAGTTTTGTTACAAAGCCCTTGTCTGAGGTGGCACTGCCAAAATTTTTTCTGCAGTCAGTTAGTTTTCTTTTTACCCTTTTGGAAAAGTTTTTGTTACACACAGGAATTTAATCTTTAGAAGGGCACATTCATAAATTTTATCCTTTCCTGGTTGTGAATTTCTGACTGTATTTGTCAGTCTATTTATATCACAGATTAGATCTTTTAAGTTTTGTACCATTATTTCTGTTATGATCTTTATGGTTTTGGTCTTTACCCCTAGGTCTGTGATCCACCTTTGTAGGTAACTCTTATGTTCTTCTCATGCTTTTAGTATTCTATCCTTATTCATAATTTTGGAAATTTTGGCTATGATATGTCTTGATGTTATTTTTGTAAGTTCTAGTCTATTTGGTGTTCATTGAACTTCTTTATTTTTGTGCTTTGTAAAGGTCAATAAAATCAACAAACCATTAGCAAAACTTACAAAGGAAGAGAAAGAAAAAACACAAATATTGCAAAGAAGAGATGCATCAGGCAACATCACAACAGAACCAACAAAAATTAAAAAGCTAACATTAGAGTATCATTGAACTTCTTGAATGTGGATTCCTCAATTCTTCATAATACTTGAGAATTTTCTTCTACAATTTTCTTAGTGATATCCCTGTCCCTTTCATGTTCTGGAATTCCAATTATATGTGTGTGTTCCTTTTGATGTCATCCTACATGATTCTTATATTTTCTTGATTTTCCTTACATCTCACTTCTGATTTCTGTTCTTATATGTTCTTATTGAGATTCTTGTCATCCAGCTCACTGAACTCTTTGTTTTGTCCCTTCTGTCCTATTTATTTGTTCCTCCATCATGTTGGAAACTTCTACCATTTCTATCTTGATATTCTGAATTGGATTTTCATGAATTTCTGTCAATTCCAGTACTGTGTTGGTTGTACCTTCTTTGTCTTGTGCTGATTTTTAAATTTCTTCTACCTTTCTATCTATAGTACTAATTCTTTTCTCCTTGGAATGATATAAGTATTTTAAGGTCTTTGGTGATATAGAATCTTGCTTTTAGCCTTTCTTCTTTTTAGAGATATGTCAGATAATCTCCTCTTCAGAGTTTTTAGACTAATGGAGAACAAAAACTCTATAACTTCAAAGTTTTGCTTCTTAGTTTGTCTTAATCTCAAAGCTCTATTGAAATCTGTCCACAATGAGTGACCTTGCTAGTATTTGAAATCCCAGTGGTATAATTTCCTGTATCACAACCACATGAAAGCCACAACAGTACAGTGAATTGAGAGATGAGTGGTGGAAGTTGATGAAATGAGAAAGACTCATCAACAACCAACTTTATGCAGATAACACAATCTTGTCTGCAGAAAGGAAAGATTTGAAGCACTTACTGATGAAGATCAAAGAGTATGGCTTTCAATATTGATTAACCTCAACATCCAGAAAACAAATTTTCTACAACAAGTGACAGCCTCATGATAGTTAGATAAAAGATTGAGATTGTCAATGATTGCCTTTTATATGGATCCATAATTAAGACCCATGGCAACAGGAGTAAAGAGATCAAAAGCTGTATTGCATTGTGGAAATCCTCTGCTAAGATCTCTTGCAAATATCAGAGAACAAGGGTGTGATTTTAAAACTATGATATTTCTCATTGCTTTACATTCATGTGGATGGTGAAGAATGAATAAGGAATACAAAATAAGTGATGCTTTTGAATTGTGGTGTTAATGATGGATACTGAATATTCAACATGGATATTCAACACCCTGGTTGCCCATTCTCAGAGGCAAGGATGGTGAAACTTAGTTTCACATACTTTAGGCATGTTGTTAGGGAATACCAGTTCTTGAAAAAAATTTTTGGCTGAGGAAATTAGTAGGTCAGTAAAATAGAGCGAGACCCACAGTGGGATTAGTTGACACAGTGCAATAATGCACTTGAACTTGGCAGAAATCAAGGGGATAGCACTGTGTTGGGCAAGTTTTCAATCTGTTGTTCACAGAGTTGCTATGAGTTGTTGTTGATGATGGCACCTAACAACAATATAGCTTCAAATGCAAGAGTCTCTGGATTGGAGACAAGGTTAAGAACCAAGGCTGATTGAAAACATTCTATTTTATCTTCCTATTTTATGAGTTGCAGGTGACTCAACAGCATATAACAACAACAACAACATTTATCCTTCACAAAAATGAGGAAAACCCAGCCACAATATTGACTTGATTGACTTACTCATATAATTTCATTGAATAGGACCATGAAAGATAAATATGAAATGACCAAAGTAGTGACAGTGCCCATTAGTGAAGTGTCATAATGAGTGTCAAATTGTGAAACATCAAATTGTCATCTCGGGATGAAAGGAATAAGCTCCCCCAAATTCCTATCTTCTGAGGAGTGGGAGCTGGAGCTGAAAGTCACTATAACATGGACTCGGGGGGACTATACATAAACTTTTTAAATATAAATGCATGTTTTAAAAAAATTCCTAGGAACACTAATGAACGAATACCAGGTGAGCTGTTGAATGATATAAAGAATATCATTCATTAAGAAAGAAAAAAAGTAATTACAAAAACAGAGGAGAAAGACAGGACCAAATGGATATCAGAAGATACTCTGTGTATTGCACTAGAATGCTTGGAAGAAAAAAAAGCAGAAATCAGAAAGTTAAAGAGTTGAAGATTTCAAAGGGTAACTCATGAAGACAAAGCAAAATATTATAATGAAAAGTATGAAGAACTGGAATAAAAAATCAAAATGTAATAACCCACTCAACATTTCTCTAGCTAAAGGAACTGAAGAATAAATTAAAGCCTCAAGTTACAATACTGAAAAATTCTATGGGCAAAATAGTGAATGATCCAGAAGAAGGAAGGAATACAGAGTACTCTCAGGAAGCATCATATAATCAAGAACCAATGATAATAGAAGAAGAAGTTCAAGATTTTCTGAAGGAAATGACAATAAATACAGTACAGGAATTTATGAAATGCCAGTTGAAATATTTCAACAAACAGATTCAGCCCTGAATGTGCTTATCAAATTGGGCCAAGAAATCTGGAGGACAGTTACCTGTTCAACTGATTGGAAGAGATCTATATTCCCATTCCCAAAACAATGATCCAATAAAATGTGGGAATTATTGAACAATATCACTAATAACACATACAAACAAAATAAGACTGAAGATTATCCAAAAGTTACTAGAACAGTATATTGACAGAGGAATTCCAGAAATATAAGCTGGGTTTAGAAAAGGCTGTGACAACAGGGATATCATTGCTGATGTCAGATGTATCTTAGCTGAAAGCTGAGAATACTAGACAGATATCTACTTCTGTTTTATCAACTATGAAAAGACATTTGACTGTGTGGCTCACAACAAATTGTGGCTAACATTTAGAAGAATGGAAAACCTAGAATACATAATTGTACTCATCTGAAACCTAGACCTAGTCCAGGAAGTTGTTGTGCAAACAGAGCAAGGGAATACTGCATGGTTCAAAATCAAGAAAGGCATGTGTCAGAGATGTGTCCTTTCTCCATACCTTTTCAATTTATATGTGGAACAGATAATTTGGGCGGCTGAACTTTATGAAGAAGAACGTGGCTTAGCATCATCAGAAGACTCATCAATAATTTGTGTTATCCGTATGATAAAACCTTGCAAACTGTGGCTAACTCTGGGAAGAATGGGAATCCCAGAGCACTTCATTATGCAAAATCTATACTTCGACCAGGAGGCAGTCGTTAAAACAGAGCAAGGAAACATTGCATGGTTCAAAAATTGGGAAATGTGTATGCCATAGATATGTCCCATCTCCATATCATTTCAATATGTATGCAGAACAGATAATTAAAAAGAGGAATGTGCCATCAGAATTGAAAGGAGACTCATAGATAACCTGTGTTATGCACATGACACGAACTTGCTTTCTCAAAGTGAGGAGGATTTGGAGCATTTCTTGCAGAAATTCAAGGAATGCAGCCTTCAGTATGGATTGCATCTCAATAGCAAAAACAAAAGATTCTTACCACTGATAGTGTCATGCATGAAGAAGAAATCGAAACTGTCAACAGCTTCATCTTGCTTGTATTCACAATTAACATCCTTGGTATGAGCAGTCAGGAAATAAGGATATGCATTGCAATGGGAAAATCTGCAGTTAGGGACCTTTCCAAATTATTGAGGAGTAGTGATGTCAATTTGAGGATGACCATGTGTCTGATTCAGGCCATGGTCTTTCAGATTACTAGCTATGCATCTGAGAGCTGGGCAAAGAATAAGGATGACAGAAAAATAATTGATGCCTTTGAGCTGTGATGTTGGAGAAGAGCACTGAATATTCCATGGATGGCCAAGAAAACTGATAGATATGTCTTGGAGACGGGGCAGCCAGAGTGCTCTTTGGGCAAGAATGATAAGGCTTCACCCAGCATACTTTGGACATATTGCAAGGAGGTGATATTCCTTGTAAAGGGACATGATGCTGGGAATGGTGGAGGGTCAACAGAAGAGAGGAAGACCCTCAACCAGGTGGATTGACAAGATGATGGCTACAATGGGCTCTTGTGTGTCAGAAAGTGTGTGGATGGGGCAGGACAGGAATGGTTTCAGATCTTTTGTTCATAGGGTCTCTATGAGCCGTGCTCGACTCGATGACACCTAACAACAACAACATACAGAACAGATTATCAGGACTGGAGGAAGACTCATCAACAATCTGCATTATGCAGATGATATAACTCTGCTTGCTGAAACTGAGAAGGACCTGAAGTGCTTGCTGCAGAAGGCCAAGGACTTCTGATTGAGGCTCAACATCAATAAAACAAAGATTCTTACCACAGTGTGATAGATAGTGATAGATGGTAAAGAGACTGAAATTGTTAACGGTTTTAGTTTGCTTGGCTCCACAATCAAAGCTCTTGGTACCAACAACCAGGAAATAAAAAGACAAATTTCATAAGGCAAGTCTGCTGTCATAGACCTCTCCAAAGTACTGAAGAGCAATGATTTAAGTCTAGAGCCTGAGGTGCACCTGATCTAGGAAATAGTCTTTGTAGTTATTTGCTATGCATCAGAAAGTTGGACAATGGACTAGGGATGACAGAAGGAGAATTGATGCCTTTGAGCTGTGGTGCTGGAGAAGAGTATTGAATATATCATGGACTGCTATGAGAACAAACAGGTTTGTCCTTGAGAGGGTGAGACCAGGATACCCCATGGAGACCAGGATTCTGAAGCCTTGATGGATGTATTTTGGATGTGTTGCAATGTGGGACCAAGTCCTTGGAGAGGGACATCATGCTTGGGAGGGTGGAGGGACAGTGCAAGAGAGGGAGAACCTTGATGAGATAGACTGATTCAGTGACTGAGGTAATTGAGGTAGGTGTGTCAGAGACAATAAGATTGGCACAGAATAGAGCAGGGTTTAGGGCTGTTGTACATAGGGTCACTATGAGTCGCAGGCAACTCAATGGTACATAACAACAACAAGAAAACCTTGCTCACCAAAACTGAGGAGGACTTGAAGTGTTTGCTTCAGAAGGTCATGGATTGCAATCTTTAATATAAATTGTATCAGACAATAAAAAAAAAATAAAAAAGATCATCACCTGACCAATAGAAGTATCATGATAGATGAAGACTGAGATTGTTAACAATTTCATTTTGCTCAGATCCACAATCAACACTCTTGGCACCAGCAGTCAGAAAAAGAAAAAATGACTGTTAAGGAATTTCTGGAGTGTTGAAAAGCTATAATGTCAGTCTACAGACTAAGATGTGCCTAATCCATGCCATAGTATTCTCAACCGATTGCTCTGCATCTAAGAGCTGGATGATAGAAGAAAAATTGATGCCTTTGAGTTGTGGTGCTGGAGAAGAGTATTGAATATACCACGGTCAGCCAAAAGAACAGGTGTGTCATGGAGAGGGTGAAACCAGGTTGCTCTTGGCAGGCAAGCATTTTGAGGCTTCATCTCACATATTTTCATCATGATATCAGGAGGGACTAGTCCTTTAAGAACATATTATGCTTGAAAATGTAGCGGGTCAGCACAGGAAAGGAGGACACTGGAAGTGATAGATTGACACAATGGCTGTGGCAGTGGCGTCAGGTGTGTCAGAGATGATGAGGTTGGCCCAGAATAGGGCAGGTAGGGTACAGAGGCATTCTTCATAAGGGTACAGAGGCATTTTTCACAGGGTCACTATGAGTCATAGTCGACTCAACAGCACATAATATCTTCAAACTAGATGAAACAGAGAACATCCACCTATAAATTGCTATATGGCCTGGTTTTAGTACAGAGGTAACCAGTTGTTACTGTGATGCTAAACACTGTGACACTGATGTGTCAAATGCAATAATGGTTACCCATGGTGGACAGTGTTTGATGGAACTTCCCAATTGAAACAATCTTGGAAGCAGGAGTGGTATCCACTTCCAAAATGGCTTACCTCTGGAAACTCTAAGAACGTGGAGAAACAATGAAAGTTATACAAGTGTTCAGTTCTTTTGTTCATAGGGTCACTGTGAGTCATCTATGACTCCACTCCACGTAACAACAACAACAACAACAACAACAACAACATAGGATCATATAAAGAGAAGCTAATAATGTTTGGCAATTTGGTTGCTTTAAAGCATGTAGTCTGAAATAAGCTGTGAAATCTGAACACTTGGAAATATTTTCTCACTTATTATTAATCATGTGTGCTCAAAATCTTGATCCTTTCTGATCCCATCTCAGTGAATGGCATGACTCAGTAACGTCTGATGAATTTGTTGGGTTTTTTGTTTTGTTTTGTTTTTCAGGGTTTTTTTGTTTTTTTGTTTTGTTTTGTTTTGTTTTGTTTTTTTGCTATCTGACATCTGGTGACTCACAATACTCATTAAAACAAAATAGTAGCTTTTTCGGATAAATCAAAACTGAGAAAAAAGAAATGAAATGGGAAATGGCAACAAATACCTTGACTTGTTAAGTGTTACAAGGATAACAAACAGCCTGTTAACTTGTGGAAAGAAGCGGTTGAAAAGAAGCAGGCATAGAATGGCTGATAAAGATACTGGACAAGAATTAAAACCAACTTAAAGATAAATCAGGTTGTGTTCTCTAGGATTTGAAACAGTGAATACAGCCATTGATAAGAATATTCCTTTTAATACTTTTGCCCATGGAATATCCTCACATAATGATTTCAAACTGTATCAATCTCTTGAAACTCTCGTTTTGTGCATGGGAGTGTCTCAGGGAGGTTAAGATGACTTACTCATAGTTGTACAACTCACCAATTTGGAATTCTAATCCAGGTCTCCTCTGACTTCTAAGCCATTTCTCTTTTCACTGTCTCATACCTACCCTGGAATTTAATATGGTCAGTTTGTCACCCTGGTCTACTCCTTTCATCCTGTTTTCCGTGAACACAGTATTCAGAAAGAGCTGGGTCAGCTGAGGTCAGGAACTGTTCACAGATTGCTTGTTCATTGAGCCCACCATGGGTTAGATTAAGAACCTCCATCTGGTTTGAAATCTGTGTGGAAATTGTTCAGTTGGTTCTGTCCACAGGGTCTTTCATTCTCAATAATGGCAATGTAAGTGATGGGACTATTTCCAGTTAGTCTGATATGTGAAATACTGTGATTTCTGAAATACAAGTGGGTAACAGTGTAGAGTGCCAGCATTTCTGGTACTTTCTTAAAAATAAGCATTAAAGTAGAAAGGTAGAGAGAAAAGAAACTTCAAGTTTTGCATCTGCAGTTTAAAACATGCCGTACAAGAAGCCTCCTGAATGTAAAGTTAACCTTATTTATAAAATTTTCTAACACAGGATATGTGAGAAGTGGACAGAACTACCTGAAATAAATTTTTTCAAAGAAAATCCGAGTTTAACAGAGACACAAAGAGGTGGGGTATTCTTTCTGAAGCTTTAATTTCAAAATCTATAATATTAAAGGATAGCTAAAACAAGCTCTCTTCATTTTGCATTATTTTCTCCAAAGAAATTCAAACGCTTAGAGCAAATATCATATTTTGCCTTTGCGTGGAGCAGAATAAGAAGTCTACTAGGTATGATAAAGCTTTATAGCATTTTGCAAGAGGAGTTGATAATTATAACGGTTGAATTGTCCTCTTTGAGGATAGCATCCCAACTTGAGATAACTTGAATAAATTATTCAAAGGACGAAATTTTTGAAACAGAAAATGACAGAGAAAAATAATGAATTCCTGTGGACTCACTGCCTGCTTCTATCAAATGTTATTATTTTGCACTGTTTCAGCAAACGAGATGAATTTAAACAATTCAGACAGAAGAAGCCCCCTGGTATTCTTTCCTCATGACAAAAGTAGAAGTATCCTATACTTTTTTTTTTCCTGGTAAACTTTTGAAATTAAATCACACCTGAAGATATCTCAGCAAAAATGTCAAGCTTAGGAGTGTTTGTAAAGTAGAAGTATACACGATTACCTTAAATAAGATACAGACTGTTACCAGAGCTCTAAATGACCACCTGAGCCTCTTCAGAATAATTTGTCCTCTCCAAAACAAATCACTCTTCTGCCCTCCGTAACAGTTCATTATTTTAACTGTTTGAAAGCTTTATAGAAATGAGATTGTGTACTTTTTTACAAACTTTTTGTTCTCAACATATTATTTGTGATATTGGTACTTGAATATTGTTAGTTCATTCTTTTAAATTGTTATTTAATGAATTGTATAAATAAAATGCAGTTTTATGTATTCTGTATTTAATGGACATGTGAGTGTTTGGGTTTTATGAATTCACCTACTCCTTACTTAGAAACTTCCTCATTATCCAACATTTCACAGTTACAATAGTAAAAACTACTCTACTATACAATCGTCTGTACATTAACAATGTGTGTCTTATGAAAGTGAATCAAGATGTGAGACTGTGATAGTTAAGGTTATGTGTCAACTTGACTAGGATATGACGATCAGTGGTTGTAATGATGTAATTTGTCAGTTGTATGATGCTGTTATCATTCTTCATTTTGTGATATGTGGCCATCCTGAATTTTCTTATAATTTTATTTTTCATCCTGGTCTTTCCACCATGTTGAAAAGTGAGATATGTGCTATCATCAGGAACAGGTCCGGGCAAAGTAGGGTAAGGCAAGAGAGATAACTGGGGTGCAAAATTTAACACGATTAGATACTAGCATTAGTTAGGTAGCTTCCTACTAACTTTCTTGGCATTAATGAATGAATGTATGTAAGACTGTATGTGTTTGCTGAAACACCTCAACAGGTATTTAATCAATTCCTAGAACTACTTAGTTTTTATCAATGTCTACAGTGCAGCTTGGACTTCTTCTTCCTTCAGGATCTTGGGTTCTTGATCATATGCTACTCTTTTAAATGATTCATTGTTGACCAGTTATCTATGGGACTGAGAATGGATTGAGTATGTTCTTACCATTTGGTTTTCTAACTCCAGATCATTGTAATACTTTGTTTTGTCTTTTCAAGCTGCCTTTTGAAATGTTTTGTATATTCACATGATCAATACTACGCTGCATTGAAAAACAAGGAACTTATGCAATATTTTTCAATATGGTTGACTCTGGAGAACATTATGCTGAGTGAAATATCCCAGTCACAAAAGGACAAATATTGCATGCTGCCACTGTTGTAAAAGAGGACTGACCTTGGGGTTAGGGAGAAACTGAGTAAGATGGGTTCAATAATGTATACTGCACTGAAACCGATGAGGGAGAAAGCTGTTTAAAAGGGATATATAATTAGATGTTTCTGTCATGACAGGAGTCTAGAGCAATGGCTTCATGGTGGAGTGGACCTAGGGGAGGGTTTGTAAAACAATGAAAGAATTTTTCTTTTACTTTTCCAAGAGGGTAGTGTTCTGGGGGGGAGGCTTGGGAGGGGAGAAATGTGCAACAATGAATGAATGGAAATCCAAAGCCTCTGTAAATTTTTACTGAAATTAATAATAAATTTAAATTTAAAAAAAATTAAGTTAGAGTAAGAAAGGTAATGGATTTATAACTGGTCATGTTAATAACACTATATCATGGCATGGAGGAGGAATAGTAGAAACTGTATCCATATTTACAATATTCTTCTTACCAAATCATTTATGGAACACAGAAACTGCAATGGAACAAGTATCTCTGGAATGGAAATGATCATATTGTTAATATTTCTAGCCTTAAACTTAAAATATTATATTGTTCAAAATTATTTGTTATATATTTGCTTATATTTTCCCCTCTTTTAACAACTGGGATCTAGAGGGAAGAGAAAAGACCAGAGAACAGCCAAAATTATTGGGGAAGCTATTGCTGCTAGTTTAGGGCCTGTGTCAGGAAAAGGAAGTCTTACTCATAAACAGTGCCACCCAAAGGTAATAAAGAAGGTCAGAATTGCTTTCACTGTGGAAAGCTGGGCCACTTCAATAGACAGTGTCACAGACGAGAGCCACAGATAGGCAAGGGAGTAGAGAGGAAGCTCCCACTCATTTGCTTTAAGTGTGGATGTGAAGGACACATGGCCAAGGGTGGCCCACATCAAGTCCTTGTGGCAGACAGGACTGACAGGTCCCAGCTCCCAGCTGGAAACAGAGGAGGACGCTTCAACGATTTAGATCCTCCCAGAAGAGCTGTGGGTGAGCATTAACATTACTGGTACGTATATTCATTTTCTCCAGGACACAAGAGCCTACTATTTGGTCGTAAAAAGCCTTCTGAGGTCCCAGAAGTTGGAATGATGGAAAACCTCATAAGCAGTTCCTTACTTCACCTCTGCCTTGCATGCGAACTTCTGAGCTGCAAAACAACCCAGTGGTAGATGGAATTTGCTCCAGGACTTAAGAACAATAAATGACATAGTTGAGCCTTTACATCTTGTGGTTCCTAACCTCTACACTATAATAGACAAAGTGTTAGTCTGTAGGCCTTTTATTGTAAGAACTACCTTCCCTCTGTAACTTGATTTGTGCCACTGTTAGAACTTCTACTTGGAATAGTATTGCTTTTAATTTTTGACTCATGTACTTTAACTTGTTAGTTAAATTTGTGTCTTCTAGGCTGCAACACTTCCATGATACATCTTCAAGGATATGAACATGTGTGGCTAAGCACAATTGATAACAGTACATCTAAATTCCAAAATCAATCTTCACAATAGTCTACGTGTTTCCTATTGCCAAAGGGGCCCTTTAGAGTAGTGAGAGAAGATCTTCACCCTGAAACCTACAACATCCCTTGCATCCCTTTTCAGCAGGAAGTAGCTAAGAGAATATGCCATTCCCTTTTCCTTATGAATCAGGGTGAAATCTCTCTCAGGGAGGAGTGATAGGGAATGGCAAAGGATACACTGACAAAGGAGATTAATCAGAACTGGCTTTGACAAGCACTGTGGCAATGGGACAATTAAAACAGACTTTCAAGTGGCAAAAAAAGAGGAATGAACTGGCGGTGTGGGTAGAGGAAAATGGTGCAACAATGCATGAATGGAAATCCATAATCTCTGTAAATATCCATTAAAATTAATAAAATTTAATAAAACTTTTAAAAAGCAAACAAAAAAGAGTTCTGTTTCTCAGCATTTCTTTGTCTTCTTTACATAAAATAGTACGTTTAAGAATCTCTACTGACATGATTTTGGTATTCCTCCTTTAATGACATTTTGCTTTCTTCATGGATGATGTTCTCAACGTCATTCCTTAACTATCTTCATCTTCGATCGATAGAATTCATTGGATCAAATCTGTTCTTGATACAGTTTTCATATTTAATCGGGATAGACTCAAGGTCATGTTTTGGTTCTTGTACTTTACTTCAATTTCCATTTGAATTTAAAAATGTGTAATTTATGATCTATTCTCCGGTCAGTCCCAGGTTTTGTTTTAAATCTTGTCACATTAGGAAATAGAGATCCTTTATTTGGTAAAAGATTCATTCCATTGAAATGATTAGAGTAGACTCTGAAAATGCAGGTCTACACCAGGAATATTTTAAATACCTCCTAACCTGAGAGGCTCATTTTCAATATTCCAGTGTTACTTAAAGAGGTTTTTCAGGGCCTGTTATTTCAGGAGTGAATGGTCCATCCAATGTCTTAGTCTGGAAGCTTTGCTACAATGTGTCCACCTTGGATGACCCTGCTGAAATTAAAAATACTGGTGACATTGCTTCTAGCCTCATAGCAATAGACAAGGACAGTACAGTAAATTAACCAATAAGTTGTAGATTCCAGAAATTTTATTATTGTTATGTGCCCACAAATTAGAACTGACCCATAGATGACCCCCTGTAAGTTTGCAGGGGAAATAAACCTCACAGAACAAGATTATCTATCCTTCTTCCACAGATTGGATGGTGAATCTGAACTGTGAAGCTTTGGTATTACAGCACAGTTTCTTACTACTAGACCAACAGAGCATCCTAATTCAAGGACAGTTAATCGTATAATTGTCTAATCCAATATAACCAATAACATTTTATTTCATCTCACTAATGTGTAAGCACCACTGATACCTGTCCATGATGATATCCCTGCTAAGGGTGACCATGATGATATTTGAAACATTAGTAGCAAAGTTTATAGTATTTTCTAAGGTAGATAGTTCATCCTGGAGAGGATTAAACCAGACTACTCCTTGGAGGAAAGGATTCTGAAGCTTTGTCTGACGTTCTTTGGACATGTTGCAAGGTGGGACAAATTCCTGGAGAGGGATGTCCTACTTGGGAAGGTGGAGGGACAGCACAAGAGAAGAAAACCCTTGATGAGATGAATTGACTAAGTGACTGGGGAAATGGGGTAGGTATATCAGCCACAATAAGGTTGGCTCAGGATAGAGCAGGGTTCAGAGCTGTGTTATATCAGGTCACTAGAGTCACAGGAGACTCAAAGGCATATAAAACTAAGGTAGAAAAACTAACAATGTGAAGAAATATCCAGGAGTAATTAGAGTATGAAATAGGAATCTAGGATACTGAAAGTCACCAAAAAAAAAAAAAAAAAAAACAAACCATGAACGCACAAAGTTTGATACCTCAGGCATTAACCACAGCAACATGTAAAAGGCTACAGTTCAGCAAACTGACACAAGAGCCGTATGCATATAAGAACATCAACATAATTTATTTTTGTCCCAGAATTCTTAATTGGCTCTTTTTAAAATAGCTTCTTTCTTTTTGCTAATCTGCTGTCAAGGACCTCTCCAAAGTTGTAAGGGGAAAAAAGGTCAGTTTAAAGACTAATGTGGGCCTGACTCAAACCATGGTGTTTTCAGTTGATTCCTATGCCTCTGAAAGTTGGATAATAATAGAAGACAAGAAGCATCAATGTCTTTGAGCGGTGGAATTTGTGAAGAGTATTGAACATACTATGGAATGAATACCTAAAGAACAAACAAATCTGCCTTGTAGGAAGTGGAAAGAGAATGCTCCTTGAAGGCAAGGATGTTAAAACTTTGTCTCATATGCATTTATGCATTAGGCATGTTGACAGGAGGTACCAGTCCTCGGAAAAAAAACGCATCATTCTGGGGCAAATAGAGGGCCAGTGAAAGAGAGAAAGACCCTTAACATGATACATTTACACAGCCACTCTAACAGTGGGTTCAAGCATATCAGAGTTCATGAAGATGGCACAGGATGTGACAGGGTTCAGTTGTGCTGTTCATAGGATTGTTCTGATGTATAGTTGACTCAACATCACCTAACAACAACAATAACGTCTTTCTGTTGGTGGCATAGTCTGAAAGGAATTGTAACCCAAAGGCTGTGCCTCTCTTACAGTTTGAGCCCACTTGCTATTCTGTGAGAGAAAAATATGTGCTCTCCTTCCATGTGATCTTTAGCCTTAGAATCCCAATGGAGGGTCAGATATGAGACAATTCTAACTCAATGACAGCTACAGCAAGATCTTTCTATTGAAATTAGCTCTGTTCATGGATTTTGTTTACTTTCCCCTACTAGATTTTATAATGTTTACTTAGTTATTGTAAAGCTGTTCTTTGATAATTCTAACATGTGGTCAATTTTCTATGTATCCTTCTAAAGAATATTTCTTCTCTTGATGATTTGCTACATTTCCCCCTCATAATTCTTGAAAGAGTACCTAACACCTGTATAAAGGAATAGTAGAGACTGAAATGAGTGATACCCATAGCTCATACTACTTCTTTCAGTCTGTTGAATAGTGTTCTAATTTAGTTTATGGTTTAGTTTGGCCTCATTGCTATTAAATGAGCTGCTTTCATTTTATTCAGTTCATCACAGGTTTCAAATTATTTTAGGGAAAAATCAGAAGGTTCCCTCTAGTTTTGTTGTGTACCATCAAGCAAAAACTGACCATAGCCTACCCTTGTATGTTTTGTCAGAGGCAGTTAATCACAAGGGAGGAAACTGGCCATTCTTTCCCCAAAGAGCAGCTGGTAGGCTCAAAACACAAGCATTCGGGATTGCAGTTCAACTCCTTGTCATTAGGCCACCAGAGCTCCATTTCATTTTACATTATTTCATATATATTCTATTTCAAACAACCAATCACTATGTATCTATGCCTATATCAACATATCTCTTCAAGTTCCCACTGAATCTTTCCTATTCTTTCATCCCCTCCATGTTGTTGTTGTTGTTGTTATGTGCCATCAAGTTGTTTGCGACTCATAGCAACCCTATGTACAACAGTCCTAATGTTCTGTACTGTGCCAATCTCATTGTCTCCGACACACTCATCTCGATTACCCCAGTCACTGAATCAATCCACTTCATAGAGGGCCTTCCCCTCCTGCGCCTGCCCTCCACTCTCCCAAGCATGATGTCCTTCTCCAAGGACCGGTTTCTCTTTACAACATGACCAAAGAAAGTCAGACGAAGCCTCAGAATCCTTGCCTCCAAGGAGCAGCCTGGTCAAGGAAGCTTTGGATATAAGCTATCAGATCAAGGGCTGGACAATGGGAGACAGATGCAGCCTGGTCAAGGAAGCTTTGGATATAAGCTATCAGATCAAGGGCTGGACAATGGGAGACAGATGTTGAGGGGAGTGGTTAGAAATGGAGGGGTATCTTGATGGACAGTGGAGCAAAGAAATAAGTGAGTCAGGACACTTGTGCCAAGGGCAGGAACAACACCAAAACTAATGGTTAATTCCACAATAAGTGATATTTTTCACATTTTCTGTAAAATGCTTATCTGTTGGATACTTCTCTAAATCTGAACATTCAGATTCAGACACACTAGGAAGAAGGATTGGCCATCCACTTCCAAAATAGCAGGCCTCTGAAAACCCTATACATGCCCTCCATAGGTCCACGAAACTCTGCTGTCCTAGTGAGCCCCACCCTTTCCCTCTTCCCATATACGTCCTCCATTCCCGTTACTATTTGGATACTCAATACATCTAACTAGCTATTCTACCATTTTTACAATAAAGGTTTTATGCAATATTTATGCTTAGGAGACTGAGTTGGTTTATGCATCTTTTGGAGTGATTGTATAATTTATCTCCTTTATTCTTTTAATGTGGTAACATATTGATATTGTTTCCTATTTTATATGTCACGGTCTTAATTTATTTTTTACTTTTTTTATTTTTTTCCATCTTTATGAGAGCTTTAGGCTTTAAATGTCCTTTTTTATAATGCCTTTGTAAGACTTACCACATTTATCCCACTTGCTAAAATAAATTATAAAGAATTACCTTTTTTCTATATTTTGAAAAAGATTAGGTTAAAGTTATCACTGTTTTTCCCCTTAAGTATTTGAAGTCAGTTAGTTATTCTATTTGAGTACATCTGGAACAAAGATTTCTTTGTTGGAAGATTTTTTAAGTTTTAGATTGAATTTATTAAATAGAAATTTACTTAGGTTTTCTGGGGGGTTTTCTTATCTCACTTTTGATTTGAAGTTTTCCCTAAGGGTTAGCCCTTAATGTTTAGTTTTTCTGTGACTGGAATTTAAGTGCATATTACATTCTTCTGTTATGTTTATATCTGTGTAATACTTGCTCTGATGATTCGCTTTATATTTTTCATCTTAGCAATTTGTGCTTTCTTTTTTTCTTAATCCTTCTAGAGGTTTATAAATTTTAACAGACATTGCAAAGAATTTACTTTTGACTATTAAAGGTTTTTCAAGTATATGTTTATTTTAAACTTAATAGCTTTCTGTTCTTTATTAATTCCTCAGTGTATATTGTTTTGGATTTATTTGTTTTGGTATTTTTAAAAATAAAGTTGTGATGATTGAATTTCAGCCTTCTCATTTTCTTATGTCTGCTAAAGGCTATGTATTTCTCCCTAAAAAAAACTTTATTTGAATCCTGCAAATTTTTATATTTTATTTTAGATACTATTAAGTTAAAAATATTTTGTGACTTTATTTTCATTTATGCTTTGAATAATTATGTAGAACTATGACTATAGTTGCTTTAAGTAGTTATTCAAAACATATTTTTAATATTTGAAAATATTTGAATGTTTAGGAATTTTAATTATCTTTTTGTTATTGGTTTTAAGCTTAATGGTAGAACATATCCAAGATGACTTTAAATATATAAAGTTTAATATTTTTTAAAACTTTGATAAGAATTACTTTATGACTGACCATGAAGTCTAGTCTAATTAGTGTTACACATGTGTTTCAAAGTAATATATAGTCCGTGTTGTGTTGTTGATTACCATTGAGTTGAGCAACTCCATGAACAAAAGACCTGAAGCTTTTCTATAACTATCACTGTTTCTCAAAGTTAATAGAGTTTCCAGAGGCATGCTGAGTGGATGTCATTCCTGATCCCAAACCTGTCTTCAGTATGAGCAGTTGATGGTCTGTTTCACAATCAGCACATGGCCTAGTTTTCACAGCTGGTTTTAAACTCCTCCAATGATTCCTTTCACAGATATAATCAGTCTGATGATTCCTGTGCATCCCATCAGATGAAATCCATGTGATTAGCCTGCATTTACATTTCTTATAAAAAGTATTTGCTATGAATAAATCATTGATTGTACAGAATTCTATCATTCTATCCCTAACCTCATTTCTGTCCCCAAGTCCATATTTTCCAACTACTGATACTTCTTCCTGGCTCCCAACTTTTGCATTCCAGTCACTCATTATTATTAATGCATCTTGGTTACATGTTCTTTAGATTTCTGACTGCAACAGTTGATATAACTCATCTATTTTCTCCTCTTTGATTCTAATTGTAGGTGTATAAATTTGAATGATAGTGGTATTAACAGGTCTTCCTTATATGCATATATGGTATTTCAAGATAGATCTAGAAATGGCCTTTTTAACTATGAAAGCAACCTCATATTTTCTCACACTTTCATCTCCAGCATAGTAGATCATATGATCGTGGGATTCAAAAATGTTCCATGGCAAACCATCTCATTTCGCTAATATCCAATATGTCAATATTTATGCGTTCCATTTCTTCCATTACAATGTTTAGTTTTTCTACATTCATTTTTCTCACATTCCATGTACCAATTGTTAATTTCTTCTTACAACTGTTTCTCCTATTTTGTGTTTCCAAATTTGAGGGCTCAGCTTAAGTTGCCAAATCTGTTTGTCTACTCTAACTGTGTTCTGCTTTATATAGGATTTTCGAAATCCTATTTTGTTTCAGAAGTGGATGTCTAATCCTTCTTCCTAGTCTGTCTTAATTTGGATGCTTAGTGTTAGGACAATATCTGATAGACAAGTATTTTTACCTAACAGATGAAAAGCACTGCCCTTACAGAAATAACCAATCCACTCACACACACACACACACACACACACACACACACACACACACACCCTACCGCAAGCGTATGTGTCGAGCCCAAAGCAACTTTGAGATTGAACATCCTTTCCTGAAAGATGATGTTATAGATAGCGGATGCACTTTTGCGAGAAAGGTGTTACTTTGGTAAGGAGATTATAGAGTGCTCTCAGTCACCATCTTGTTTGACTCTGTGGTTTCCTCACGCTGCGTTGTTGTTGTTAGGTGCCAACGAGTCGTAGACAACTCATAGCAACTCTATGAACGAAAGGCCTGAGCACTTTTCATGGAGTTTCCGGAGGCAAGCCATTTCGGAAGTGGATGCCGCTCCTGCTTCCAGGCTTGTTTTAGTCTGGAAGCTCCAGCAAACACTGTTCACCATGGGTAACTATTACAACGTTTGGCACATCAGTGTCCCAGTGTTCGATACTGCCTTAGTTAGGTCTAATTTGCTAATTGTGTTTTAACTGTCATAGACTCACAAATCTCTGTGTGTGTGTGTGTGTGTGTGTGTGTGTGTGTGTGTGTGTATGTTGTTGTAGGTGCCATCAAGTAGAGTTTGACTCATAACAACTCTACAAACAACAAACATGAACCTTGTCCTATTCTGTACCATCCTCATTATCTCTGACACATTTGACCCCATTGCTGAAGTTACTTTATCAGTCCATCTTTTCTTTTTTTTTCACTTACCCTCCATCTTTCCGAGCATGATGTCCCCTCATAATCTCTCCCAGCAACACACCCAAAGCATGATAGATGATGCTTCACCATGTTTGCATCCAAAGAGCACTCTGGTTACACTTTCTCCAAGACCTATCTGTTATTTTTGCAGTCCACAGAAGATTTAGAACTATTCTTCTGCACCACAACTCAAAGACATCAATTCTTCATTCATAATCTTTATGCATTGTTTAGCTCTCTGATGCATAGCAGGTGATTGAAATGACCATGGTCTGAATCAGGCACACTTTAGGCTTCAAAATAACATCATTACTTCTCAGCAATTTTGAGAGGCCCCTGACAGCAGACTTTCCCTATATAATACATTTCCTGATATTCTGACTTCTGGTACCAAGAGTGTTAATTTCCGATCCAAGATGAAGTCATTGATAGTCAATTATTTCTCTATCAAGTAGTTTTCTGTTGGTCACATGGTGAGGACCTCTGTTTTCTTGATGATGAGGTGTTTTTCAGTTGTCTAATGTACTGCAGGTGAAATCCAGGTATATAACCTGCGTTTATGTCTCTTAAAAAATTTATTTGCTATGAATAAGTCATTGATTGTGCAAAATTCGATCATTCCCTCTCCAGCTCCATTTCTGTCACCGAGTCCACGTTTTTCAACTACTGAATCTTCTTCTTTGTTCCCGACCTTTGCATTCCAGTCACCCATTATTATCAATGCATCTTGATTGCATCTTCTATCAATCTCCGATTGTAAAAGTTGGTAAAAATCTTCTATCTCCTCTTCCTTGGCTCTGGTTGTTAGTGCATATATTTGAATGCTAGTGGTATTCACTGGGCTTCCTTGTATGCGTATAGATATTATCCTGTCACTGACAATATTGTACTTCAAGACAGATCTAGCAATGACTTTTTAAACTATGAAACAAAGAAAGGTGACCCAACAGAATGTGGAAACTACAGAACAATCTCACTGATTTCACATGCAAGCAAGATTTTACTGAAGATTATCCAAAAACGACTGGAACAGCACATCAACAGAGAACTACCAGAAGTCCAGGCTGGGTTTAGAAGGGGTCGTGGTACTAGAGATATTGTAGCTGATGTTAGATGGATCTTGGCTGAAAGCAGGGAATACCAGAGGAATGTCTATCTGTGTTTCATTGACTATGCAAAGGCATTTAACTGTGTAGATCATAACAAACTATGGCTGACTCTGAGAAGAATGGGAATGCCAGGACACTTGATCGTTCTAATGCGAAACCTATACTTGGACCAGGAGGCAGTCGTCAGAACAGAGCAAGGGAACACTGCATGGTTCAAAATTGGGAAGGGCGTACGTCAGGGATGCATCCTATCTCCATACCTTTTCAACCTATATGCAGAACAGATTATCCAGGAGGCTGGGCTCTATGAGGAGAAATGTGGGGTCAAGATTGGGGGACAATTTATCAACAATCTGTGTTATGCGGATGACACAACCCTGCTTGCTGAAACTGAGGAGGACCTGAAGCGCCTGCTGCAGAGTGTCAAGGACTGCAGCCTACAATATGGATTGAGGCTCAATGTCAAGAAGACAAAGATTCTCACCACGGGACCAATTGGCAGCATCAGGATGGATGGTGAAGAGATTGAGATTGTGCACAGCTTTAGTTTGCTTGGCTCCATAGTCAACAGTCTTGGCACCAGCAGCCAGGAAATTTAAAGGCGCATTGCCATGGAAAAGTCTGCTGTTAGGGACCTCTCCAAAGTGCTTAAGAGCAATGGTATCTCTTTGGAAACTAAGGTGCGTCTGATACAGGCCATGGTCTTCGCAATCACCTGTTATGCATCAGAAAGTTGGACAATGACCATGGAGGATAGAAAGAGAATTGATGCCTTTGAGCTGTGGTGCTGGAGAAGAGTACTGAGAATACCTTGGACTGCTAGGAAAACAAACAGGTTTGTTCTGGAAAGGGTTAAACCGGGTGGCTCCTTGGAGGCAAGGATTCTGAGGCTCCGTGTAACATACTTTGGACATGTTGTGAGGAGAGACCGGTCCTTAGAGAGGAACATCATGCTTGGGAGGGTGGAGGGACAGCACCGGAGAGGAAGGCCCTCTATGAGGTGGATTGATTCAGTGACTGGGATAATTGGGATGGGAGTGTCAGAGACGGTGCGATTGGCACAGGACAGAGCGGAGTTTAGGGCTGTTGTATATAGGGTCGCTATGAGTCGCAGGCGACTAGATGGCACATAACAACAACAATAACAACAGTCTACTACAACTCATAGAGACTCAAGATCTGAACCTTGCTCTATCCTACGTCATCATCATATTCTCTATTATAATACATTGTGGTAGTGTCAATCCTTCTTTCAAAAAAATTTATTTTATTAATTTTAATGAACCTTTACAGAGATTTTGGATTTCCATTCGTTTATTGTTGCATTTTTCTCCCTGCCCACCCCTCCCCCCCGAGTTCGCTCTTCTCTTTGAAAAGTAAAAGAAAAAAGTCCTTCATTAGTATACCCACCACTGAGTACACTCCAATATGCAACCTTCATTCCGGACTCTTGTCATAACCATAATACCCAATCATATATCACTTTTAAACTGTTCTCTGCCTCATCTGTTTCAATGCAGTATACACATCTTCTTCTTTTATTTCTGTCCCTCTACCTTCCACAGAATGATACCTCTAGCAAGAGAGTTTTCTCTTAAAAATATGCCCAAAGTGAGAGAAAGTTTCACAATCCTTGCCATATGCATGCATACTGCTTGCATGCATATTTGTTGTTGTTATTATGTGCCATCTCACATGTGTCTCCCTCTGCTGCACTGTCTGTCCACCCTTCTGAGCATGATGTCCTTCTCCAAGGACCAACCTCTCCTGGGCGTGTGCCTGAAGTAGGTGAGGTGGAGCTTCAAAATCCTAGCCTCCAAGGAAAGATTGGTTTCCACTTTCTCCAAGACAGACCTATTTGTTTTCTTGGCAGTCCATGGTATGTTCAAGACTCTTCTCCAGCATCACAACTCGAAGGCATCTATTCTTCATATAGAATATCTCAATATTGTGACATGAGGCTTAAATTTTTCAGTTCTTTCAGCTCGAGAAATGCAAAGCAAGTTCTTTCTTCTCTTTTTAGGTATGGAGAAATGATACAACCCTGATGCAAACATGTCCTGATTTTAAATCATGGTGTTCCCTTGCTCCTTTTAGACAACACTTTCTTTTTCTAGGTATATATTTTGTATCATAACTATTATGTGTTCTCGGATTCCTGATATTCTCTATGTTAGCCACAATTTGTTATGATCCACACAATAAAATGCCTTTACATAGCCAATAAAATAAAAAATAGACATTAATCTGGCATTCTTTGCTTTTAGCCAGGATCCATTCGACATTAGGAATGATATCCCTGGTGGCCTATTCTTGAACTTCTGATAGTTTTCTATCACTATTCTACTCTAGCTGTTATTTTAAATATCTTTAACAATATTTTGCTTGCATGAGATATTAATGATATTGTTCAATAATTTCACATTCTGTTGGATCACCTTTGTTTGGAATGGGAAAACATATAGATCTCTTTTAGTCAGTTGTCAAGGTAACTGTCCTCCAAATGTCTTCATATAATATGCTGAGCACATCCAGGGCAGTATCTTTTAGCTGAAACTTGTCAATTGGTATTCCATCAATTGCTGGGGCCTTATTTCTTGCTAATGCTTTTAATGTAGCTTGAACTTTATCCTTCATTATCATTGGCTCTTTTTTATATGTTTGTTCCTGGAATTTTTTTGCGTCAATGAATTATTTATGGTACAGTGATTCTGCATATTCTTTCCATTTTCTTTTGATGCTTCTTGCATCACTCAAGACTATGCCCATACCATCTCTCAGTATTGTAGTTCGTGGCATGAATATGTTTATTTTTTTCAACTTGAGAAATGCTAAGTGAGTTATTCCTTTTTATTCTTTGCCTCCAGCTATTTGCACATTATTTTTAATATTTTGCTTTATCTTCTCAAGCTGCCCTCTGGAATCTGCTGTTCATCTCTTTTACTTAAGCATCTCTGCTTTTTGTTTGGATTTCTCAACACTCTAGTGTAGTTTTCATAGTCTCATCTGACATCTGTTTTGGTTTTTCTTTTACCTCCTTCTATGTAATGACCTTTTGCTCTCTTCATGGCTGATATTTTTCATGTTTGCCACAGTTCCTTTGGTCTTTGATCACTGGTGTTCAATGCCTCAAAACTGCTCTTGAGATGATTTTTAAATTCAACTGGGGTAGACTCAAGACTATATCAACTCAATAGGTGCTAGTAACAACAATATTTGTAGTAATTTGTTAAAAAATAATGTTGTTGCTTTGTGCCCTTGTATGATTCATAGAGACCCTATGAACAACAGATCTGAATCCTGGCCTATATCCTGTGCCATCCTCACAGTCTCTAACACATTCAAGACCATTGCTGCATTCACTGTGTCAATAGGATATAATTTTTTTCCCTCTCTCTCTCTCATTGCTATTGAGCTGAAAATGACTCATAGCTCATGGTCCAGTGGGTTTTCTAAGGCTGTAAATAGCATTGAAGGAGACTGCTTGTCTTTCTCCTGTGGAGCTTCTGGGAATTTGAACTGCAGAGAGGCTTGACTTTCAGGTTAGTAGCACAACTCCTTATGGACTAGTCCACCAAAGGTCCCTACTGTGTAACAGGAAACTAATACATGTCCTAAATCTAAGCCAGTTCAAAGCAGTATGCATAACACCATAGACATGCCTTGATAAGATTAAAAAGAGACAAATGTATTGTCTTCTATATGACTTTCAATTTTACTAGAATTATGAAAACTTCTTGAAAAATTGAAACTTGACTATCTGGTTACAGTTTAAAGAATTGGTTAACTTGACTTGGAGTTGAAAGATGACCTTTTAATTAGACTTTCTCATCTCAGTTTGGCATGTAAGTTTTAACTGCAAAATTTCTTTTATTTCACTAAAAATATGATAGAATTTGAGTGTTGGTGAACATTTCCACTTAGTAATCTCTAATCATTTCCAGCAATAAGGTCCTATAAGGAATCATAGTCCCATAGGTCTCAGGTTCTTTAAGAAATGTGTGCTTCAGAATCAGTGGCATGTCTGCCCTTTTAAAATAATCTATACTAGTTTTTGGGGTTTTGAAAAATATCTTTACTAGTGTGTTTCATTGATTATGCAAAGTTGTTTGACTGTGTTGATCAAAACAAACTGTGGCTGACTCTGAGAAGAATGGGAATCCCAGAACACTTAATCATGCTAATGTGAAACCTATACTTGTACCAGGAAGCAGTCATCAGAACAGAGCAAGGAAATACTACATGGTTCAAAATTGGGAAAGGTGTATGCCAGGGATGTGTCCTATCTCCGTACTTTTCTTTCTTTTTTTATTATTAAATACAATGAAAATTTACATACACTTTGAATTTCCATTCATTCATTGATGCACTTTTCTCCCTGCCCAACCCTCAACTCGAGTACACTCTTCTCTTTGAAAAATAAAAGAAAAATGTCAACAAACGAATGGATAGAGAATCTGTGGTATATTCACACAATGGTATGATACACTGCATTGATAAACAAGGAACTGATGCAATATTATTTAAAATGGGTGACCCTGGAGGACATTATGCTGAGTGAAGTAT
>NW_006399800.1:10411653-10423381 GCF_000299155.1 Elephantulus edwardii
ATTTTGCAAGAAGGGATCAGGCCTTGGAGAGGGACATCATACTTGGGAGGATGGAGGGACGGCACAGGAGGGGAAGACCCTCTATGAGGTGGATTGGTTCAGTGACTGGGTTCAGCAGTTGGGCTGGATGTGTCAGAGAGAGTGAGATTGGCACAGGACATAGCAGGGTTTAGGGCTGTTGTATATAGGGTCTCTATGAGTCGCAGGCGACTCGATAGCACATAACAACAAAAGCAACAACAACAACTAGTTTTTAGCTGATAGATTGGAATTATTGGTTTAATTGCTAATGTTTGTTGGCAAATTATTAATATTTAGGCCCTATTTTGGGATTACTTTATGAGTTTTACTTCATTTTACCACAAACCTATGAAGAAGGCACTATAATGCAACTCTTTACAGAAAAATTGATGCTCAAGAATATGAAGAAACTTGTTGAAGATTGCATAGCCAGAAAGACATGACATTAGGGCTTTAAACTAAGACTGAATCCTTAGCCCCAGGTGTCTTTAAGCCTGTTTAATTGCCTTTTATTCTGAGAAAAGGTAGTGTTATCTCCATATTCATTGACTCCTGGACTGCCTTTAAAGGTCCCTCTCCTCTCCTCTCCTCTCCTCTTTCTCCTTCTCCTCCTCCTCCTCCTCCTCCTCCTTCTCTCTCTCCCTCCCTCCATCCCTCCCTCTCTCTCAATCTCTCTCTCTCTCTCTCTCTCATTATTGTCCAAGCAGAACTGACTCATAGCTGACCTTCCAGTGGGTTCCAGACTGTAAATCTCATGGGAGGAGACTGCCTCTTTTTCTCTCAAGGAGTATATGGTACATTTGAACTGCTTTTCTTTGACTGGCAGCACCTTGCCCACTAGGTCATCATCAAAATAAGAAAAAACTTTCCTCATTTTCCAAGTAAATTTAAATTACTTACAAATAATATACTAAGTTTTTTTGGGGGGGTGGAATTGTTTCTGTGTACACTTCTATGTAATGTTCAGTCAACTCAGGCTACAAGAGCAGGTTTGGGTTTTGTTTGTTTTTTTTTTTATGTACACCTTTGGGACAACTTATTTCTGTTCAATAGTATATAAATTAAAGCTTCAAATAAAGTAGAAGTTAAAATAACAAAAAAATTACTTAAATGTGTACAGCTATAAAAAATTATCCAAAAATGACTGGAGCAACAGTTCAACAGAGAACTGCCAGATTTGCAGACTGCGTTTAGAAGAGGTTGTGGTACTAGGGATATTATAGCTAATGTTAGATGACTTTTAGCCAAAAGCAGAGAGTACCAGAGGAATGTCTATATGTATTCCATTGATTATACAAAGGTTTTTTACTGTGGCACAACAAACTCTAGCTGACTCTGAGAAGAATGGGAATCCCAGAACATTTGATTGTGCTTATACCTATACTTGAACCTATAATTGAACCAAGAGTCAGTCATTAGAACAGAGGAAGGAGACACTGTGTGGTTCAAAACTGGAAAGGGTGTCTGCCAGGGATGCAGTCTATCTCCATACTTTTTCATTCTATATGCAGAACAGATCATCCGGGATGCTGGGCTATATGAGGAGGAATGTGGCATGAGGATTGGAGGAAGAGTCATCAACAATCTTCACTATGCAAATGACACTACCCTGCTTGCTAAAACTGAGCAGGACATAAAGCACTTGCTTGAGGAGGACCTAAAGAGGTTGCTGCAGAAGATTACAGCCTTCAATATGAATTTCATCTCAACGTCAAGTAAACAAAGATCCTCATCACCAGGCCAATAGGCAGTATCATGATAGATGAAGACAGGATTGAGGTTGTTAATGATTTCATCTTACTTGGATCCACAAGCAGTACTCTTGGCACTAGCTCTCAGGAAATCGAAAGACTAATTGCCTTTGTAAAGTCTGCTGTTAAGGATCTCTCCAGAGTCCTAAGATGACAGACTAGAGACTAAAGGCGCCTGATTCAGGCTGTCATGTTCTCAGTTGCTTGCTATGTATCTGAGGGCCAGACAGTGAATAAAGATGACAGAAGAAGCATCTATAAGTTGTGGTGCTGGAGAAGAGTTTTAAACATATCATAGACTGCCAAGAGAGCAAATAGTCTGTCCTAGAGATTGAAAAAGCTTACTCCTTGGAGGTAAGGATTTTGGAGCTCCATCTCATATGTTTTTGGCATGTTACAAGGAGAAACCAGTCCCTGGAGAAAGACTTTATGCTTGGAAGTGTAGAGGGATCAGTGCAGAAAAGGAAGACACTGGATGAGATAGATTGACACAGTGACTGTGGCAATGGTGCCAGGTGTATCAGAGATGCGGAGATTGGCTCGGGATAGATCAAGATTCAGAGCCATTATTCACAGAGTTACTATAATTCATAATCAACTTGATGGCACATAACAACAACAACAACAGCAATTACAATAACATACCTGGGAAGAGGCCAAGTATGCAGTCACAATAACATAGTACAAAAGATTTTATTATACAATTTACCCCTAATGTTAGGATCAGAAGAAATGAGAGAGTATTAGTTTTCTGAGTTGTTTTTGTTGATTTGATTGCCATTGAGTCGAGCATGGCTCATTGGGACCCTATGAACAAAAGGCCTGAAGCCTTTCTATAACTATCATCATTTATCAAAGTTCATAGTTTCTAGAAGCATGTTGTTTAGGAAGTGGATGCTACGTCTGCTTTCATTTTCATAGTAGGATAGGTAATAAACGAATAAATCATGAGAGCAATTTCTCTTATTTCACCTGAGACAAAAACTGTTTTCTCTTAAATTGGTTCTGACTATGAAAACCTTTCATGGAGGTTCAGAGTTGTGAATCTTAACAGGCAAAAACTTCCTTTTTCTTCTCTTATCACTGCCTTCACTAGCATCTTAACTCTAATTCCCAATGAATCAAACTACACTAAAGCAGAAATTCTTGAGATCAATTGGTACTTATGGTGGCATCCTAAAGACACTTTTTCTATTCCTGACACATAGTTGCATGGAGTTTATCTGGTTTGTGTTCCTGATGAGACCTTTTCTTCAGTGTCTTCTTTTTATCTGTGATCTCTTTTGTAGCCTTCCAATAAAGTCCCCTTTTGCCCATTTGAGCACTTGGTAGTCCTAGAGAAGTTTCTGTGGTTTATGTTTGCCCTTTTCTGTGGAGAATAGATTCAGCTTTTTCCATTACCTACTTTCTTTAACAATGGACCTGCCCACTTGAGGATGATTTTTGTGCATGAGCTTCACATTAGTCCATTTTTATTCCCTAGAATGCCCTTTTAACAGAGTCATTGTGTTCTACGTGAACCAAGCCTGAAATGACACTTCTTGTGAACTCTGGTACTTTAGAAAATACATGAGTAAACAGTCTCTACCTCTTCCTCTGGTATAGTAACCTAGCTTTCACTCTGCCTCCTGCTTTTTCTGCCTCCTCCTTACAGCTTCCTTTTGGCACCAGACTTCACTTCTGATGACTCATGCATGGTACAGAAAGGTGTAGGTCATTTTAAGATGTGTGTGTGTGGGGGGGAATATCATTTAGGGTAAAACTCATATTACTCCAAATATGCCATCTCATATCTAGAAAATAATTTAACTTTTATGTTGTTGTTATGATGTATTGTTGAGTTAGAGCCAACTCATACCTGATTCTCCCCTGGATTTTCAGAGACAGTAAATTACACAAGAGGAGATTGTCCAACTTTTTGAAGCATCTGGTGAATTCCTACCATGTACTTTTGAGTTGGCAGCACAATGCCATATATCTAAGCCACGAAAGCTCCCATCCTGACTTTGATAGTGCATTTTCAGTTTTGTTATGTCATTTGAGATTGAGACAAAGGGAAAAAAAAAAGAATCATATGCTGGGTAAAGACGTGTGTGAGAAAGGCAGGGACAACCCTGACACTAAAGTTAACTCCACAATAAGGGATATACCTTTAACTTGCTGGTCTGATACTTCTCTAAATCTGAACATTCACATTAAGACAGACTAGGAAGAAGGATTGGCCATCCACTTCTGAAATAGCAGGCCTCTGAAAACCCTATGTACAAAAGAACACATTTAGATAACAGAAAAGGCAAAAGAGGTTGAGTTTTCAAATATGGAAATACAAAGGAAGAGGATTCAGTGACTGGGATAATTGGGATGGGAGTGTCAGAGACAGTGCAATTGGCACAGGACAGAGCAGAGTTTAGGGCTGTTGTACACAGGGTCGCTATGAGTCGCAAGCGACTCGACGGCACATAACAACAACAACATATGCTGGTCAAACAGGAAAATCAAACCAGTTTTTGTCAAGTCAATTTCAACTCATAGTGACTCTGTAGGAGAGAGTAGAAATGGAGTGTAGGATTTTCAAGGCTATTATATTTATGGTGATGCAATCCATATTGAGAGCTCTGATCTCTGATATTTTCCAATAAGTGCTTCTAGTCTTTACTTTCTGAAAGCAAGGTAGTGTCGTCTGCAAAATATAGGTTGTTGTTAAGACTTCATTCAATGTTGTTACCACATTCTTTTTATTATAGTCCAGATTCTGAAATGATTTGCTCAGCACACAGATTGAATAGGTATAGAGAAAGGATACAACTTAGATGCACAGTTTTCCTGATTGTAAGCCAATAAGTATCTCCTTTATCTGTTTGAATGAGTCTATATACACGTTTTACATAAGTATAGTTAAGTGTTCTGGAATTCCCATTTTTCTCAATGTTACTTTTTATTTATTATTTGCCACAAAGTTCAATAAAACACAAGTAAACATCTTTCTACTAATCTCTGTTTTCAGCAAGATGCATCTAACATCAGCAATGATATACCTTGTCTCACCATCTCTTCTAAATCCAGCTTGATTTTTTGACAGTTTCTAGTCAATGAACTGATCCAGCCATTTAAAAAATAATATTTAACAAGATTTCACTTGTATATGATAGTAATGATATTGTCTGATAATTTCTTCACTCTGTTATATCACCTTTTTCTCTTGAATGGATTATACTTCAATATTAAGAAAATAAAAATTGTTACTACTGGACCAATAGGCAACATATCAGATGAAATCAAGATTGAAATGGCCAATGATTTAATTTTACTTGTATCCACAATCAGTAGTCGTGATAATAGTAGTCAGTATAATTAAAGACATATTGCATTGGGAAAATCTGCTGTTAAGGACTTCTTAAAAGCTTCAAAGAGTGAAGAAGCCAGTTTAAAGACATCTAGTGTCTCATGCCATATTATTTTCTGCTGCTTCACATGTATGTAAAAATTGGAGAAAGAATAAGGAAGACCAGAAAAGAACCAATGCCTTTGAATTTTATGTTGACAAAGGACACTGAATAATCTTTTGTTATTGCTGTTAGGTGTTGTTGAGTATGCCTCAATAAATACCCTGTTGTTGTATGTGCCATCAAGTCTCCTGTGACCTATAGTGACCCTTTGTACAGCAGCTTTGAACCCCACCCTGTCCTGACCTAAACCAGTCTCAGTAATTCTAATACCCTTTTGGCCTAGTTACTGTGTCAATCCATCTCATCTGGGGTCTTCCTCTCCTGTGTTATTCCTCTGCGCTATTCCAAACATGATGTCCTTCTCCAAGGACAAGTTTCTACTGGTCACATGCCCAAAGTATGTGACACAGAGCTTCAAAATCCTAGCCTCCAAGAAGAAACTTGGTTTCACCCTCTCCAAGACAGATCTCTTTGTTTTCTTGGCAGTCCATAGTAGGTATGCTCAAGACTCTTCTCTAGCACTACAATGTGAAGGCATCAATTACTTTTCTGCCATTCTTAGTCATTTTCCAGCTCTTTCATGTACAGCAGGTAATTGTGAAGACCATGGCCCAGATTAGGCACACTTTTAATCTGTAGACTGATATCATTGCTTTTCAGTACTCTGGAGAGGTCCCTGACAGCATATTTACCAAGAGCAATTCTCTTTTGATTTCTTGACTAGGAACTGCCAAAAGAACTAACAATTCTCTTTTGGAGAAAGAGTGATCAGGGTGTTTCTTGAAGGCAAGGATGATGAAACTTCATTTCACATACTTTGGATATATTATTAGGAGGCACTACTCCTTGGAGCTCTGGTAGCATAGTGGTAAGATGTTGCACTGCAATTCTAAAGGCACATGGTTTAAATCCACCAGCTACTCCATGGAAGAAGGATGGGAAGTCTCTTTCTGAATGATTGACTGTTTCTGAAAACTCACTAGAAGGTCAGCTACTATAGCTTGGTTCCGATTCAATTGTACTCAACAACAGCAACAACAACTGACCTTGGAGACAGACACTGAACTTAGAAAAGAAGAAAGTCAGTGAAAGCAAGGAAGACTCTCAATTAGATGAATTAGCATAGTGTCTGCAACAAATAGTGGAGATTGTGAGGATGCAGTATAGGATAAGGTGTTAGGTCTATTCATTATTGGTTGTAGTCAACTCAATGGTATCTACCAGTAACAACAATCTTTTCGCAAGGGGACTGCCATATATTTTTTCTAAAGAGCAAATTCTGGGCTCAAATGACAAATTTTTCCAAGTATCATAGATCTGGGATCAAAGTAGAGAGAGATTTTTGGATCTTAGAGCATGTTGTGGCAGTGTGAATACCCTGAGTCTCTATCTGGAAATATGGACAAAATATAGTGATAGAGCACCCAGAGCTCTTCTGAGAATACCAGTCACGATCAAGCAAGATCCTTTATGTCATTATCCCCAAATAGCAACAAACTACAAAATAGTTACATTTCTCTTTCAAAATCTCCAAAGGGCAAGCAGTGACTTACTGATAGTTTTCAGATATGCACATCTTGTAGTGATTAGGGCGTGAAATGATTAGACTCATTCTTGTGGTGCTAAACTTAGAAGTAGAGAAGGAAACACACGTTTTAAAAATTTTTAAAGCTTGACAAAGCTTCTTGAGAAGTCCATTTACCATTTTAGTGAGGAAAAAGTGGCAAAGGATACCAGTTAAAAATTCATAAAGGCTGCATTCTGGTCAATGGAAAAATTCCTTAAAAAAGAGAGAGCTCCTTCCTTAAAGAAACAGTCACAAATATTTTGTAGGTCTCTTCTACAAAGAAAATAAGACTCTTTCAAAATGATAAAGAACTTGAAGAAACAGAAAGTGACTGATTTTTTAGTATATGTGTGAAAATAACAGGTAACATAAAGGTTGGATGTAGAAGTTGACCCAGGATCTCTTCAGAAGATAAGTCTGACAAGGTGCTTCCAAAAAAATTAGTCATCCAAAACCTTCTGGAGTGCAGTTCTAGTCTGACACCTATGAGATACCTATAAGTTAGAGTCAATCCAATGACAATTTTTTTTAAAAAAATAGGACTTGAATAATCAAGTAGAGAGTTATTTCAGATAAAAAAGATACAAAATGCTACGTAAGTAAGTAGCACATAGTTAATTGGGATCATTTTAAAGACATGAGGATAATTAATCCATATAAGGCCTGATATTCATTCTAGGGGTCCAGTCAGTGAGCAATCAAATCAGAATTTCCCTCCTCTTCCTTATGAAGAACTATGCAGAATTGATAATAGGACATTGAAACGCATTTTGATTGTGAATGATATCATATGAACAAACACCTGCATGTTTGGCCATCTCCTTTTGGATATTACTAGCTCAATTGGCTGAAAAGCACTTGGTTTAAAATCAGGAAAGATCTTCATCAGGGTTATATCTTTTCACCATTCCTACTCAATATGTATCTTGAGCATATCATTTAAAAAGTTGGGCTCTATGAAGAATGTGGCAAAAGAATTGGATTAATATTCACTAACAATTTACATTATGCAGATGACACATTTTGCTTGCAGAAAGGGAAGATGACTTGAAGTACATACTATAGAAGATCAGAGACTACATTCTGAGGATTAGAGACTAGATTCTTCCATGTGGATTACATTTCAATATCAAGAAAGCAAAAAATCATCATCAACATTGAGCCAGTCTGACGCATCATGATAGATGGGGAAAACAACGACTTTCTCAATGATTTCATACTACAAGCAATACCCATGGTTAACAACATTCAAGAAATCAAAAGGTGTGCTGAGAAAGAATAGATAATAAACATTGCACTAGAATGGGTAAAAGGACAGGCAATCTGAAAGGAATAGTTTATTAGAAATTATGTATATGACAATTAATAACTCAAAGCCATACAACAAGGATTACAAAAGGAATTGAAAGAGGGTGGAAGAGAAAAATGTGTATAAATAAATGAATGACAACCGATCTCTTTGTAAAACTTCACTTAAAAATAAAAGATGTGCTGCTTTGGGAAAATGTGCTGTCAGAGACCTTTCCAAAGTGCTAAAAAGCAATGATACCAGTTTAAAGCCATGGGGGCTTTGGGGGGTTTTGTTGTTGTTGCTGTTTGGTTGGTTTTCAGTTGATTCCTATGTATCTGAAAGTTGAACAGAGAGAGTAAGGATGACAGAAGAATTGATGCGTTTGAGTGTGGTACTGGAGAATACTAAATAATCCATGGTTTATCAAAAGAACAAACATGTATACCTTGGAGGAAGTGCAACTAGGGTACTCCTTGGAGGCAAGGATAGGAGAACTTCTTCTCATAGACTTTGGACATGTTGTCAGGAATGGCCAATCCTTAAAAAAAGACATTAGGCTTGGAAAAAGTAGCGATTCAGTGAAAGCAAGGAACCCCCTCAATGAGATGGATTGATGAAGTAACTGCAAAAATGGGCTTCAATTTGGCAGATACTGTGAAGATGCAGGATAGGGCACACTTTCTATCTCTTGTTCATTGGATCACATCTACACAATCGTAACAACAATCCCTAGTGATAAAGTGTATTATATGTCATGCTGTTAATCAAAAGACCAGCAGTATGAACCCACCAGGCACTCCATGAGGAGAAAGATGGGCAGTCTAAAAGATTTATAGATTCAAAAAGCAAATATAAGATCATTATGAGTCTGCATTGACGTAACAGCAGTGGATTTGTTAGTTTTCATCCAAAGTTGAAAAGGCCCTGGTGACATTATTCATTATGTGTTGTATGGCTAATCAAAAAGTTGATAGTTTGAACTACCAGCTGCTCCAGGGGAGAAAGATGGGCGGTTTTATCCCTTTAAGATATATAGCCTCAGAACTTCAATTAAAAGTCACCATTAATTGCAATCTGCTTGACAGCAATGAGTTTTTGGGTTTGGTATTTCAAGTTGAAAAGAGGTCTTACAGGTGCTCTCTGAGTGGTCAGCAATTTTACTCAAGTTCAACCAAAATTATTTTTATAGGTAAGACTTGGAGTCAAGGAAAAGGTTGATACTTGAACTCCTCAACTGTTATGCAGTATAGAAATGTAGCAGTTTATGTAAAGATTTGCAGCCTTGGGAATTCAATAGAGCAGTTCTGCTTTGTCCTATAGGACAACTATGAATTGGGTTTGACTTGTTGAGAGTGGGGTTGGTTTTATTTTGGGATAATCCTAACATAATTTAAAGCATGAATGGCATTGCCTTTCTTAGGACTATGTCCAGATATGCGTGTGTGTGTGTGTGTGTGTGTGTGTGTGTGTTTAAAGAATGCCAAACTCCAATGTATAGTTTATTGATTTATTTCTCTAACATTTATTATGTTCATAATGATTTTCAATTTCATCTGCCTCATTTTTGTGACGTATTAAGGGAATATATTCAGTACCAGGCATTGAGGAAATAAAAAATAGGAAAAAAATGACAAGTACATTTCCTTGTCTTATAACTTAAGTCTTATAACAGAAGACTATTGTAAGATTTATAACTCAACAAATTAATACGCAAGATCATTTTGATATTTATAAGAGCTAGAATAAACTAGAACAGAAAACTTCTTTGAAGAGATTATTTTGAAACTGAGACATGAATAAAAAGGAGCTTATCATAATGAAATATGGGAAAGGAGGATACATCAAGTATAAAGAAATGTGTGGGAAGTATTTTTTTAAAATTACAGTTATTGAAAGAGGCAGGGAACATTGGAAAGTGCAATATAGGAGAAGGTCAGAAAAACTAGGAACATTCAGGTTATATTAAGTTTGTAGGACATAGTGAAGATTTTAAATTTTATTTAAAGGACAATGAGAATTTGTCAGGAGGGTTCAAAAGTATGTATGCATCTTGGCACACTGGAAAGTTAAGGCATCTGTTGTTCAAACATATGTGTTGTCTCTGCTTCCTCCCACCCTGTGTGAATCTTACTCTGCCAATGCAAAGTTTGGTTCAAGAACTAGGTTTGATATCTATTTCATCATCATTATCTCAATGCCATTGATTCAGAACTGACTCATAATTCAACTTCCATTGGATTTCTGAGGCTGTAAATAGCAGAAGATGAAATTGTTGTCTTTTTATCTTGGAGTGGCTGATGGATGTACAACAATGAAAGAAAGAAAAATCCAACTTTTCTGTATCCTTTAGTTAAAATTGCAATTGTTGTTGTTGTTGTTGTTTTTATGTGCCATCGAGTCACTTGCAACTCATAGTGACCTTAAACTCTGCTCTGTCCTGTGGAAATCACATTCTCTCTCATACACTCATCCCGATTAACCAGTCACTGAATCAATCCATCTCCGAGAGGGTCTTCCCCTCCTGTGCTCTCTCTCCAACCTCCCAAGCATGATGTCCCTCTCCAACGACGGGTCCCTCTTTACAACATGTCCAAAGTATGTCAGATGAAGCCTCAGAATCCTTGGTTTAGCACTTTCCAGGATGAATCTTTTTTCTTAGCAGTCCATGGTACCCTCAATGCTCTTCTCCAGCACCACAGCTGAAAGGCAGTAATTCTCCTTCTATCGTCCTTGGTCATTGTCCAACTCTCTGATGCATAATAAGTGATCGCGAAGACCATGGCCTGTATCAGATGAACCTTAGTCTCCAGAGAGACACCATTGCTCTTTAGCATTTTGGAGAGGTCCCTAACAGTAGAATTTCCCATTGCAATATGTCTTTTAATTTCCTGGCTGCTGGTACCAAGAGTGTTGACTGTGGAGCCAAGCAAACTAAAGCTGTGAACGATCTCAATCTCTTCGCCATCCATCCTGATGCTGCCAATTGGTCCAGTGGTGAGAATCTTTGTCTTCTTGACATCGAGCCTCAATCCATATTGGAGGCTGTAGTCCTTGACCCTCTGCAGCAACTGCTTGAGGTCCTCCTCAGTTTCAGCAAGCAGGGTTGTGTCACCTGCATAATGTCAATTATTAATAGATCTTCCACCAATCCTGATGCCGCATTTCTCCTCATAGAGCACAGCCTCCCAGATAATCTGTTCTGTATATAGGTTGAAAAGGTATGGAGACAGTACAAACAGCCTTCCCAATTTTGAGCTGTGCAGTGTTTCCTTGCTCTGTTCTGACGACTGTCTCTTCATCCAAGTATAGGTTTTTCACTAGCATGATCAAGTATTCTGGGATTCCCATTCTTCTCAGAATCAGCCACAGTTTATTATCATCCACACAGTCAAACGCCTTTGCATAATCAATGAGACAAAGATAGACATTCCTCTGGTATTCCTTGCTCTCAGCTAAGATCGATCTAACATTAGCTCCAATATTCCTAGTACCACGACCCCTTCCTTCTAAACCCAGCCTGGACTTCCAGCAGTTCTCTGCTGATGTGCGGTTCAAGTCGTTTTTGGATAATCTTCAGTAGAATCTTGCTTGCATGTGAAATTAATGATATTGTTCTATAGTTTCCACACTCTGTTGGGTCACCCTTCTTTAG
>NW_006399800.1:10431321-10442003 GCF_000299155.1 Elephantulus edwardii
GCAGCTCAACTCCCTATTGACTGAACCCCAGATACCTTAAATGTTGTTGGGTGCTGTTGAATTACAATTTGCCCATAGCTGATCCTCTAGTGAATTTCCAGAGGTGGATTATATTCATAGAGTCACTGTGAGTCCTAAGAGAATTGAGGGCACCTAACATTATCAACGTGATACAAACAATTTTGTGGCATATATGTGTCATTGTGAAGGATTCTAGAGACACAAGTAAATTCTTGTAAGAGATGAAACATTTGTTCTTGACATGTATGGCTGCCCAAAATTTATTAAGGTTTAGTGTCCTCTGGATAGTGTTTTAAGTAGAGCATTTTATCAACTTGTTGCAAAAATTTATTCTGGATGTATATAGTAAGTAATTGTAAGAGATTAATAATGGGAGTACTCAGAGAATTGTTTCTGAACGAGAAAGGACAGTGTATTACACAGGGAGGAAGCACTGAAATGACAGATCAAGACAGTGACACAAGGAGACAAAGAGAGAAATCAAGACTAGATTTTACAAACTGAGTCAACACCTTGCTGAAGATTGTACAGGAAAAGAAAAAGAGGCAAATCTAATTTGACTCTGGATTTTCAGTGTGTCTGTTTGTTTGGTTTTTGGTGTTGCCACTAGCGAAGATAGGGATCTTGCAGGACAATCATGTTTGGTCAGTGGGGAAAAGAAAATACTTCCAACAAGATTGAAACAATGGCTACAACAATGAGATGGATAGACTCAAGTACAGCAGTGATTATGATGAGAGATTAAGCACTGGTTCATTCTGTTGTATATGGGATTGTTATGCATGCTAACAGTTTTTATGGCACTCAATAACAAAAACGGCAGTTGGGAAGAGTAGGAATGGGGAGGAAAAAATGAGTTCTTTATTATAAGGTTAGTTTGAGATGTCTGTGAGATATACTGTTCTTTTCTTTTCTTTCTTTCTTTTTTTTTTTTAAAGGAAGCTAAAGAAGCTTTGTTAAGGGCCCGGATTCATTGGTCTGCAGAGAGAGAAACAGGCAGAGGAACAGACAGGAAAACACCACCTTTTCCTTTCTTCTGAGATGTATTTGATTTGCTTCTGCGAAGTCTCACAAGACTTGTTTACAAGACTTTAACAGTTGTTCTGTGTGTCTCTACGTAAACCCCAAATGTGTCAAATGTGTTACTTACAAAGAAAAGACACTGCTTTTAAAGAGTTTATAAGCTACTATGTAGGACTGGACTCATGCTCAAAAAGTTAACTGTTTGGTTGACAAACAAAGGGTTTTGGGTTTGGGTTTTTTCCCCCCACTCAGTTAAGAAGAAAGGAATGGATAGGCATCTACATAATTTGTCATTTAAATGGACTTTGACGGAAAAGTCATGTAAATATATACCCACATCGTCCTACTTTGCAGTCTTACTGCTTAGAAGGAACAAAGTCTAAGAGAAATAAGAGGTATTTATAATCCACACAGATGATATTTTTCAAGAAGAAGAAAAATAATCTCTTAGTAAATGACTCAAAAATTATTTCATAACTCACTCCTACTAAAATATTCCCCCAAATTTTCATGAAGGCAGAGGTCCTGCCTCTAGTTATGTTTTAATTAATTTACATGAGGTTTTTCTCTATTTTGTCATTGTGAAAGTAAATTCTTATTTCATGGGCAACCAAGAATGACTCAATCTAAAACTCTTACGTGCTTTCACCTAAAATTGTAAAGATGACTTACAGTAACCCTATTTTAACATAATAAAACTTCGGCCAATACTGCACCATCCTCATATTCTCTGTTGTGCCCATTGTTACAGTCTTAATCTGTGTTAATCTGTCTCTCTGAGGGTCTTCCTCTCCTTTGCCAACCCTCCACCCTTCCAAGTATGCTGCCCCTTTCTATAGACCAGCCCCTCCCGACAAGTTGTATTCTTGCTTCATTTATTTTTGTCATTGTAAGGATAGTCTCCACTCTATGATTTGTTTAATTTTCCATAAAGATTTGGTGGCCTGTAATTATTTCCTCAACTTTTGTTTCATATATTGTACTGCAGCTTTTTTATCTGGCCCATACTAATCCTTACAATAAAGGTTTTCCTCGTGTGATTCTATATTCTGAGATAAACCACAGATTAATTATTAAAAAATGTCTATTTCTTCAGGAGTTCAGAACTAAGGATGCATAGTGGAGTGGACCTGGGGGGGCGGAGGGATTGTAAAATAATGTGGGAACTTTTATCTTTCAAAGAAAAGAGTGTTCTGGGGGTTGGGGAGTGGGCAGGGAGAAAAGTGCAACAATGAATGAAAGGAAATCCAAAGTCTCTGTAAATTTTCATTAAAATTAATTTAAAAAATTATAAAAAATGTCTATTTCCCAGAGCATCCTTTCATATTCCACTCAGATGAACAAAATAGCTCTCAAATGAATAGAAACTCTTGTTATATACCATATTTACATCACACTCCTGGTCATCTCTACTTAACTTACATGAATAGTTTAAATAAAGAACTTAAGATAACCTTAGGGATAAATTGGTTATGTCACTTTCTACATGGTTGGTGATTCACATTGAATTTTTTATTAGAAACATTTTAAACTATTTAAAACATTTTAAAATATTCACAGAAAATTAATATGCTAAAATTAAATTTGAAAGATTATTTTCCATTTGTGATGATGTCATCAACACATCACTTGAGGACATTGCCCATAATTATTCTAATCTGGCGTAACAGACAAAAATACATCCCCAAAACCCCACCTTTCAAAATCACACTCCTATTTCTCCAGGCAGTTTTCCCTGGCATTACATACATCCTGCAGTCACTTTGTCCCTAAACTGTCCATGTTTATTATCTCTCATTTCAGTATTTCTTTTCCTTGTTTTGGCTTCTTTTAATTCTAGTGCAAATTTCAGAGTTTCTTTTGACATCTATTTTAGGTTTGTGGGTTTTTTTCCTCCCTGTTTTTCTAATGACCTTTTATGGTTTTATTTTTCAGGGATGGTATCCTTGATATCATTTCACAGTTTAACTGCTTTTCAGTCATTAATGTTAAGGGTGTCAAATCTATTTTTGAAATGTATTTATTTAGTTGTGATGGACCCAAAATCATATTTTAGTTCTTTGGGACTTGTTTTCTATTTCTTCAGGAAGTAACATACGATCAGAAACTAGTCACAATGAAGAAGGTAAAGCTGTATTGAAAGTATAGGCAAAAATTAAGGACCCGGGAATTGATGGAATGCCAATTAATGTGTTTCAACAAACAGATACAATCCTAGAAGTGCTCCCAAGCCAATGTGAAGACATTAAGAAGATGGTCACCTGGGCAACTGACTGGAAGAGGTCAATATTTGTTCATATAAAAAAATCCAACAGAGTAAAAAAAAACCCCAATATATAATTAATATCACATGCTTATAAAATCTTGCTGAAGGTTATTTAGAAATGAATGGAAAAGTACGTGGACAGGGACCACCAGAAAGTCAAGTTAGATACATAAAAGGCTGTGGACCTAAGAATATAATTGTTTATGTTAGATGAATCTTGGTTAAAAACAATTAATACCAGAAAGGTGTTTACTTGTGTTTTATTAATTATGCAAATGTATTTAAATGTGTGAGTAAAAAAAAACTATGGCCAACATTGAGAAGAATGGCAATATCAGAACCCTTAATTGTGCTCAGAAGAAACTTAAGTCTAAACCTATACTTAACAGTTGCCAAGCGGAACAAGAGAACACTGTAGGGTTTAAAATCAAGAAAGATGTGTGTCAGGGTTGCATCTTTTCTCTGAACTTATTCAATCCATATGCTGGGCAAATAATTTGAGAAGATGGGCTATATAAAGAAGGACATAGCATCAAGACTGAAGAAGAACTCACAACCAACAAACCTACACAGAGGCTGCAACTTTGCTTGAAGAAGATAAAAAATGACAGCCTTCGATATGGGTTACATATCAGCATAGAGAAAACTCCTCACCACTAGATTAGTAGGCCCATTATCATAAATGAAGAGAAGATGGAGCTTGTCAAGGCTTTAATTTTTCTGGATTCATAATCAATACCCATAGAAGCAGTCAAGCACACAGAAGGTGTGTTGCCTTAGGAAATCTGTCAGTGGCCTCTCCAAAGTGCTAAAGAGCAAGGATATAAAGTTTAAAAATTAAACTGTGCCTGATCCAAGCCATGATCTTTTCAATTGTTTCCTTTACAAGTAAATGTTGGACAGAATCAATACCTTTGAATTATGGAAATGGAGAAATGTATTGATTATCCCAAGTGTGTCTTTGAAGAAATATAACTATGATGCCCTGTAAGGCAAAGATGGTAAAATTTCATCTCATTTGAAATTTCAAAACATACATAGAGCATGTTTTTAAGAGGGCTGGGTTCTTGGAAAAGATTCCATTCTGAAAAAGGTAGAGGAGCAGTCAAAGAAAGGCACATCCTCAGAATCATGGTTTGACATAGGATGGTGGCATTGGACGGAGGCAATGGTAGAGGCTGTGAGGAAGGCACAGGATATGACAAAGTTTAGATCTATTATTCCTAGAATCACTATGAGTTGTAGCAGACTCATTGGCACCTAACAACTAGAACTAACAAAAGTTAGAATAGGTGTAACTGTAACAACCTACCTCTCAGATTGTTTTTCGGACCTATTTTAACCCACAATAGGACTTTAAGCTAGTCAAAGCCAATTGAATCATGGTCGGTTAAGGGACCTCGATTTTATAGGTGAACTGGAACAACAACAAAAATTACAGGGTAGAACGCTGCAATGGGGCATTCAGAAGAGGTTTAGTGAGGCCTTTCAGAAGCTAGTTGTGGGAGATTAGATATATGACAAAATAACAGAGAATGATGCAGATACAAAGTGGTGGTGTTAGTCATCATCTTCAACCCTAGTGCTACTGTTTCTCACTCTGTGGGCAGGTTTCTTGGTTGCTACCAGTACAATGCTGTAAGCAGGAGATTAGATTTCAAGCAGGACTGTAATCCATGATTTTTTTCTATTTTGACTATCACTGGTTCATCTAAATATTGATAGTTTGTTCTGGTGTTGCTTTTTGATTGAAATCATGATTGAAACAGTCTGAAGCCCTAGCCTGGGAAGTTGGTGGCAGTTCAGTGTGAGTACCAGAGAAGTCCTGGTTATAATAATTTCGAAATTATGTTAAGTTTTATAACATAACATAATGTTAGGTTTTATAGGTCTATTCTTGCTATACTTTATTTATCCTATTATAATCAGTGTTTCTTCACTTACAACAGGTTCAGAGAAAGACAGAGAAAGAGTAAAAAAATTGTAACCTTGAAAATTTTCTAGCTGCTATAAGCATCCTGTATATTAACAGAGTTTTAAACCAACTTTATGCTTCTTTCTGACATTTCTACAAAAGTAAACATGGAGATGTTCAATTAATCTTGACCTAAATTTAGTTTCCTCATACTTAAGAAAATAACATTGAATTCATAAAAGAAGAGAAAAATGCATCTCAATTTAATACTCATTACAAGCATATTAATTAGAGATGTGAGTTCATCACTAAGTGGGCCAAGTCTTTTCAAATCTTCTGTAATAATCTCGAGGTAAAATGAACAAATCAACCTCAGTGTTTTGAATCCTTTTAGGATACCGACAGTGATGTTATAAATAGAAATAATGCAAAACCATTATTATTTTCTAACCAAACAAGGATTTGCTTAAATATATACCAGAATTAAATTGAAAACTAGCAATTTAGAACTGAGGACAACCTAAAGCATTTGCTGCAGAGGATCATTGATTATAGTTTGCAGCATGGATTGAAGTTCAATATCAAATTTAAAAAAGGTTCTCACCCCTGAACTAATTGACAGCACCATGATAGATTGAGAAGAGATTGAGATTGTTAGCAATTTCACCTTGTTTGGTTATATAATCAACACTCTTGGAACCAGCAGTCAAGAAATGGAGAGATAAATTGCATTAGAAAAATCTGCTGTCAGGGACCTCTCCAGAGTGCTGAAGAGAGAGGGTGTCAGTATAGAGACTACGGTGCGCCTGATTCAGGTCATAGTCTTTACAATTACTTGCTAAGTGTCAGAAAGCTGTACTATGACCAAGGATAAGTAAAGAACAATAGATTCCTTTGAGTTCTGGTGCAGGAAAAGTGTTCTGAATGTACCATAGACTGCCAAGAGAAGTAAAAGGTCTGCTCTTTTGAAGCAAAGATTTTGAGACTTAATCTCACATACTTTGGGCATGTAGCCATGCGAGACCAGTCTTTGGAGAATGATTTCTTCCTGGAAAGAGTGGAGGCATAGTGCAGGAGAGGAAGATCCCAGATGAAATAGATTGACAATGACTTGAGGTAATAAGGGTAGATGTGTCAGAGACAACAGTATTAGTTCAGGATAGAGCAAGGTTCAGAGCTATTGTTCATAGGATCATTATGAGTCATAGTTTGACTTGACAGCACATAACAACAACAACAACAAGCTACTAATGTAAACATAAAGTTACAGGTAAAAATAAACACAGAAGAGCAACCACTCAGTCCAACAGTCAATAAGCCTTAAGCTGTTTACCAAGAACATTCTAATACCTATTTAGAGAATGGATTATATCTTTTTGTAGTTGAATAAAATTAAAAAGATTAATATTCCATAAAATATTAAAACTATAGGAAGTTGAAATTTTAGTACACATAATTTTTTAAAAAGAGCCTACAAGATAATGTGTTTATTACCTATGCGATCTTTCTCAAGTGGGGTGTAAAATTATGAGGAAAAGAATTGGTTGGCTCACATCCTTCTAATTATCAGTCTCTTTTATGTATCTTTCAAGGATTATAAAGTACAGGGATTGGCTGATTAAAGTGAAGTCCTTACTCCTTAGCAATTTAAAGAGGCCCTTGGTAGCATATTTTTCCAATGTAAGACATCTTTTGATTTCTTGATTACTACTATGAGTGTATTGATTATAGCCGTCAGTATGGATTACAACTCATAGAAAGAATATATAATCCTCAAAGCTGTACCAATAGGCAATATCATTATTAAATGATGAAAATGTTTATTTCATCAAGAGTTTTATCTTACTTGGACCTATGAATAATACTCATGGTTGCAGAAGTCAAAATATTGTATGGATAAAAATGTTCCCAAATACATCCTAAAAGAGATAAAGAACAAACTTTTAGGACTAAGATATGCCTAACTGAAGCTGTGGTATTTTCGGTCTCCTCATATTCATATTAAAGTTGGACAATGAATAAGATAAACCAAAGAAGAATTTGAATTGTGCTGTTGGGGAAGAATATGAAATATACTATAAACTACCAAAGTAGTGTTATGTCAATGACAACAGCCTTCAGAGTGGTTTGCGCTTCAACATCTAGAAGATAAAGATCCTCACTATAAGCACAATGTCAACAAACTGACATTTTTTAATGATTTCATCTTGCTTGGATCAACAATCAACACCCTTGGTTTCAGCAGTCAGGAAATCAGGAGATACATTGCATTGGGCAAGTCTACTCTCAGGGACCTCTCCAAAATACTGAAGAGCAATGATGCCATTCTGAAGACTAACGTGTGCCTGATACAGGCCATGGTCTTCTCAATCACCTGCTATGCATCAGAGAGTTGGCAAATGAATAAGGATGGCAGAAGCAGAATTGATGTCTTTGTGTTGTGATGCTATAGAAGAGTATTGAATATCCTGTGAACTACCAAAAAAGATACAAGTATGTCCTGGAAAACGTGAGGCCAGAGTATTCCTTGGATGCAAGGATAATGAAGCTTCATCTTTCATACTTTGAATATGTTGGTAGGTGAGACTATTTCTTGGAAAGAGACATCATGCTGGGAATGATGAATGATCAGCCAAGGAAAACAAGACATCCAACAAAATGAACTCACACTGTTCTAGTGTCTCAAAGATGATGAGAATAGCACAGGATAGGGCTGGTTTCAGGTTGGCTGTTCATGAAGTCATTATGAGTCATATTTGACTCAACAGCATCAAACAACAACAACCAAAAGAGCAAACAAATCTGTCTTGTGAGAAGCACAACCAGAATGCTCCTTAGAAGAAAGAATGCTTGAGACTTTGTTTTACATATTTTGGATGTATTATCAGGCGGACCTACCTCATAGAGAATGGTATCATGCTTAATAAAGTTGTTAGCTGCTGTCAAGTTGACCATAACTCTTAATGACCCTCTGAACAACAGACATGAATTTTGTCCTATCCTATCCCATCCCCACAATCTCGGACACACTAAAGCTCCTTGCTGTAGTCACTGTTCAGTCCACCTGGTTGAGGAGCTTCCTCTCTTTTGCCATCCCTCCACCTTTCCAAGCATGATGTCACTCTGCAAGGACTAACCTCTCTTAGTAACATGCCCATAGTATGTAAGTTGAAGCTTCATTGTCTTTGCATCCAGGGGGCACTCTAGTTCTTCAAGACATATCTGTTGGTTCTTTTGACAGTCCATGGGTTATTCAGTACTGTTTCCTAACATCACAGTTCAATGGCATCAGTTCTTCTGTCACCTTTTTTCATTGTCCCGTTCTCAGTTGCACAGCATATGATTGAAAAAACCATGAAAATCAGGCACATCTTTGTCCTCAAATTCATATCATTGCTCCTAATAATTTGAAAAGGATGCTGACTGCAGACTTTCCCAGTGCAATGTCTCCTGATCTCCTGACTGCTGGTACCAAGTTTATTGATTATGGATCCAAGTAAGATGAAGTTGCTGACAGTTTCAAACTTTTCTCCATCAATCATGATGCTTACTGGTTCAGTAGTGAGAATTTTTGTTTTCTTCACATTGAGATGCAATCTATATTGAAGGCTGCAATTTTTTATTTTCTACAGCAAGTGCTTCAAGTCCTCCTCACTCTAAACAAGAAACGTTGTGTTATCTTCATAAAGGATATCTATGAGTCTTTCCTCCAATCCTGATGCCATATTCTTCTTAGAGTCTAACTTATCAAAGAGTTTTTTCAGTATACAAATTAAATACGTATTAAGAAAGAATACAACCCTGAGGCACAACTTTCTTAATTTTAAACCATATAATGTTCCCTTGCTCTATTTGCACAGTAGCTTCTTGGTCATGAGCACATTAAGTGTTTGGAGATTCTCATTCTTCTCAGTGTACCCATATTTATTATAATCCACATAGTCAAATGACTTTTCACAGTCAATAAGGTCAAAAGAGACATTCTTCTGGTATTCTTTCAGCCAGGATATCAGACATTGACAATGATATTCCTGGTGCCACAGCCTCCTTTAAATTCAGCTTGAATGCCTGGAAGTTCTCTATCTATGCATTTTTCTAGCCATTTTTGAATGACCATAAGCATATTTTGCATATATGTGGTATTAATGGTATTGTCTGATAATTTCCAAGTTCCATTGGATCACCTTTCTTGGAAGTGGGGGAAAAATATGGATCTTTTCCAGTCAGTTGGTCAATAAAAAAGAGAACAACTCTCAATGAGATGGATTGGTATAGTGACTGTAACCACGGACTTAAGCAGAGCAGAGATATTGAGGACACTGTACAAGCAGGCAGTGTTTAGTTTTGTTATACAGAGGTTCATTATGATTTGGAGCTGACCTGATTACCCTTACGAACAATTTATTTAATGCTCAACACTAACTGTTGTATGAATGTCTGTCTAGATAATTTGGCCCTTTGAACTCCTTTCTCTGATTGATAGGAGGGGTTTATGAGAGTAATATAATCTGAGCTCATAGTTTTCATACTAATTTATCTGTGCCCTTTATATTTGAAAGTAAATTTTTAGCAGTTTGTTTCCTTAAAGATATGCAGTATCAAAAATCCTGTGGGGTTGTTCTGTCCCATAGAGCACCTGGCTCAGGCTGGTTTCTCTAAAAAAGTCAATCCTTTGAAGTTTGGAATTGAGTTGATTCCAATGGATTTGGGAGGTTAAGATTATACATTCAACTTCAGTTGATACTGCCCAAGAGTTTTTCAAAGTGGAATTTTAATTGCTTCACATCCTTTCCTATGGTTGGTATTTTTTATCTTTCTCTTTTTAAACTTATGAGGCGGATCTGTATCTCATTGCCAGAGTTTTGAGATGTTTTCTTTTTTTTTCTTTTTGAGTATTTTTATTTTGAAGTAATTTCAAACATCTTGTAAAAATTCTAAAATTAGTCAAAGAATTCCCTCATATCCTTCACCCAAATTCCTCAAATGTTAACACCCACATAGAAATCTGTATATTATTTTTGTCTGGGAATTTGCACAAATTATGTTCCTTAATCTTTACATACATCAGTAGGTTACTTCCTCCTCAAAATAAGGGTTTTCTCTTACATAAGTACAGAATGCCCACTGTCATTGAATTTCTTTAATTCAAAGTGACCCTATATGAAAGAATAGACTTGGTTTATATGGTTTCCAAGGATGCAGTCCTTTACAAAAGGAAGGCTGCTACATGCTTTTCCCATGGAACCAGTGGTTGGTTCAAAACAACAGCTATCTTACTAGCAGCTGAATTTTAACCATTGTATCACTTTATTTTTGTTAAGTGTTGTTGCATCAAGTAGTGAACCTTTAAACCATAGATCTATCTGTGCCATTTTTATTATCTCTGACATACTTGATCCCACTGCTGCTGCCACTGTGTCAATCCATTTCTTTGAAGGTCTTCCTTTCTGTGCTAAC
>NW_006399800.1:10445202-10464491 GCF_000299155.1 Elephantulus edwardii
GACTGCTGACATTTTCCTTTTGACCAGTGTCTCTTGAGTTTAGTTGAGCTGTCTCCAAGGGAAGGTGCCGTGTCCTGTAGAACTCCTGAGTGGATTATGTTTCTCCCTTCCGCCCAGGAGCACACCGGAAATGCTGGGTACCTTTGAAAAACGCCTCTTCATCTCTTATCCTGGACATAATGATAGAAAAAAATCAAAACATTGAAAGTGATGTGTGGTAAGGAGTTGTGCTGACAACTCAAATGGTTAGTATCTATCAGTTTGTCCATGAAAGAAAGATGAGTAATCTCTTCCTGTGTGATTTATAGCCGCTGAAAACTCACTGGAGGCTCACCTATGAGTTGCCTCTGACTCAACAGCATATAAGAACAACAGCAATATCTTACCAGCTATGTCCTGATAGTTCATGATAAATGGGTTCCATGTTACACATTTCAAGCCTTCCTTTTGTACAACTTTATTGAAGAATTCTACTGGAGCTTTCACCTCTCTGCCAATTTGAATCGATCAGCAACAACTCCAAAATATCATGAACTGTCTCCTCTTGTATTATTTGCAGGCTCAAAAAACCTGCTTGAGGGTCGGCTATGCATCAATTCTGCCTCTATGGCAATGTGGTTTGTTTGTTTGCTTGCTTGCTTTTAATTTGTTTTAAAAAGATTTCTGTTCCATTTTATAATCCAGCTATTGATAAATTTCATAATAATCAAATGCTTATTTTCTAACAACTTTCAACTCAACTCATTGCTGATGCTCCAGTGGGTTGTGTGACCCATAAATCACATGCACAGATATTGCCCATCTTTCTGCTGAGGAGCTGTTGGTAGGTTGAACTGTCAGTGACCTCCCCTTTGCGTTAGCCGTGCAACTCCTTACTCACTAGGCCTCCAGAACATCCTCGAACTTTTTAATGATTTTTTTTTTATTTTATTCATCCACTGTTACACTTTTATCCCCTCCCAACCCTCCTGCCTCCCCCCAGTACTCTACCCTCTTGGAGAAGTAAAAGAAAAATTCTTTCATTGTTTTACAAACCCTCCCCCCAGGTCCACTCCACTATGCCGCCTTCACTCTGGACTCCCGTCATGACAGAAATACCTAATCTCATACCCCTTTTAAACAGTTCTCCCTCATCTGTTTCAATGCAGTATACTTTATTTATCCCATCCTTCTCAGTCTCCCCCCAACCAAAAGGTCAGTCCTGTTTTACAACAGTGGCACATTTGTCTTTTTGTGACTGAGATACTTCATTCAGCATAATGTCCTCCAGGCTCACCCATTTTGAATAATATTGCATGAGTTCCTTGTTTTTCAATGCAGCACAGCATTCCATTGGGTGAATATACCAGAGCTTCTCTATCCATTCGTTTGTTGATGGGCACTTAGGTTGTTTCCAACACCTTGCTATTGTGAACAAAGCCACGATAAACATGGGTGTGCATTTAATAAACTTATTTTTAGAAATATACTGTTACTTCATAGTTATTTGAAAATATTAACTGTGCCTATTTAATTTAGATTTATTTTAAACCAATCTTTTTTGTCTTGAATATAACTCTATTTTCTTAGGTTTAAACCTTCCATGTTTTATAGTATGAGGACTCTCTTTCATGGTTTGATTTCCTATAAATATTTAGTTGGTGTCTTTTATATGTACAGCTTGCCATTCAGAGTTCCTCCTCCCATGTGTGAGTGTTGAATTTGGCAAGTTGTTCCCAGTGACTGTGAAGAGTTGGTAGGACTCATTCAAGGAAGTTGCATTTTGTTATTTCTCTCCAATGACTAATACAGAACAGTAAGATGTGCTTTCAGAGAGGACAGGCTCTTAGCACATCTTTTAGGGTATTCTCCTTCCAGTTCCTTCAGATGTACCATCCACCCAAGATACTTGCCCACCTTTTTCTCAAGCACTCACTCAAAGTGCTCTTCATAGGTGTGGAAACATCTTAATAGATACTGAAATCTGTCTATGCTGTCTAGCCCAAGGGGATAAAAGAAAAGGTAAGTGGGAGAATGGTAGTGCCTAGCTGATCTGACCCCACATGAGACCTTCCTCTTGTCCTTGGATCTGATATCTTCATCCTGGAAGGACCCCCACAGAAATGCAGATCTTTTGGAAGTTTAATTTCTTACATATAGTTCGGGCTATGTGCCTTCCCCTCTTTTTCTTTCTGTGCCATCAACTTTTTGAAATTTGCTGATTTTACATTGTTTCTGATTGACAAATTCACTTTAAATTATTTTGTCTGCTAAATTTCAAGCATGTTATCACTTTCTCAGTACCATATAAACTTCTTACAAAATATTAAGAAGTGAATTTCAAAATGGTTCCTATGTTTTGTAGTGGTAATGATGGGGTAATTAGAAATAATAACTATACATTTGCAGATGAGAGAACTAATTTGCATATCATCCACTTATATTACAAAAGTTTCAGAACCGTATTTTCCCCAAACCCTAGTTATCACTGTGAAATTATGGGGAATAAATATGCTGATTGAAGCCCAAAAGCGACAGCTTGCTTCCCTCATTCATGGCCCACTCACATCACTGGAGCATATAACCTACACTTTAGCTGAAAACATCAGCTGCAGAATTTACCTGAACTTTTCCATTCTCTAGATTCCTGGAGTTGTTCCTTTCTGGCCATTCAATCTCAGGTTAAACTAAGTGATACTTCTTTAGAAAGTCTTTCACTCATCATCCAAACTATAATAGCACCCACTTCCTTGATTACACGATACTGTATCAATTCTCTGCATAGCATTTTCATTAACTCAAGGTGGATGATTTTAATCTGTGGCCGTTAGGCCTGGTTTTAACTGTTTTTGGTCAAACATTCTTCTAAGTGGTATAGCACTGGTCAGTCCATTTGCTGTACGTGGTTGCTGTGTTGCTAAACACTGTGACAAATGCAATAATGGTTATCCATGGTGGGCAGTGTTTGGTGGAGCTTCCTGATTAAAACAACCTTGGAAGCAGGAGTGGCATCCACTTCTGAAATGACTTGCCTCTGGAAACTCTATGAACAGTGCTCAGGTCTTTCATTTATTGGGCTACTATGAGTTGCCTATGACTTGATGGCATTTAACAACAACAACAACTACTACACTAAGGAAAGTTTTGATGAAACAAAATCTGAAATTGGAGACAGTGAGTATACTCTATAGTAAAAAATCATCTTGGATAAGTGTATTTTTAACAACAATTAAGAGCTTAAGATTAAATTGCTGAAAGATTATAAGCAATAATTTTTATTACTTTCATGTACTTGCCTTTAGTCAACTCTTTTCCACTTCTTATTTTTAAATATGCATGTTTAATCAAATGTTTCTTGTGAAACATATGCTTTGACCAGGAAGTAGTCCTCAACAGAGCAAGTAACACTTCATGGTTCAAAATCAGGAAAGGAGTATGTTAGGGATGCGTCCTGTCTCCATACCTTTTCAATTTACTATTTGCAGGACAGAACATTTGGAGGGATGGGCTTTATGAAGAACAATGTGGCATCAGGATTGGAGGAAGACTCATCAACAGCTTGTGATATGAAAATGACACAACCTTGCTTGCTGAAACTGAGGAGGACCTGAAGTGCTTGCTGCAGAAAGTCAAGGACTATAGTCTTCAATATGAATTGAAGCTCAACATCAAGAACACAAGGATTCTCACCCCTGGGCCCATCGGCAGCATCATGGTAAATGGAGAAGAGATTGATATTGTTAACAACTTTAGCTTGCTCAGCTCCACGATCAACATTCTTGGCACCAGCAGTCTAAAAATCAAAAGATTAATTGTAATGGGAAAATCTTGTCAGAGACCTCTGCAAAGTACTGAGATGCAATGACATCAGTTTAGAGACTAAGTTGTGCCTGATCCAGGACATAGTCTTTACAATTATTTGTTATGCATCAGAGATCTAGACAATGACTAAGGATGACAGAAGAAGACAAGATGCCTTTAGTTGTGGTGCTAGAGAATAGTATTGGAGATACCAAGGACCAAGTTTCTCCTTGGAGGCAAGGATTTTGAAGCTCTATCTCACATACTTTGGGCATGTGGCCTCCACCGATTCTTAGGGAAGGACATTATACTCTCAAGGGTGGATGGATAGTGCAGGAAAGTAAAACCCTGGATGAAATGGATTGACACAATAACTGGGGTAATGGAGGTAGGTGTACCAGAGTCAGTGAGACTGGCCCAGGATTGGACAGGTTTCTAAACTGTTGTACATAGGGTCACTATGAGTTGCATGTGACTTGATGTCACATAACAATAACAACAACAATCAATCAACTGTTTAGGATTATGAAATCCTATTTATTTTATTATTTTGTGGGTAATTATCAAAGCATTTTGCTTAAATAGAAATTACAGAAAGATATTTTTAGAAATTACAATAATGGTTATGGAATTACAACCATGTGTGTGATACATGTATAGAAAGATAAGAAACCTCCTCCAGAACTATTTACAGCCCAAGAAACCCAGTGGAGGGTCAACTATGAATTGATTTCAGTTTTTGAATTGTTGAATTAAGTTGTTGAATTGACCCCACCCTGTGATGATTCTAAATGATATAAATATTTATTTGTTTATTGATTAGGAACTCAGGGTGAGTATGCTATTGAGAGAGAAAGGAAAATTGCATTGGAACAAAAGGTCAACAATCTGTTTATGCAATACCTAATCTGACCCTTTTGACTTCAGAAGGTACCTTCAGAGTGCCACTTAGCTTATTTTCCCACCAGAAAAATAATCTCTAAGTAGTCTTTTAACTTGCTCTGGGATCAAAAAGAGCCTCAGCTACAAGAATAAGCAGTATATATAACTTAAGAATCAGAAAGAACTATGCAATTAGGAAATAGAAAATTTCAGAAAGAGTTTCCAAGATAAGCTCTATTTTCTAGTATTCCTTGATTTCAATCAGTTCAAGAGCTAGGTATTCTGAAATTACTTTATGGTTGAACTTATGCTGGCAAACAAGAAAAGGAGAGAAGGCCTATTGCATAACAGTTCTTCTGCCAGCCATCATTAATGGTGACCTGACTTTCTTGTTATCTCATCTCCATCACCATGAGTAAAGGCTTTCCTGATCCTGGAGAGGGTTAAACCAGGCTGCTCCTTAGAGGCAAGGATTCTGGGGCTTCGTCTGACATACTTTGGACATGTTGTAAGGAGAGACAGGTCCTTGAAGAGGGACATCATGCTTGGGAGGGTGGAGGGACGGCGCAGGAGGGGAAGACCCTCTATGAGGTGGATTGATTCAGTGACTGGGGTAATCGGGATGGGTGTGTCAGAGGCAATGCGATTGGCACAGGATAGAGCAGGGTTTAGGCCTGTTGTACATAGGGTCGCTATGAGTCGCAAACAACTCGACAGCACATAACAACAACAATATTGAACTCTCTCTCACATACTGAGAACATGTTGTCAAGAGAGGCCAGACCTCAGAAAAAGACATTATGCTGTGAAAAGAGGAGGGTCAGAGAAATACAATAAGACCTTCAACAAGATGGCTTGATATAGTGACTGTAACAATGGGTTTGAGTTATCAGAGATGGTGCAGATGGTGTGGAAGACGGCAGTGTTCAGATCTGTTGTTCCTAGGCTCACTAGGAGTTATAGTTGATTAAATGTCACCTAACAGCAACAACAGCCACACATATAACATAGTATTTATAAATATTCCAAGATTCTCAGATAATTATTGTGCCAGGCTGAGATTGATGACAAGGTTGAGTAACAATAATTGTTCCCTTTGAACTTTCTCTTATTCCTCATACCATATTGAAAAGGATTCAAGAAGTAGGCCTTTAGAAGATGAATACTCATAAAGTGCTTTCACCTGAGAAGACTATGCTCATATTTCTTCTATCTTTCCTAACAATAAAGAATGTTATTACTTTGTCAGTACACCACCATTCCGTGAGACAGGTTATAAAGAGCCTTAAGGAAATGATAGAACAGTGATATTAAACTTATAGTACCACAAAATTTAGAAAATTTAGTAAGAGAAGAGGCCTTGGATTAATGCAATCTAGGTTCTAACTCCTCAGTAGTGAACTGTTCATTCATTCTCATTTATTGCAAATGTCCATACCCACAAAGGCAATATTTAGACCGTAGCAAAGATGGAAATGGTGGTTCACAGACACATTGCATTTAGCTTTTTTCAGTGCTTTCTTCTCTTTGCCCAATTTCACTCTTATCCTTAATTTATTTTCTTATTCTCCCTTGATGTTTAGAATCCTTGGGTGATACAAAAGGTTAATATGCTTATCCGCGTAATAAATAGTTGATATTTTACACCCACTCAAAAGTTTCTTAAAAAAAAATTCTTGATGATCTACTTCCAAAAAAACCATTCGAAACATTACAGCACCCTTCTACTCTGCTAAATGGATCAGGGAGGACCTGATGACAAATAGTTCCTTAAATTTAAATTAAATCACAGTACTGTGAGAGTACACATGAAAAGGAATATTTTTCAGATTTGCATGTTTTTAAGATTCTCTTGGAAAGTGAAGACATAGAGTGGTACCAGATCCATTTTCTATATGACAGCTGTCATGTTTTTAGATTGGTTCACTTAATAATATTATTTGAAATTTCCTGCTGCATCATAGAATATGTGTGGAGAAAAAAAATGCTAACCAAATCATTTAAGAATCTGGACTTTATGAAGAAAACTGTGATATCAGGACTGTTGAAGATTTGTCTATGGCCTGCATTATGCAGATGACACAACTTTGCTTGCTGAAAGCAAGGAGGACTTGAGGCACTTGCTGCAGAAGATCAAAGACTATGGCCTTCAATATGCATTACATCTCAACGTTAAGAGAACAACAATTCTCAATATTGAGCCAATGGGCAATATCATAATAAATAGAGAAAAGATTGGAATTGTAAACAACTTCTAATCCTACTTGCATCCACAAGCAACACCCTTAGTACCAGTGGGACACCAGGAGACATACTACATTGGGAAAGTATTAAGTCAGAGACCTTTCCAAACTTCTGAAGAGCAATAAATGCCAGTTTAAAGGCCAAGGTGTGCATGATTCAAGTGATGGTCTTCCCAGTTACCTGCTATGTATCTAAGAACTCGACAGTAAATAAGAATGGCAGAAGAAGAATCTATACCTTTGAGTTGTGGTGCCGGAGAATAAATATGCCATGGGTTGGCAAAAGAACAAACAAATACATCTTAGCGAAAGTGCAGCCAGAGTCCTACATGGAGGTAAGGATGGCAAAGCTTCATCTCACATACTTTAGGCATGTTGGAAGGAAAGTCTGTTCCTTTTAAAGAGACATAGTGTTTCGAAAAGTGGAGAGTCAGCAAAAGAGGAAAACCTTCAAGGACATAGAGTGGCTATGACAATGGACGCAAGTGTGATTGGGATATTAAGGATGGCACAGGACAGGGTTTAGATTTGTTATTCATACAGGTACTATGAGTTGTATTCGAACTCAATTAGCATCTAACAACAACAAAAACATAGCCTCATATCACCAATGTTAAAAGAAGATGGAAGGCGTATACAGACTTTACCAAAATGCATTCACTTTCACAGATGAATTTCATTAAACAGCATATGATCAATAGCCTATGGTGAAGAAAGAGGCATTTCAAGCTGTTCTGAAGGAACTGGCAAAAGTAAGGCCCCAGGAATTGACAGCATACCAACTAACATATTTAAATAAACAGATGTAGCCCTGGACACACTCACCAGGTTGTGACAAGAAATCCAGTGGACAAATACTGACCAACTGACTAGAAGAGATCCATATTTATTCCTATTTAAAAAAAAAAAGATGATCCGAGAGTGTAGAAACTATTGAACAATATCACTAATATCGTGCACAGGCAAAATCCAGTTGAAGATTTTCCAAAAATGACTGGGACAATACATTAACAGACAACTATTAGAAATACAAGTCAGGTTTAGAAGAGGTCATGGTACCAGAGACATTATCACCAATGCCACACGGATCTTGGCTGAATGAAAAGAGTACAAGGGGAATATTTATTTGTGCTTAATTGACTATTCAAAGGCATTTGACTGCACAAAAAATTGTGGCTAACCTTGAGAAGAATAGGAATCCCAGAACACTTAATGTCTTCATGCAAAACCTATACTTGGATCAGGAAGCAGTTGTCAAAACAGAGCAAGGAAACACATATTTCAAAATTAGGTAAAGAATGTGTCTTATCTCCATACCTTTTCAATCTATATGTGGAACAGATCATTCGAGAGGTTGAACTTTGAGAGGAGGAGTGTGGCATCAGAATTGGAGAATCATCCACAACCTGTGTTATGCAGATGATACAACCTTGCTGGCCCAAAATGAGGAGGACTTGAAGCCTTTGCTGCAGAAGGTCAAGGACTGTACATAGTCTTCAACATGGGTTGACGCTCAACATCAATAATGCAATGATTCTCGCCACTGCACCAATTGGCAGCATCATGATAGAGGGAGAAGAGATTGAAGTTGATAACAATTTCAATTTGCTCAACTCCACAATCAACTCTCTTTGCAACAGCAGTCAGGAAATTTAAAGATATATTGCATTGGATAAGTCTTCTATCAGGAACATCTCCAGAAGCCCGAGGAGCAATGATGACAGTCTGGAGACGAAAGTGCACTCAATCCAGGTCAAGGTTTTCGCAATTACATGTTATCCATCAGACAGCTGGATAATGACTAAGGATGACAGAAGATGAAGCAATGCCTTTGAGTTGTGGTGCTGGAGAAGAGTATTGAACATACAATGGACTGCTGAGCAAACAAACTGGTCTGTCTTGGAGATGGTGAGATAACAGGGTTACGTGTGTTGGAGACAGTGAGATTGGCTCAGAATAGGGTAGGGATAGGTCAGGGTTCAGAGCTATTATGCATAGGATTGCTGGGAGTTGTGATCAACTCAATGACATATAGCAACAACAACCAGTTAACCTGAAGCTGGATAAATTACCTTCTGTTTTCAGACTGTGCTTTTTTCCATTAAAGTTGGTGTTTTTTATATTTTGGGGGTTTTATGTATTTTTCTCCTTCTAGTATTCCTTTTATGTGGTATGCAAAAAATGTGGGCTAAATTATATTAATAGTTGAAACAAAAGGCAAACTGAACTCCAAATACTTTATTTTAAAATCTATGATGTTTCTGTCTTGCATAATGTCAGTAATTCAATAGACTTACTTTGTATCTACTGTATTTTAACATCGATGACATAGAAAAGAAATAAAGTAGATCTGGCTCACAGGGAAGTGAGAATGAGAGACAAGAGAAATATCCAGAATATTGAAATCCAGGCCCTCCAAAAAGTGCAACAGAACGATTTAATAATGGCACAAAATGAAATTTGTTAAACTTGTTGAACAAGAGCGAGAGAAAACTACTTTGACAGTCTAAATGGTATCTAAATGTAAAAGTTAAGGAAATGTGTATGTAAGAATAGAGGTAGGTGGAGTTGGTGGTATGGTGGTTTCGGTAAGTAATTTCAGGGGAGAAATTAAAAATTCAGGGGTAAGGATGTGTCAGAATTTGTAAGCTAGATGAGCCGCTAGAGCATTCAATGATCTTATCCTAAGAAGCGATGAATACAAACATACTTGATCTGTTTTACAAAAGCTTCATTTGAGGTATGTGAGTAAATTTCACTATATTCACAGGACTATACAACTATAACTAGTTTCTGTCCCATTTCAGACATTTTCATTGCCTGAAGAAGGAAGCTTATACTTGCTAGTTCTTATTTCCCAATTTCTCTTTCTCTCAGTCCCTGATAAACACAAAATCATTACCTATTTCTAAGGATTTACCTATTCTGAACATTCAATACAAAGAAATCCTACAATACATAGCCTTTCATGATTTTTTTCACTTGTTATTAGGTGCCATCGAGTCAAATACAATTCATAGCAACAAAAAATCTGAACTCTGTCCTATCCTATACCATCCACACAATCTCTGACACACTTGAGCCCATTGCTGCAGTCTCTGTACAAACCCATTTGACAGAGGGTCTTCCTCTCTTTTCTATCCCTCCACTTTCCCAAGCATAATAGTCCTCTTTGAGGAACAGCCTTTCCTAGCAACATGCCCAAAATATGGGAGACCAAGTCTTATTATCTTTGCCTCCAAGGACATCACTGGTGGCATCCCTTTAAGAACGTATGTTTGGGTTTTTTGCAGTCCATGGGTATTCAATACTCTTCTTCAATACCACAGTTCAAAGGCATCAATTCTTCTTCTGTTGTCCTTATTCATTGTCCTGCTCTCAGATTCATAGTAAAAAAAAGACAATGATCTGAATCAAGAGCATCATATTTTAAAGGCTTGTTGTATTGCAGCAACTAGACAAAATATTGGACAACATAGGAAGCATTAAAAGAAGATTGATTTAATACAGATAGTCACTATATCAAAGAAGAAAGCTAAAGACGAAGAAATCAAACAATTCTATCAACTTATACAATGTTAAATTATCCAAATATGCAGTTGAAGTGTATTGATTAAAATACAGAAATTGTAAATAAAGAGAAAAGCTAAGAAACTAGAACATAGATAATAGTAATAGAAATACTATTGGAGATTGGTAGACTTTTGCATGATGACCAACTCTACCTTTCTCCTCTTTATTTATTATGTGTCTCTTGTGGGTGACATGAGTTTAGTCTAGTTTAAAATCATGAAAGGTGTACAACACAGTTATGTAGTTCATCATATTTATTCAGTCTATATATTAGAAAAATAATCTGAGATGTTTGACATGAAGAAAAATATGGTATCATAAGTGGCAAATACATACATATGGTATACATATATATGTTCACTTGCATATGGCAAAACCATGCTTGGCAAAAGTGATGAAAACTTGAAGCAATCACTAATAAAGATTAAACAGTACAGTCTTCAGTATGGATTATACTCAACATAAAACTGTCAAAACTGAGACAATAAAACTACATTATGATAAGCAGAGACAAAATTGAAGCTGTCAAGGATTTCATTGTACTTGGATAGAAAATCAGGGCATGTGGATGCAATCATTAAGAAGTGCAATCTCTTCACCATCTATCCGTAATTCTGCCAATTGGCTCACTGGTGAGAATCTTTGCTTTCTTGATGTTGAGCTTCAATCTATATTAAAGGCTGCAATCCTTGGTCTTCTGCAGCAAGCGCTTCAGGTCCTCCTCAGTTTCAGCAAACAGAGTTGTATCATCTATAGAACACACATTGTTGATGAATCTTTCTCCAATCCTGATGCCACACTCCTTTTCATAGAGCCCAGCCTCCCAGATGATCTGTTCTGCATATGGGTTGAAAAGGTATGGAGATAGGACACACCCCTGGGATACACCCTTTCTGATTTTGAACCATGTAGTGTCTGTCTCCTTGCCTTTTTCTGACAACTGCTCGTGGTCCAAGAAGCAATTATTTATTACTCTTATTGTTAATACTCTTTTTTTCAATTTTCTTTATTATTGTTGAACAATTATTTTTGCTCAATGTCTTTGTATTTGTGCCCCTAAACATAAAGTGATTTATTGGAGACCTCATACCAGTAGCACTCTTGAGTTCATAATTCACATTTCTTCTTCATACAATTTGTTTCATTCATGCATTCTACAGCCACTCTGATTAGCTCTGTTTTCAGTAATGGAAGATGTAACTTGTTTAGTCAATCAAGTTCTGCTGTGGCTTGTATGTACATATATGCATCCAATCATTGTTAGTCTCCGGGACACCAAGATTGCATACATATAAATGTATTTTAACACACATACATTTCAGATTTTTGAAAAGTGATGGCTTAGTCAAACTGAGTTTAAGTCAAACATTGACATTTCACAGTACTTGGTCTTCATATTAGGAAGATTATTGAATTTAATCTCATTTAGTTTGGTCTGCTAGGTGAAGTCACAAATCCAGGTAATTATCCAAATCATATTAAACCAAGAAAATGCCCTCAGCATTTACATTCTTGATGTTGTGATCTTGAATTTTGTTGCTTTAGTTTTGCTTCCAGTTTCATGTGTTACTACTAACCTGAATCTTGTTGTTGCTAATGTTGTTGTTGTTTTATGTGCCATCGAGTAGCTTGTAACTCATGTTGTTGTTGTTGTTGTTATGTGCCATTGAGTCGCTTGCGACTCATTGCGATCCTATGTACAACAGCCCTAAACCCTGCTCTATCCTGTGTCAATTACACTGCCTCTGACACACCCATCCAAATTACCCCAAGTCACTGAATCAATCCACCTCATAGAGGGTCTTCCCCTCCTACACCGTCTCTCCACCGTCCCAAGCATGATGTCCCTCTCTAAGGAACTGTCCCTCCTTACAACATGTCCAAAGTCTGTCAGATGAAGCCCCAGAATCCTTGCCTCCGAGGAGCAGCCCAGCTTAATCCTCTTAAGGATGAATCTGTTTGTTTTCTTGGCAGTCCATGGTATATCCAATGCTCTTCTCCAGCACCATAGTGACCCTATATACAAGAGCTCTACATGCCGTTGTATCCTGTGTCAACCTAGCCATCTCAAACACACTCATTCCCACCACTCCAGTCACAGAATCGATCCATCTCATCAAAGGTCTTCCTCTCCTGCACTGTCCCTCTACTCTGCCAAACATGATGTCCTTCTCCAAGGACCAGGCCCTCCTTGCAACATGCCCAAAGTATGTCAGACGAAGTTTCAGAATCCTTGACTCCAAGGAGCATTCCGGCTTCACCTTCTTCAGGACTAATCTGTTTGTTCTCTTAGCAGTCCATGGTGTATTCAACACTCTTCCCCAGCACCACAGCTCAAAGGCATCAATTCTCTTTCTATAATCCCTTTTCACTGTTCAACTCTCTGATGCATAGCACATAATTGCGAAGACTATAGCCCAGATCAGGCAACACCTTAGTTTCCAGCCTGATGTCGTTGCTCTTCAGTACTCTTGAAAGGTCCCTCACAGCTGACTTTCCCAATGCGATCCGTCTCTTGATCTCCTTGCTGCGGTTACCAAGAGTGTTGACTGTGGAACAAAGTAAACAAAAACTGTTAACTATCTCAATCTCTTCACCATCCATATTCATGCTGCCAATTGGCCCAGTGGTGAGAATCTTTATTTTCTTGATATTGAGCTTCAATCCATATAGGAGGCTGTTGCAGTCCTTGACCTTCAGCAAGTGCTTCAGATCCTCCTTAGTTTCAGCAATCAGGGTTGTGTCATCCACATAACACAGGTTGTTGATGACTCTTCCACTAATCCTGATGCCACATTCCTCCTCATACACCCCAGAGTCTCGGATGATCTGTTCTGAATACAGCTTGAAAAGGTATGGAGACAGAATACATCCCTGACAGACCCCTTCTTGATTTTGAACCATGTAGTGTCTCCTTGCTCTGTTCTGATGACTGCTTCTTGGTCCAAGTATAGGTTTCACATTAGCACAATCAAATGTTCTGGGATTCCCATTCTTCTCAGAGTCAGCCACAGCTTGTTGTGATCCACACAGTCAAAAGCCTTTGCATAGTCAATGAAGTACAGACATTCCTATCTGCTTTCTGCCAAGATCCATCTGACATTAGCTATAATATCCCTAGTACAACGACCTCTTCTATATCCAGCCTGCACATCTGAGAGTTCTCTGTTGACATATTGTTCCAATGTTTTTGGATAATTTTCAGCAGAATCTTGCTTGAATGTGATATTAATGATACTGTTTGATAATATCCACACTCTGTTGGGTCACCTTTCTTTTAAATGGGAACAAATATCTATCTTTTCCAGTCAGTGGGCCAGCTGGTGGTCCTCCAGATTTCTTAGCACGAACCAGAATCTCGTAGACTGATTAAAGTTTCCTGATAGATCCCTCATTGATATCCCACTAAAATGAGTAAAGGGAAAATGAGGTGATCATGTGAAACCACTTTGGACTTAGTATAGCGATGAAAGCAAGTCTCAATCTCATGATCCCTGAGCTCCACACACAACTATGAGTTTGAACTACTCAGTGATTCTTTTGCTCCACTGGTTCAAATTTCACAGAGATCTCAGTCAGTCTCCATAATGACATTTCGTCTTTACCTCATTTGTGTGGGACTCTGCTTTCTGAGAAGAAAGTGTAGTGACAAAACTGTTATGGTGGACAATACTGGTGTAAGTTAATTTAATTGTACACATACTTAGCATTGAGTTCCTTGATTAACCTAATTTAAATTCTCATTTGTTCAGATGGATAAATTGTCCTTTAAATTCAAAGGGGTACTTTGGATTTTACTGGAGCTTCAATTTCCTTGTCCAGTAATATCTAATTTGAATACAACTTTACCAACTGCTGTGACAAGTTGATGACCCAAACTAACAGGCATGTGGAAGGGAAGGTGAATTGGCATGCAAATCTTAGTTCTTCCTACTTGAGATTTCACTACCATTACTGTTTTAACAGAAATGCAATTCTCTCCCACTCCCAAATAATCATACAAGAATTTGTAATTGAAAACATAATCATTTGTTATTTGATCAAAGCAGATCTTAATAATTTTATTTTAATAAAGGTAAAAATGCTTGTTGGTGTTTATTGATATAGTGTTCTTTTTTCCCCTTAGTAATAACCTGCAATGATATTGGTAGTACAGTAAGTGGGCGAGTAGATATCAGATATTAATGTTTCTTTCTATTCCCTAAAACAAAAGTGTCTATTTTGGTTAGGTTTTGTTTTTATGTTGGGGTTGTTTGTTTGTCTGGATTTTTTGTTGTTGTTTGTAGATACAAAGGACAATGAATGATTACAAGTAAAAACTCAAGTTTTCTTATTTTGCTTGCTTGCTTTTCTATATATGACAACCAATTACTCTTCTATTCAATTACATTTTAAATTGTTTAGAGAAATATGAAATGAAAGTTTGATAATTTTTTTCTTGTTTTTAACTAGGTTTTTCTTTTCATTATCTGACATCAAAGAATATAGTGGTAGTGCTCGATAGTGTGTTAAGCCTTGCTGTTGTTGATTGCTGTCAAGTCGAGCATAACTCATACCGACCCTATGAACAAAAGGCCTGATGACTTTATATAACTATTGTCATTTATCAAAGTTCCTAGATTTTCCAGAAGCATGTTGTTTAGGAAGTGGATGCCACTCCTGCATCAAGTCCAAATCTTGCTTCTGTTAATTATACATTATCTTTAAAGAATTATGGGATATGACTGGGAATTGAGAAGTAAGAACTACTAAACTGTGCTATTCATTGACTGAGATATCTCTCTCTCTCTCTCTCTCTGTGTGTGTGTGTGTGTGTGTGTGTGTGTGTGTGCTGGGTAGGCTAGAGATGAGAGAGGTGAGAGGGTTGGGGAAATGATAGGTAAATCATTAAGATGCTTACAAAATTCTGTTAAATGCAAAATACAAGCACTCTCATTCCTGTTAACAGACAATGTTACATGAGCCCAAGTGACAGGGTTTTAATTATCTTCTGTTCCTGTATATATTGTAGTGTAGGAACTCTTATGGGGCTTTTTTTCTCCGTCCTATTAAGTTGCTTCTAAGTCAGTAGCACACAACAATGTCTTAATCAACTGAACAGTCTATTGAATAAAATTCTTCACACTGTGCACACTCTTCCTTAGTTTTTTTTAGGACTTAATGCTATCATATGCATTACTACAAGTGCCTGTTTATTTGCTTCGCTCTCCTCATTTAATTCAGGGTCTAGATGTTGATTTTAAAAGCTTTTCCTCTGGAATTTATTTCACTAAGTTTGTGCTTAGACCAAGAATAGAATAGACACGAGTTCTGTCTTGCATATATTTTCTCCTTTTCTCCCTCTGTGTGTCTGTTATTACACATATGAATACTTACACACACACATGTTTCTTTTATTAAAGGTTCAGGAAACATAGTTTGCAATATCTCATAAAATTTATTAGACAAACTATTTTCTTTTTTTTTACTATTTTCTTAAATAATAGCATTATTTAGACATATATTTCCATTCACTTATACATATTGAGCAATGAGCTCGAGTGTGCTGGAGATAATGAGAACAGCACAGGATATGACAGGGTTCGTGCTGGCTGTTCACCTAACAGTAACAACAACATGTATACTGAATTAGAACTCATGATTTAACTTGATGGTGTAGTTGCAGAAAATACAGGTAGAACAAGATTGGAGATGAAATATAGAGCTTGGTTTAAGGTTTTTTAGGTTTTTTTCAGAAATATTTTTCTGTTATTCTGCTGACCAGAAAATGATGGTTTTAAAATGCAGAGAGGAATTAGATCTCCTTTTGTGATGCTTAGAGAGGGTTGGTATAAGGAAAGCGTTCCATTTTCAGTTCAAAAATTTAATGTAATGAAATAGAATACATTTATTCTGGAACTCAAATACCACCAACTTCCTATCTAACGTATACATGGCACTGTTGATTGACACTATGATGATTTTGCCAATTTTTAAGGAAAACAGCTTTCTTCAGAGATTTAAATGTCTATTTATAGTGTTGAGAACATATCAGAATAAACTGACTTTGGGAAAACTTCAGTGAGTTGTGGTGGTACTTAGTACCTCCAAGCATTTTGTAAAAGTACTTTTATTCTTTTGTTTGCTTTATATTTCTTTTGTTGGTTACAACCTACATTTTACTGAACATTTGGCCATTTGCTTATAATCAACTGTTTTTGGCTTTAGAAAAAATGTTCTTTCTAATAAATCATTTGTGGGAATTTCCCAATGCAGCCCATTTTCTTATGACCATAGCTTGTAATGATGGCTCAAAGCCAGTTTTTTTCTATTATTGAACCAATTTTCTTCTCTGATTACTAGCCTAGGTTCTCTGATACTTCTAGCCAATTGAGGTTAACTATCACGTAATAAATCTACTGTTACTGCAAAACATTTATCTTTTATGTCTTTAACCGGGAATACTGTCATCATTAGCTGCTATCATTCTTACGGGTTTTTTTAATTGTGTACTTCTTCCATTACTGGTTTCTTTCTTTGTTATTTCTTTAGAACGTGGTTTCTACTTAGTATGCAAAAGAAGAGCTCCATTTAGTTTTCATTTTCATAAATGGTTTTCACTATAGTTTCTTCTGTATTTTTTTATTCAATAATATTTTTATTGGTTTTCATACAGTAATTTGTTTGTATTGTGGTTTTTTTAAAAAATATATATACTGGTTTCTTTTCAGAGTTTGTATACATTCTTTTTCAAATTGAGTCTTTCCAATTTGCTTCACCTACTCCTCCTCTAACCATATAATTGTGCAGTTAGTCACCGCCACCCGATGCCCATCCTCACCTCTCTGCTTCTCTCCACTTAGATCCTCAGACTCGTTCTATATTAATGGTATTATACAATATTTGTACTTAGGGGGTTGCGTTAGTTCACTTAGCATAATGCTCTCCAGTCCCTCTCAGGTTAGGTAGTCATTTACAACATCATTACTCCTGCATGCTGTGTAGTATTCCATCATTTGAATGTACCATAGTTTTTCATTCCATTAAATTGCGGTTGGACATTTGGGCTATTCCCATGTTCTTGCAATGGTGAATAATGCTGCTATAAACACTGGTGTACAAATCTCTGTGCCTCAGTTTTAATTTTTTCAAGGTGTATTCCAAGCAGTGGAATAGCTGGCTCATATGGAATTTTTATGTCCAACTTTTTTGAGGAAATGCCAACCTGCCTTCCAGAGTGGTTGTACTATTTTACAATGCCACCAACAACGTGTAGAAGTTCCTATCTCGTTACATCCTCTCCAGCATTTTTTACTTGCTGTCCTAAAAAATTTTGCCACTGCCACTGGAGTAAGATGATATCTCACTGTCGTTTTGATTTTTATCTCTCTTATTGCCAGTGATTGGAGCATTTCTTCATGTGTCTTTTGGTCATCTGAATATCTTCCTCTGTGAAAAGTCTTTCCATGTCTTTTGCCTATTTTGTAATTGTGTGATCAGTCTTTTTCTTGTGGAGGCAATGTAGGAATCTGTAAATTTTCAATATGAGACCTTTGTCTGAAATGGTATTGCCAAATGTTTGTTGCCATCCAGTAGGCTTTGGGATTTTGGGAAGGTTTTGTTTTGTTTTGGTTTTGTTATTTGTTTTACTCTGTTGGAAAAAGGTTTTGATGCACACAGGAATTTGATCTTTAGAGAATCCCATTCGTCAATTTTGTCCAAAGAAACCAATAAAGCAATATCATTTACAATAGCCATAAATAGAGATACTTGGGAGTGAGCTTAACTAAAGGCACAAAAGACCTATACAATGAAAATTACAGAACATTATTGCCAGACACAATAAAAGACCTAATATTCCCTGTTCATGACTAAGAAGACTCAGTATTGTGAAAATGACAATCCTACCAAAAGTAACCTACACATTCAATGCAATCTCAATACAGACACCAAATTCATTTTTCAGGGATATCAAAAGGGAAATTGTCAAATTTATATGGAGAGGAAAGAGACCCAGAATAAGCAAACACATCTCAAAAACAAAAATGAAGTGTGAGGCATAACATTCCCTGACCTCAAAATCTACTACACAAAGGTAGTAAACAGAACAGCATGATACTGGTACAATGACATAGACCAAGAGAACAGAATTGAGAACCAAGAAACAGATCCATCTATCTATGGCCAAATGATATTCAACAAAGAAGTAAAATCTATCAAATGGGGAAATGACAACCTCTTCAACAAATCGTGCTGAAGAATTAGATTGCTACCTGCAGAAAGCTAAAACAGGATCCACATCTCACACCATACACAAAAATCAACTATAGATGTATCTGAGACCTGGGAGTAAAGCCCCAAACCATAAAGCTCATAAGACCAAGCTTTGATAGCCTAGTCTTTAATACAAAAGCACTGCCAAATACAGCCAGAAATGCACAATGTTGTTGTTGTTACATGCCGTTGAGTCGATGGTGACTCATAGCGACCCTATGTACAACAGCCCTAAACTCTGCTCTGTCCTGTGACAATTGCACTGTCTATGACATTCCCATCGCAATTACCCCAGTCACTGAATCAATCCACCTCATATAGGGCCTTCTCCTCCTGCGCTGTCCCTCCACCCTCCCAAGCATGATGTTCCTTCCAAGGACCAGTCTCTCCTTACAACATGTCCAAAGTATGTTGGATGGAGCCTCAGAATCCTTGCCTCCAAGGAGCTGCCCAGTTTAACTCTGCCGGATGAATCTGTTTGTTTTCCTAGCAGTCCATGGTACCCTCAATACTCTTCTCCAGCACCACAGCTCAAAGGCATCAATTCTCCTTCTATCC
>NW_006399800.1:10465676-10467452 GCF_000299155.1 Elephantulus edwardii
TGTTGACCTTTTCAAAGAACCAACTCCTAGTTTTGTTGATAGTTTCAATTGTTTTTCTGTTTTCTATTTCATTTATTTCTTCTCTAGTTTTTATAGTTTCAGTTTTTTTAAAGGGTGTTGGGTTTATTTGCTGTTCTTTTTCAATTTGCTGGAGATATTGGGTTAGAGATTCAATAGTCTGTTTTCTTGACTATTGATACTATGGATGTTTTTACCATTGCGGATTCAAGTAAAACAAAATTCTTGAACACTTTGATCTTTTCTCCATATATCACGATGTTGATGATTGGTCCGATTCTGAGGACATTCCTTTTCTTTATGTATTCTGGATTAAAAATTGCATTTGCTCTTTGATCTTCTCCAGTTAATTATTAAGTCTTCTTCACTTTCTGAAATCTATTGCTATTTGCATAATAGCGTTTGTTAATGAGTCGTCCTTCAATGCAAATATCACATTCTTCTTCCTATATATAGTCCAGCTTCTCAAATTATTTACTCACAGTTTGAATAAGTATGGGAAAAGGATACAACTGTGACTCACACCTTTCCTTATGTTAAACCATTTAACTTTGTTCTATTGAAACAACTGCTTCTTGTTCTGTCTAAAAGTTTAGCATGTGTACAATTAAACATTTGGAATTCTGTTTCTCAATGTTTCCTGTAATTTGTTATGATTCATATAGTCAAATGCCTTTGTGTAGTCAATAAAATAGAGATATACATCTTTCTGCTATTCTCTGAGTTCAGCCAACCTCCATCTGACATCAGCAATGATATGTCTCATTTTACTTCCTCTTTGGAACCCATCTTGAGTTTCTGGAAATTCCCTGCCAATGTATTATTTCAGTTTTTTAATAACTGTTAGAGTTCTGTTGTGGTGTACCATCAAGTCAGAAGATACTCATAGCTGACCCTCTGGTGGGTTTTCATGGTCAGTTAATCTCACCAGGAGGAGAATGTCCATCCTTCCCCCACCAAGCAGCTGGTGCTCTCGAACTGTGTACCTTCAGGATTGTAGCACAGATTCTTGCCAGTAGGGCACCAGAGCTTCCCTTGGAATCAGGAGTGGCATCCACTTCCTAAGCAACATGCCTCCAGAAACTCTATGAACTTTGATAAATGTCAATAGTTGTAGAAGGGCTTCAGGCCTTTTGTTCATAGGGTCGCTGAGTTGTGCTTGACTCAAAGGTAATCAACGACAACAACATTTGAGTTCTGGTAGCCTAGTGGCAAGAAACTTCACTGCAATCCCAAAAACACACAGTTCAAGGCCACCACCTGGGGGAGAAGGATAATCTTCTCCCGTGAAATTAACTGCCTCTGAAAACCCGCCAGAAGGTCAGCTATTTGTTGGTTCCGACTCTATGGTACACAATAACAACAACTTTCATTAATATTTTACTTATATGTGATATTACTGATATTAGAAAATTTTCACACTTTATTGGATCACATCCCCACACCAAATGAATACAAATATGAATCTCATCTAATCAGTGGATCAGTTAGCTCTCCAGATTGCATGGCACAGACTAGTGAGTACATTTGGGGCGTCATCTTTTTGCTAAAACACCTGAAGAAATTGATATTTCATCAATTCTTGTTTCCTATTTTTTTTTTAAATAGTGGGTTCAATATCTCTTGGACTGAAGCAAACTTCAGTATCATTGAAGTATTTCTTGTCTCTCTGGAGACTAAGGTGTGTCTGATACAGGCCATGGTCTTCGCAATCACTTGTTATGCATCAGAGAGTTGGACAATGACCAAGGAGGATAG
>NW_006399800.1:10467552-10472032 GCF_000299155.1 Elephantulus edwardii
ATAACAAGTGATAGCAAAGACCATGGCCTGTATCAGACACACCTTAGTCTCCAGAGAGATACCATTGCTCTTCAGTACTTTGGAGAGGTCCCTAACCGCAGACTTTTCCGTGGCAATAAGTTTTTTTATTTCCTGGCTGCTGGTGGCAAGACTGTTGACTATGGAGCCAAGCAAACTAAAGTTGTGAACAATTTCAATCTCTTCACCATCCATCCTGATGCTGCCAACTGATCCAGTGGTGAGAATCTTTGTCTTCTTGACATTGAGCCTCAATCCATATTGGAGGCTGCAGTCCTCAACCCTCTTCAGCAAGCACTTCAGATCCTCCTCAGTTTCAGCAAGCAGGGTTGTGTCATCTGCATAACACAGACTGTTGATATATCTTCCACCAATCTTGACCCCACATTTTTCCTCATAGAGCTCAACCTCCCAGATAATCTGTTCTGCATAGAGGTTTAAAGGTATATAGAGAGAACACATCCCTGGAGTACGCCCCTCCCAATTTTGAACCATGCAGTGTTCCCTTGCTCTGTTCTGACGACTACTTCCTAGTCAAAGTATAGGTTTCTCGTTCATAGTATGTATTTTTCAGTATTTTCTTAAGATGAGTAAAGTGCAAAAAGAGAGCAAATGCAACATGGGGAAAGCCAAGTCTGACTTCTGCTACTGTTACAAATGAGAACTGCCCCCATTAGTAACATCCACAGCATCGAATTAATAGCTACACCTTCAGACATGACCTCCTACACTACTGTACCTACTTCTACTAATAATATTTGCAAATTGACTCACAGACTTAACTTGCTCACAATTCTGAGATTTGATAAGGAAATAGATCAGGGGCTGGGGAGACAAAAGATATCACATAGTTAATATCCAAGTTCAGTCCAGCAACACAAATGCAAAAACCCTCTGATTTCCTCAATCATCCAGCAAGCAGAACTTTTAACTCTGACTCTGTTTCCATGGTTCCATCTCCAGGGCTCTGTCAGGCTACATCTTGTCAGTCTCCACAGATGGGTTAGTTTTCTCTCTTTCATTGGCCTTCAGGTTGTTGATGATGTTTAAGATGGATGTATTGATGTTTGAATCATGTGTTCACAGTTGAGGTAACTGGAGACTTTGCACGCATTGAGTCTAGGGTAATAAATGTAAAAACCATTTTCAAGAGTCCTCATACCACAGGAATATTTAATAATTCAAAAATTTAATTTGGCTGTGAACTTATAGATGAGAATTAATTATTTGCAAAGCAATTGATACCTATCACAGCAAATTCTTAGTAAGACTCATAATACAGAAAGAAGATCCTCAGTTTAAATACACAACAGTAATGCTCAACCTTAGGAAGATGTGATTCTGAAGTTGAATCTCATAGTTATACCCTGAGCTGTAGTAGTGTAGTTCATAGAGAGTTGGGCTGCTAACCCAATTTGAATCACCAGAGCTTCCAAAGGAGGAAGATAAGCTATCTCTTCATGTGCAATTTACAGTCTGAAACTCCAAAGGAGAATCAGCTATGAGGTTCTGGCTCAATGGCAAGGAGTTTATGAAATGAGTTTATAAACAAACTGAAGCAATGAGCTGCTTAATCCTTGTTTTAACTTATCCAATTTTTCCCTATTATTAGCTTAGTGTTAAGGAACTATATTGCCAGCACAAAGGTATACATTTGAATACACCAGCTGCTCTGTGAAATAAAGATGAACAATCTTCTCCAGGGCTATTTATTGCCTCTGAAAACCTGCTGGAGGGTCAGTTATGGATAACTTCCAACCCAACAATACAAAACACTAAAAACAACATTTATAAATAACATCTGTAGTGTAACAACATGTATGTATGGCTAAAATGTTAATGTTATGGCTATTTTACTAGTTTTAAGATTGTAAAATTTATAAAATCATATTTCATCACCAAAAGTCTTGATACATTTAACCTAATAAAATTTAATTTGTGATTTTCCCCTCTGAGATATTCTACAAAGACAAAATGATGCTGTAGTTGACAAAGATCAAAATTCTCATTAAGCCACTGCCCTTTTGTCCTCAGACTTACATCATCAATCTACTGAAAACTGAGTAGTCCTCTTCAAGGGAATGTTTGAGAAATGAGACTTTCCTTGTTCTAGAACTATTCTGGGCACCAGGAACTTCATATGCTCATGATTAGTGTCGTTGTTATATACTGTAGAGTTGGAACCAACTCATAGATGAGCCTCTATCAGGTTTTCAGAAGCAGTATATTGCATGAGAGGAGATTGTCCATCATTACCGTGTGAAGCATCTCGTGGATTCTATTGAGCCTATGGTAGGGGGGAAGGAAGAAGGAGGAAATAAAACACCAGGCCATTGCTCAGGTGTCCTTGTAGATTTCCAAATTTTTGGAAGTTCCATCTTCCCACAATATTCTAGCTCACATCTGCTTTTATTTTTTTTATAAATTTTATATTGGTTTACTTACATAGTTCCTATATGTTGTGTTTCACACTAGTGTTCATTTTCATTGTTTTTCATACAATCATTCCCATGCATTATGCCTTATAAAATTAATCGCTGTTGGACCTTGCCCATTATTACCCTGTGTTTTCAAGTCCCTGCCAGATCCTTCCCATTTGCTTCACCTCCTCCCTCCACCCACCTGGTTTGCTTTTCTTTAAGATTAATTCTTTATCACCATAAATAGAGATTCTTATTCCACTATTACTTCATATTTTTTTTCTTCAGTCTTTCTCTTTCATTCCCTTTCTTCTTCTTCCCTCTTTCTCTTTCTTTCTTCATTCTTTAAAGTCCGAAGTGAGAGATTAGGGCTTTTTAGAGCGCACTCAAACCTAGCCCATGTGTATGGTCTTCTAGGTCCTTAGAAATAAGGGTGGGATTTTTTACAACCCATTGTGGAGTTCTCTTACTTTTATATTCCTTTAAATTTTATTTTTTACTGGCTCTTAATTTGCCTCAACTGTTATTTCAGTCTTCGACAACTGCCTTGTTAACAAAGCATCTTATTATATTTATTAAATGCCTTGGTGATGGGACTTTTCCCACAAAGGAAGCTTCAAGTGATGTCAAATATTGGCAAATGGTGTACTGCTACAACTGTGCAGGAATTCTCTGGTTGCTTCATAAGAGAAAGATGAAGCGGGTTTTTTACTGATAGTCCGAATGCTGTGGTAATGAGACTTTTTGAGGAGCTTACCCCAACACCAACATTGTGGCAAAGCTACTGGTTTTCAAGGACACATGGACCTGAGGAGAAAAATACAGAAATAGACTAAGTTGAAATACCACAAAACCTTATGTTATTACTGAGGTTCTGCAATATTTTTTTACTATATGCTCTTCGGCTTCTCAGATTGTTGCAAGCTTTTGGTTTATTTCCAGAATTTCATAAAAACTGATCTTGACAAACTTGTAAGTCATTTCCTTTGCCTTTATAGAGGAGCAAATTTATGGAAGTCATCAATTTGCCATTCTATAAATCCAGCTTTTTCTTGTTATCTTAGCTGAAAATAACTTCCTCTGATATTTTTTACTGAAGGAATTGCTTGTAATTTTGATATATTGTTTTTATGGTTTGAACTGTCTTCACCAGAAAAAGTAAAAAAATATTTAGACCATGATTCACAGTATTATATCATTAATCACCATTTTGTGACCTGATGTAATTATTCCAGTTGTTGTAAAGTCTAACCTCTATGATGTTTATGAGACAGGTTTGTTGTTGCTGTTGTAGGTGTCACTTAGTTGAGTACAATTCACAATGATTCCATGAACAATAGACCTGAATCTTTCTGAATTGTTTGCCATCTTTCTTATCTCTGATACACTTTAACTTATTGCTGCAGTTGCTGTGTCAACATATCTCATTGTTTTTGAGGCAGGATTGTTGCAGTTATATTAATTAGGCAGAATGAAATCTATAGGCTTTTTATTAGATCTTATTAAATTGACTACTGTTCAGAGAAACACTATGAACAACTGATCAAAACTTTGCCCTACTGTATTTTCATCCTCTCTGCCATGCTCTAGCCCACCACTACAGTCAAAGTGTCAGTCCATCTTGTTCAGAGTCTTCCTCGCTTCTACTGACTTGTACTTTTCCCAATATGAGCTCTTTTTCTAAGAACTGGTACTCCCTGACAATATGCCCAAAGTATTTGAGAGGAAACATCATCACTCTTATCTTTAAAGCACTCTGGGTACATTTTCTTGAAAACAGATTTGCTTATTCTTTTGACAGTCTGAGGAATATTTAATACTCTTTGGCTTCAACACAGTTCGAAAGGCATTGATTCTTCAGTTTTACTTTTTCATGGACCAACTTTAACTTGCTTACAAAACAACTGAAAGTATCATGGTTTGGGTCAGGTGCATCTTAGTCTATAAATAAGTATCTGTGCTTTTTAGCACTTTAAAAATATTCTTCAGAGTAAATTTGCCCACTGAAACACATCTTTTGATTTCTTTTCTGTTTTTTTTTT
>NW_006399800.1:10476879-10492293 GCF_000299155.1 Elephantulus edwardii
TCCTGGAAAGGGTTAAACCGGGTGGCTCCCAGGAGGCAAGGATTCTGAGGCTCCATCTAACATACTTTGGACATGTTGTGAGGTGAGACCGGTCCTTGGAGAAGGACATCATGCTTGGGAGGGTGGAGGGACAGCGCAGGAGAGTAAGGCCCTCTATGAGGTGGATTGATTTGGTGACTGGGATAATTGGAATGAGAGTGTCAGAGACAGTGCGATTGGCACAGGACAGAGCGGAGTTTAGGGCTGCTGTACATAGGGTCGCTATGAGTTGCAAGCGACTCGACGGCACATAACAACAACAACAACATACTGCTTCCTGAAATGGTTCAGTGCTAAACATTTCTTTTTAGTAAAAAGATTGTGTGTATTCTTTGCATCTTCTTTTGACACATCTTGCATCATTCAATATTTTGCCCATAGAATCCTTCAATACTCCAATGCAAGGTTTTAATTTATTTCTTTTTCTGTTTCAAAAATATAAGCATATTCTTCCCTTTTGGTTTTCCAACACCAGGTCTTCATTGTAATACTTTTCTTTGCTTCTTGATCTGCTCTTTGACAACAGTATGTAGCATATAAGGTCACTATGGGTCTCAAGCAACTCTACAGCACATAACAATAACAAGAGGTTTTATATCTGGGTAATTTTTAGTAAGGAGAGTTCTGTTCTCTAGAGGAATCCTGACGGTAATGGGATTAAATTGTTTGACTGCTAACCTCAAAGTCTTGTTCAGTCCCCTACTCAGCAAGAGTGGCAATCTGCTTCAGTAAAGATTCATAACTTTGGAAAAAGTGTAAGATGGACATTCTACTCTGGTTTGGTAAGCTGACTCTGAAAAACCACCAGAGTGTCAGCTTTGAGTCAGTTCTGACTTGATGTTACAGTACAACAACAACTGTTCATAGGGTTATCATAAACTAGACTTAAGGACAGTGAATTTGGAGGGGATTTTTGTTTGTTTTAAATCCATTTGGTGTTTTCCTACAAGCATGAGTTGCTTCTAGATAACTTCTTCCTTTTCTGCCCTCAGTCCACATCCCTAGATCTCTCAGTCTGAGTTGGATGTGAACTACGAGCAACAATTTTGTGTCTTCATTAATAACACAGTTACACAAAGTAAGTCTACTTTAGGAGTAGAACAATCAAAGAAATGTTATCTAAATTTTAAGGGGTCTTTTGTGAGTGTTGGTAGTTCTTTCATATACAAACAGTTTATAACGACAAACAGTTATAAGGACTATAGTTATAACAAGGATTGTGTACGTTGCAAATAAAATACAGGGGGGCAAAGAGTATCATCTTCACTTTGTCCTCAATCAGGACCTCATTTAAATAATCTCAAACTTTAGGGACATTTTCCCTGGTCCTCTCTTCAGTTAATCATTCGAGGAAATGATAAACATCACACATTATCTTTGACATATGTCAGTTTACCTCCAATACCTTGTGGATATTCAGTTGATTCTTCTATTCTGATTTATCCAGACTAGGAAGTTCTTCTATCTTAATCTTTATTTAATTGTGCTCTTCCTTTGTGTGGTCAGGGTCACTGTTCTTCACCAAATCTTCTCTAATGCTCTAACAAGGGCTTGTGAAATAGCACTCACTCACATTTCTCTACTCTATCAGATATTTATGCTTTTATCCCCATGATGCATAGCTTTAATGCTCAGTAATATTTCTTTGTGGCTCATTACAGAGTTCTAGTGGTAAGAAACTACAATGCAATTGCAAAGGCACACGGTTTGAATCTACCAACTGCTCTGTTGGAGGAAGGACAATTTCCTCCCATGTGATTTACTGTCTCTGAAAACCTACTGTGGTTCAGCTATGGGTCAGTTCCTATTTGACAGTACTCAACAACAACACAGTAAGACCTAAGGGAGATCTGGTGGCTTAGGGGTAAGAAGCTACATTGCAATCTCAAAGGCCCATTATTTGAATCCACCACTGCTCTGTGCAAGAAAGATGAGCAATCTCATTTTGTGTGATTCTCTGCTCTGAAAACCCATTGACCCATTGGTCAGCTATGGGTCAATTCTGACTCGATGGCACACAATGAAAACAACAACAACTCCATTAAACTCTAAGAAATTATAATGTTAGAGTCAAATATGGGTGATGCTTGAGGTTGAAAGGCATGTTCTTTGAATGATTAAACAGGTATTCTTAAATTATTTTCCTTCGCTAATCCTCTCTGGCAAAGAGCACTTTATTTTGGCAAGATTAGTTAGATGTTAATTTAAGGATAAAAGAAAAATATTCTGATCCACTTTTAAACTGTATAATTCTAGGTCCAATAAAATATCTGCCTTGCTGCATGTGAGGAAAAGCCAGTAGAGATTTCTTACTTTAAGAAATTACATAACTTTAATGTAATGCCAACCATGAGATTGGAAGAAACTCTAATTCTTCCAAATCAGTAGCTTTCTATAAAAAAAGAAACTCTTGTTTTAATATATTGGTATTTATTTGATTTATTTGTTTATTTATATGTGCGTTTATTTTGTTTGTGTTAAATCCAGTGTTTGCAACATTGGATTATATAGTTATAAAGTGGAAAAAATGGGAAGTGCAATTATCAAGATTACTATAATCCTGAAAAAGTTGATTGTATCTTTATCCAAAGTTGATTCATTTCCTTCAGAAAGGCTTAGTGAAAACTAGAATGAAAAACATGGTCAAGCAAATGTGCAGGAAATTAGAGGAAAAGTTTTAAATGGGTAAGATGCTCAATTCTTCTCCCATGTGATATTTGAAAAGGTTTCTCTTCTCTCCTTTCCATCTTTAAATGTGAATACATTCATCATTCTCTTTAAAATCTTCACATTTTCTACCCATGTATTTTTTATAAAGGCAGTTGTGCCAAGAACAAAAGCATTAATCTATTGGTAGCTTGATGGAGGACCATTAATTAAAGCTTTTAGGTTGGATCCATTTCTCAGTACCCCACATTCTATGATGGCCTTTTTATTTCATTGGTATTTCCAAGGCCCCAGACCTGCCAATTGGAAAAAAAAAAGTCTATCTTTTTGCTATAATTTGTTGTAATCATAATGAGGGAATAACAATTTCAGATGAAACATTTAAAACCCTCATTCTCTGAGTATAACATTTGATCAGAATATTGCCAGAAGATCTTTTTTATAACCCCCAGAAACAGTGATATTGTTTGACATTCTTAAAATCCTCTGATCTGATAACTGAAGTTAGCGTTCTGTCAGTACGTTCTTTTCCGGATCACATGATGAAATGCGTTTGTTCCCCTTAAATTTTCTCTACTTATATACCTCTCTAATTGCTGGCTATAGTTAAATTTGAAGTCCAAGGGGTACATTTCTTCTATATTCAGAGTCAATTAGACTGTAACAAGAGATTGGATCCCTTGTAGAATCATGATACCCCAGAAAGGATTTAGATTTTTTAATATAGTCCTTCTCGGCACAAAGGGGACAACACAGGCTTGGGGAAATTGTATCTGTTAGGGCTTTACAAACTATAACCAGATTGGCAAGGGACCATTTTTTTCATGGTGGCTTTAGAGAGAAACAATTCTGTATGATTCAAAATGTTGTTGTTGTTGTTGTTGTTATGTGCCGTGGAGTCGCTTGCGGCTCATAGAGACCCTATGTACAACATCCCTAAACTCTGCTCTGTCCTGTGCCAATCGCACCGTCTCCGATACACCCATCCCCATTACCCCAGTCACTGAATCAATCCACCTCATAGGGGGCTTTCAAAATAAGTTATTTTAAAATAACTCTTTAAAATGTAAACTCTGAAAACCGTTTTGCTTGTATCTGTCAGCAAAAGAAGAGAAGACTCTCCATGACATGGATTGACTCAAAGATTGAAAATAATGGGTTTAAGCATGGCAGAGATTATATGTATGGTGCACGATAGGGCAAGGTTTTGGTTATGAGTCATAGTCACATTGATGGCACCTAACACCACCACTGTTTGCAATATCTGTTTCTTTACATTCACATGTATTTGATCAATTAGCATAGTTTGTTGACATTCACAAGTAGTATATTCTCCTTTGAATAGACAAATCCTAAAGCAGCATAATTAGGGGAACAGGAGTAGTTTTGCAATATGACTGCTGCTTCCATCTAGAAGACTAGAGACCCATCCCTAGCCAGTGTACCTCATGTGCAGCCATCACACATCAATGGGAGGCTCCGTTTTGCTGTGATAATAAACAAGTTTGGAAAGAGTTTCCAGAGTAAGAGAACTAGGGGGAAAGATCTGACAATATATTTCTAAAATAAATCATTTAAAACCTTATTTATACCACAGTCCTGTTCTCATCCATCCTAGATATTTGGTAGTTTTAGAGTGATGGTGTTAGGTATTGCTGAGTTGACTGCAATTTAAAGCAACCCTATGAAAAGTAGATCTGAATCTTTCTCTATTCTTTGGTATTTTCACCATCTCAGATATGTTGTTGTTGTTACATACCATTGAGTTGGAGCCAACTCATAGCTGATCATCTGGTGGGTTTTCAGGGGCAATAAATCACATAGGAGAAAACTGCCCATTCCTTCTCTAATGGAGCAACTGGTTATTTTCAAACAGCATGCCTTTACGATTGTAGCACAGCTTATTAATACTAGGCCACCATATCTCTGATATGCAGGCGCCTATTGTTATAGTCCTTGTATAACTCTATCTTGTTTAACAATGTCTTCTCTTTCTCTGACCCACATCCTTTCCCAGCATGATGTCTTTTTTCAAAGATTAGCCCATTCTGACAACATGCCCAAAGTATGAGATGAAATTTCACCATTCTTGCCTCTAAGGAATACCCTGGTTGTGCTTCCTCCAGGTCAGATCTGTTCTTTGGTAGTCCATGTTATTATTATTGTCATTAAGTGTTGTTGAGTTGAGAACAACTCTTAGCAAGCCTATGAGCAAAAGATCTGAACCCTATTCTATCATGTGCCATCCTCGCACTTTCTGACACACAAAAGCCCATTGCATCAGTCACCATGTCAATCCACCTGTTTGAGGGTCTTCCTTTCCTTGGTTGACCCTCCACCCTTCCCAGTGTCATGTTCTTCTCTGAAGAATAGCCCTTCTAGCAATATGTTCAAAATATGTGAGACTAAGCCTCATCATTCTTGCCTCTAAGAACACTGAGGCTACACCCTCTCCAATACATATCTGTTTGTTCTCTTGGCCATCTATGGGATGTTCAGTGCTCTTCTCCAATATCACAGCTCAAAGGCATCGATTTTTTCCCTGTCAGCCTTATTCATTTTCCAGCTTTCAGATGCACAGTAAGTAATCTGAAAGACTATAGCCTGAATCAGATGCACCTTAGTCCTCAAACTGACATCATTACTCCTCAATAATTTGGAGAGGTCCATAATTATAGTCCATATGGTATTAAAAACTAATTTTCAATATCACACTTCAATGATACCTATTAATTTTTGTTATTCTTTATTTATATTCCAACATTTAGATTCACATGAAGCAATTGCAAATACCATGGCTTAAATCAAGTATACCTTAGTCTTTAAATGGATATCCTTGTTCTTTTGTCCTTAAAAAAGTATTTGATAACAGATTTAATCAATTTTACACTGTTAGATTTTTTGACTGCTGTTATAATGGATGTTAATTGTAGATCACAGTAAAACAAAAGTATTTACTACATTAATCATTTTCTCCATCTATTCTGATGTTGCCTATTGGTCCGGTGGTGTGTATGTCAGGAAATCAGGAACTGATTACTCTGATAAAGTCTGCAATTTGGTACTTCTCCTCATTGTTGAGGAGTAATAATGTCACTTCAAGGTCTCAGGTGTCTCTAATTCAGGCCATGGTCTTTCCAGTCAATTGCTATGCATCTGAGAGCTGGACAATGAATGACAGAGAAGAATTGATGCCTTTGGGCTGTGGTGTTGGAGAAAAGTGCTGAACATCTTATGGTCTGACTAACAAATATGTCTTGGAGAGGGTACAACTAGATTGCTCTTTCAAGGCAAAGATGATAAAGCTGCACCTCACATACTTTGGACATATTGCCAGAAGGGGCTATTCCTTGGAGAAGGATGTGATGCTTTTAAAGGCAAAGTGCCAGAGAAGGAGAGGAAGACCTTGGATCAGGTGGGTTGACATGTTGACTGCCACAGTGGATTCTAATATGTCAGGAAGTATGAAGATGGCACAGAATAGGAGAGGGTTCAGGTCTATATTGTTCATAGTGCCGCTATGGGTGGTACTCAACTGCACCTAATAACAATGTTGAAGTATAATGCATAATGATGTAAAGTGTTGTTGCTCACTGTAGAGTCAGAATTGGCTAGCAGTTGACCCTTAGAAGGGTTTTCAGAAGCAGTTAGTCACATGGGAGGAGATTACCCATACTTTTCCCACGGAACAGTTAGTAACCTGGAACCAGGGCCTTAGGGATTGAAGCACAGTTTCTTGCCATAAGGCCACGAGAGCTCCCTATTGAAGTAAATTGTTATTGTCAATTGCCATTTTGTTGAGCACGACTCATAGCAACTCTATGAACAAAAGACATAATGCTTTTCTACAACTATTGTCATTTCTCCAAGTACATAGAATTTTCATAGGCATGTGGTTTAGGAAGCAGATGCCACTCCTGCTCCCAAACCTGTTTTACAACTCTACCAAACACTGTCCACATTAGGAAACCATTATGGCATTTGATACCTGAATGCCACAAGGTTCAGCATCAGATTAGGTCAGTACAGAAAATTGACAGAGTGATGTACAAAGTAGAAGAATGTTCCTCCAAAATACAACACTAGTTTTGCTTAGCAGTGGTAAAGTGTTGTGAAAACAAATATGACTCATAGTGAAATCATTTCTCTATGTTTATGGAGTTTCCAGAGGCATCTGGTTTAGGAAGTGGATTCCACTCTTTCTTCCAAACCTGAATCAATCTAGAGGCTCCTCCTGATGAGTAACCATTATGGTCCATGATGAGTAACCATTATGGTATTTGACACACTATGGAAGTGTTCAGCATCACAGCAACTCCAAGTTACTCAGTCCAGCAAATAGACAAATGACTGTGATAAAAGATCGTTCTAACATTAATAACATACCAATAACACAAACCAAAAACTTTACTTACAAGACCCTCATCAAGACGCAAAAATCTAAGTTCTAGAGCAGAACCACTCCACAGGAGCCTCCAGGTATAGCCCCTGTCTCCTATTATATAACTACAAGTTATTGTTGTTGATTACCCTCGAGTCGAGCATCACTCATAGCGACCTTCATAGGCCTGAAGCCCCTTTCCAACTATCAACATTTATCAAAGTCCATAGACTTTCCAGAGACATGTTGTTTAGGAAGTGGATGACACTCCTGCTTCCAAACTCATAATATCAATAATAAAAATAAATCATTAATAATGAAGTATAAGAAACATTAAAATAGTGATAGGTAGTTACCAACCATCAGGGAGGTTTTAGTCATTTTCTAATTTTATGGGCAGGGGGGTGGATTGCATCAAAAGTCCTTTTAGTACTTTACCTGTGAATATATTATGTTCATTTTTAGTATTTTACTTTCAACATTTGAAAAATTGCTACAAATACCATTTTATCTACTTCACAAAATTATTCTGGGATCTGAATAAAATATTTTACTATCTCAAAGAAAATTATGTAGAAACCCAACTTCATCTCCTTATTCTACCTTTGGTAATTTTTTTCCCTTTGTTCCTGGTCTTACCTAATTAAAAAAAAAAATTAGTCAGGCTAACAACGATCCACACAACTGGGCCACATCATGAAAGATGGAGAAGAGATTGGAATTGTTAACAATTCCAGCTTGCTTGATCTATACTTTTGGTACCAGCAGTCAGAAAATCAAAAGGTGTGCCTTATCCAATCCATGGTATTTGCAGTTACTTGCTATGCATCAGAGAGTTGGACAATGACTAAGAATGGCAGAAGAAGAATTCATGCCTTTGGAGAAGGACATCATGCTTGGAAGGGTAGAGGGACAGTGCAAGAGAGCAAGACCCTCCAAGGTCCACCATGTTTTGTAATGTTTTATGAGTTCATTGTCTTTCAGTGCTGCTAGTATTCCATTGTATGAATATACCATAGTTTTTCTATCCATTTGCTTTTCAATGGGCATTTGGGTTGTTTCCATCTCTATGTTATTGTAAATAACCCAACAATAAATATGGGTGTGTATGCATCTGTTTGGATGGAAGTTCTGATTTCTAGGGTATGTTGGACATGTTCTAAGGAGGGATGGGTCCTTAGAGAGGGACATCATGCTTGGGAGGGTGGAGGGAAGGCGCAGCAGGGGAAGGCCCTCTAGGAGGTGGATTGATTCAGTGACTGGGGTAATTGGGATGGGTGTATCGGAGACACTGAGATTGGCACAGGACAGAGCAGAGTTTAGGGCTGTTGTACATAAGGTCACTATGAGTCGCAAGTGTCTCAATGGCACATAACAATATATTCCCAGTAGTGGGGTTGCTGGAGCAAAATGCTAAGTGAAATATCTCTGCCACAAAAAGACAAATACTGCATAGCACCACTGTTATAAAGCAGACCTGGCATGGGGGGTTGAGAGAAGAATAAGATAAGAGTGGATAGATAATGACCACTGCTTGGAACAGATGAAGGAAAGAATTGTTTAAAGGGAATATATGATTAAGCATTATATGTACAAAAATAACCCAGAATAAGAGGTACATAATTACAAAGAGGTCTGGGAGGTAAGGACGGAGGGAGGTAATTGTGCAACAACGTTTTTGGTGTTTTTTAAAAAAAAGGGAACTGGGGGAGGGATAAAATGCCCAAGAATGAATGAATGAAAATCTAACTTTTCTGTAAACATCCATTAAAATCATAATTAAAATAAAATTTTGTTGGGAGAAAAAGAGAGAAAGACTCCAGATGAGATGGATTGACTCAGTAATTGGGATAATGGGAGTTAGGGGTATTGGAGATAGTGAAATTGGCTTGGAATAAGGAAGGGTTCAGAGGTATTGTACATAGGGCCACTATGAGTTCCTACTCGATGTCACATAACAACAAAAATTTTTTATAAAGTCCACATGATTTTGGCTAAAATACAGTTGTTATCACCCTTTTTATAAATATCTGAACCAACCCAACACAATTACCAGCATTCCTTTTTTTTTATCTTTGTGCTCTTTAATTGAGGGAATAGATGAATTAGGTTTACATTTGTAATCGCATTAAAGATTATTTTAAATGGAAAAGTCTAGTAAAACTTGAAGGAAACCTATTTCAACCTCTAAGCTTATAAACATACAATTGGTGCTTTAAAGAGTTTTCATTTATTTAATCTGGGACAGTATTTTGTTGTACATTTCTTTTAAGTAATACTTTCTCTCCTCCGTTTCTCCAACCAAATATTCATGTGAGTAGAATGTATTTTTTAATTTTCTGTCACCTTTAAAACTTTGTATAATATTGAACTATAACTGCTTTATTTTCCTCTAAAAAAAGCCAAGCAGAATTCCCATTCTATTAACTTCTGACTTATCCTTCTGTTCTCCACAGTCAGTCAGAAATTAGCCAAGTCAATATTAAATGTTAATATAGGGAATTAATATTCTAGATTTGGAAGTCTTCATTTACATATATTTACCTAATAGTGTCATCTTTCCCTGAAAATGTTTCCCTTAGCTTTTTTAAGGACCCTCACTACTCTGGTTTGGTTATATTGCTGCTGTTGTTGTTGTTGTTGTTGATTTCCATCAAGTAGAGCACGACTCATAGCAACTCTATGAAGAAAAGGCCTGAGCCTTTCTGTAACTATCGCTATTTACCAAAGTTCATAGAGTTTCTAGAGGCATGTGATTTAGGAAGTGGATGCCACTCCTGCTTCCAAACCTGTCTTAAATTGGGAGCCCCACTAACTATTGTCCACCATGGGTAACCATTTTAGCATTTGACACCGCAGTGGCACAAGGTTCAGCATCACAGCAACCCCTGGTTACCTCAGTACGGCATCTTGACTGAAGAGTACTGTTTCACATATAAGAATGTTCCTCCAAAATATAATCACAACCAACTTTAAAGACAAAGTCTACCCTGAGGTCTTGTTGACTTTAAACAAGAGACTTAAACAAAAAAACAGCCAATATACTGTTGTTTTTGTTATGTGCCATTGAGTTGCCTGTGATGTTTAACACTAGGTTTAGCAGCTTTCAACCCCTCCCTGTCCTGAGCCAGTCTCATTAATTCCACACACCAACTCCCATTGCCCCAGATACTATAACAATCCATCTCATCTTGAGTCTTCCTCTCCTGGGCTGTCCCTCCACCCTTCTGAGCATGATGTCTTTCTCTAAGCACAGGTCTCTCTTGGTCACATGACCAAAATATGTACGGTGGAGCTTCAAAATCCTAGCCTGCAAGGAGAGACTTTGTTTCACTCTCTCCAAGACAAACTTATTTGTTTTTTTCACAGCCCATGCTCAAGACTCTCCTCCAGCACCACAACTTGAAGGTATCTATTCTTTTTCTGTCATCCTTAGTCATTGTCTAGCTTTCTGAAGCATAACAAATAATTGAGAAGAGTACCAGAATAGATAGAAGAATGTCCATCTGTGTTTCATTGACTATGCAAAGGCATTTGACTCTCTGGATAACAAATAGTGGATAACCTTGAAGGAAATTGGGAATCACAAAGGAAGAGGAAAAACTAAAGACACTAGAAATTGGAATTGAGAAGACCATCGCCTGGATTAGGTATACATTTGTCTTCAGACTGCATCATTGTTCTTCAGCACTCTGGAGAGGTCCATAACAGTAGATTTTCCCAACTGACTGCTGGAGTTAAGAGTGTTGATTGTGGATCTGAGCAAGCTGTAATTACTAACAACCTCCATCTATCATGGTGCAGCCAATTAGCCCAGTGATGAGAATCTTTGTCTCCTTGATGTTGAGCTTTAATCTATATTGAAGACCACAGTTCTTGACCTTTTGCAGCAAGTGCTTCAGATCTTCTTCAGTTACAGCACGGAAGGTTGGGTCATCTGTATATTGTAGATTGTTAATGAGTCTTCCTCCAATATTGATGCCACACTCCTCATAAAGCCCTGTTTTCAAAATGATCTGCATACAGATTGAAAAGGTATGTTGACAGGAGGCATCTCTGACACACTCCTTTTCTGATTTTGAATGATGCAGTGCTTTCTTCCTCTCCTTTTCTGACTCTCCATCTTTCCAAGAATAATATCACTATCCATGGACTAGGCCCACCTGATAACATGCCCAAAATATGTTACACAAAATCTTACCATCCTTATCTTTAAGAAACACCTTGACAGTACTTCTTCCAAAACAAGCTAGTGATTTACTCAATATTCTTAAACAGCACAGTAAGTCAAAGGTACCAATTCTCCCTACTGATTCTTAAAAGGGAGCTCTTAGTGGTGGCAAAATGGTAAGGGGCTGCACTACCAACCTAGAGACATGTGATCCAAACACACCAACTGTTTCACAGGAGAAAGATAGACAATCTCTTATGTCATTTACTTCCTCTTTAAACCCACTGGAGGATCAGCTATGAGTCAGTTTCAACTCAAAGGTACCTAACAATATCAACTAACAATTGTAAAAAAGGTGGCATGTAAGTTGGTGACAAGACTGGTGAATGAGCACATTATGTACTCAATAAGTATTTTTCAGATCAAAATAAGGCTATCAGCATGAAAATTTCCCAAATAGGGCAGTATGTTTCTGTTCTCTGTAGACTTGCTATGAGTTCTAATTGATTTGACAGCACCTTAATATAATAACAGTGGTTTTACAGCATTCCCAATCTATAAAATCCTTTGAAATATCTCTTTCTTCAGTGGTCATGTGTGTCCATATTCTTTTGTAATTTTTGCCACACTTTGAATCTTTTACCATATGCATTTATCGTATTCCCAGACAAATCATCTATAAATAAGAAAGGCTATACATTGGACTGGCTTCTGGAATTGTCAAAAATTTTCCAGTTTGGCATTGCATTTCTCAGTAACAATTCCAGTTTGTTAGAAGAACATTAAGGTCCCATTAAGATTATCAAAGCCAGCACTGCTTTAATTAGATTCGGTCAACAGGATTGATTAGGAGTCAACAAGAGAAGCTTTGGTGAGATGAGCACGAGCATTATAGTCAGTTATTTTACTAAATTGTGCTATGAATTTAATGAGTATAAACCTACATTTGTTAGAAAAGATTTTCATCTTTCATTGTAAACCTATTATTTGTGAAACATACTAAAAATATAAATAAAACTTATACCTCTCATTGCAATGGAGTTAGGACTTGACCCTCCAGCAGGTTTTCTTGTGCTGTAAATCCCAAGGAAAGAGACTGGCCATTTTTGTCCTGTATCAAGGTTTGTGAATTTGAACCAGGAGATAAATTCCACCTTTGCTTTGGCAGCATAACTCTGGGCTATGCCATCATACTGTTTTGGTACGTACTCTATCTTATAGTCATGCATACATGATTACCAGAAAAATTCATGCATGATTATCAGAAAATAATCCTACCTAAAAGACATCATACATATGAACAGACACTTCACCAAAGAAGACATTCAAATAGCTAACAAGCACATGAAGAAATTTTAAAAATCCCTAACTCTAAGAGAGAGGCAAATCAAAACAACTATGAGATAACCTCTCACCCCAGTAAGAAGAGCAAAATTTAATGGGACAGCAAACGTCAAATGCTGGCAAAGTTGTGGAGAAACTGGAACCCTTATTCACTGCTGGTGGGAGTATAAAATGGTGCGACCACTATGGAAGGCTGTATGGCACTTGCTCATAAAGTAGCAAATAGAGATATCATTTGACCCAGCAATTTAACTACTGGAAATATATCCTAAAGAGACCTTAACCGACATCCAAACTGATATATGCACCCCCATGTTTATTACGGCTTTGTTCACAATAGCAAAGAGCTGGAAATAATCCAAATGTCCATCAACAAACAAGTGGATAGAGAATTTCTGGTATATTCACACAAAGGAATACAATACTATGCAGCACTGAAAACCAAGGAATTCATGAAATATTATACAAAATGGGTGACACTGGAAGACATTATGCCGAGTGAAATATCTCAATAATAAAAGGACAAATATTGCGTATGGCCACTGTTGTAAAACAGGACTGACATCAGGGTTGAGGGAAGACAGAGAAGGAGGGGATGAATGATATATACTGCATTGAAACAGAGGAGGGAGAGAACTTTTAAAAGGGGTATGATTGGGTATTATTGTCATAGCAGGAGTCCAGCATGAAGGCTGCACAGTGGAGTGGACTTGGAGGTAGGGATTGCATAACAATGAAAGAGGGTTAGGTTTTCGATTTGGTTTTTTTTGTTTGTTTGTTTTGTTTTGTTTTTACTTTTCAAGGAGTGAATTGAGAGGAGGACATGGGCAGGAAGAAATGTGCAACAATGAATTAATGGAAACCTAAGTCTCTGTGAATTTTCATTAAAATTAATTTAAAGAAAGAGGGAGAAAAAGAAAGATGGAGTGTCGATGTAAGAGAAGAAAACCCTTAACAAAATGAATCAACATAATGATGGTAGCAAAGGGCTGTAGTATATCAGGGAGTGTGAAGATATCACAAGATAGGGCAGGGTTCAAATCCTTTGTTACAGGGTTGCTATGAATTGTACTTGGCTGGAGGCACCTAACAACAACAATTGAATAAAAAGGAGTTCTAGTGGTCTCATTGTTAAATATTTACCTCTTACCTGGAATATTAGGAGTCAAGCCCAGAGGCTATTGTGTAGAAGAAAGATGCAACAGCCTAGTTTCTTTTGTGTGTTTTTTTAAAATTTTCTTTTCTTTTCTTAATTTTAATGAACATTTACAGAGATTTTGCATTTTCATTCATTCATTGTTGCATTTTTTTCTTTACCCCTCCTCCCCCAGTTCACTCCTCTCTTTGAAAAGCAAAAGATAACTTTTTCCTTGGTATATGACCCTGACCCTGCCCCCCTCCAAATGCACTCCACTATGTGACCTTAATTCTGTTTTTTTTTTAAAGATTTGTAACCTTTTGGGAGAAAGAGAGAGAGAGAGAAGTGTCCATCTTATAGGTTGGCTGTGAGTTTAAATCAATTATCTGAAAGAGGACTTTGTTTTGTTTTTAATTTAATAAGTTGATTATTTTATGGCTGTTGTTGTAAAATGCCATCAAACAGTAGACAATTCATAGCTACCCTATGACCGAACAGAAGTACTCAACACTTGCGTGCCTTTCATCTTTTCTCTAGGTTCATAGGGTTTTCAGAGGCAAGCTATTAAGGAAATGGATGCCACTCCTGTTTCTAAGGTTGTTTTAACTGGAAACTCCACCAAACACTGTGTGTCATGGATAACCATTAACACATTTACACATCAGTGACACAGTGTTCAGCTTCATAGCAACCGCAAGTTTCTTCTGTACAGCAAGTGGACACACTATGCCTATATGACCTAGAAGAATGTTTGTCCAAACACAATTAAAAACAGGCATGAAGGATGTGGATTAGAGTCACCCACCTTTGGCTTGGTAGCATCAATATCTGTCAACTAGTCTAGTTGATTATTTTATAGGAAATTAAAAAGTTGAATATGGTATACCTTAAAAAATAAATATGCTGCCATTCTTTGTTGAAAAGAAAAATATTTTTAAGTTTCATTAGTTGTTAATTTAAAAAGAACTACAGAGTTATTATGACACATAAAATTACAAAAAAAAGTTTAGAATTAAATAACATATCCACTTTTGAGTTCCCTGAGATGCCAATGTTAATAACTTAGTGTATACCTTATGTCATTGTCCTTTCTTATACAAATTTAAACTCATATACTGTTTGGTGCTGGCTCACGAATATGCTATAAATGTCAATAGTTGTAAAAGAGCTTCAGGCCTTTTGTTCATAGGGCCACTATGAGTCGTGCTTGACTTGAAGGCAATCAACAACAACAACATATATATGGTGTTTGTAAAACTGAGTTCCCAGTGTACATATTTTTATGTCACTTGTATTTTTATTTTTTTTTATTACTTGTATTTTTAATTTAACCATGTAAAACAGAGAAGGCTCAGAACAGTCTGTAGAGATCTATACCATTCTTTCTTATGGTTTCATTATATTCCATGATATGAATATATTATAACTTACTCAACCATTGTGTTATTATTAGAAATTCAGATTATCATTTCGAACAATGATTCAGTAAATATCTTCTCTCCTTATATCAGCGCTATTATATATATGTGGAATTTCTTAGTAAAAAAATAAAATATTTTCAATTTTTTAAAATACTGTAGAAATAATTATTGCCAAAATTTTAATGCCAGGTAGTTTTCAGGCTTTCACACAGGGAGCTCTAATGGTCTAGAGGTTAAGGAAGTGTGCTTCCAA
>NW_006399800.1:10492463-10499550 GCF_000299155.1 Elephantulus edwardii
CCTATCCTGCTCCATCCACACCAGCTCTGATATGCTCAATTCATTGTTACAATCATTAAGTCAGCTATCTTGTTGAGGGTCTTCTTCTTTTTCTCTGACCCTCTACTTTTCCCAACATGATCTTTTTAATTCAAGGATTGGTCCTCCTAACAACATGCCCAATGCGTGTGAGGCAAAGTTTTACCATCTTTATCTCTGAGAAGCTCCCTGTTTCCACTTCCTCCAAGAGAGAAGCCTTGGTTGGTTTGTGAGAGTTTCTTTTGTTTGTTTATTTGGGTGTTTTTTTTTTTTTGTAGTACATGTGATAGTAAATAATCTTCAGTGCTACAGTTCAAAGGCATTAATTCTTCTGATATTCTTAATCATTTTCCAACTTTCATGCATAGGAAACAACTGAAATAACAAAAACAAAAAATAACTAAATCTCAAACTGACATCTTTGCTTTTTAGCATTTTTGAGTGGTCTTTGATAGCAGATTTCCCCAATACAGCACATCTTTAGCTTTCTTGAGTACTATCATAGGTGCTGATTGTGGATCAAACTACAATAAAATCATTAACAATTTCAATCTTTTCTCCATCGACCATAATTTTACCTGCTGGTTCAGTAGTGAGAATTTTGTTTTCTTGAGGTTCGGGTGTAATCTACATGTAATCTTCTGCAGAAAGTGTTTCAAATCCACTTTATTTTCAGCAAACAAGGTTGTTCAAGCATAACATAGGTTGTTGATGACTCTTCCTCCAATCCTGACTCCACATTCTTTTTCATATAGTCCAGCTTCCATAATGATTTGCTCAGCATGCAGATTGAATAGGAACGGAGAAAGGATATAAGCCTGATATACACTTTTCCTAATTTTATATGATATTTGTTTGTTTCTATGTGCCATTGAGTCAGAATTCCCTTATTTTGTTTAGATATGTTTTTGATCTATATGTGTATGTGTGTATACATATGTATACGTGTAAATATGAAGATGGCACTTTGAGAACAAAGATGTACCCACCCAAGTATTTTCAATTATTTCATATGCTTATGAAAACTGGATAACAAATAAGGAGCTTAAGTAAAAATTGATACAAGCAAAAACTGAATTAAGCTATTAAGAAACAATATTGAATATACTATAGTCTCTCTGGAGACTAAGGTGCGTCTGATACAGGCCATGGTCTTCACAATCACTTGTTATGCATCAGAGAGTTGGACAATGACTAAGGAGGATAGAAGGAGAATTGATGCCTTTGAGCTGTGGTGCTGGAGAAGAGTATTGAGAATACCATGGACTGCTAGGAAAACAAACAGATTCATCCTGGAAAGGGTTAAACTGGGTGACTCCTTGGAGGCAAGGATTCTGAGGCTCCGTCTAACATACTTAGGACATGGTGGGAGGAGAGACCGGTCTTTAGAGAAGGACATCATGCTTGGGAGGGTGGAGGGTCAACGCAGGAGGGGAAGGCCCTCTGTGAGGTGGATTGATTCAGTGACTGGGATAATCGGGATGGGAGTGTCAGAGACAGTGCAATTGACACAGGACAGAGAGGAGTTTAGGGCTGTTGCACTCGCTATGAGTCGCAAGCGACTCGACGGCACATAACAGCAACATAGTCTTCCAGAAGAAACAATTTGTCTTCAAAGAAGTACAGCTAGAATGCTCTGTAGAAGGAAGAATGGTGAGATTTTTTTTTTCCTCACATACTTTAGAAATGCTGTCAGAAGGGATAAATGACTGGGGGGAAAAAAGATTTTATGCCTGTTAAAGCAGTGGGACAGTAAAGGAGAGGAAGATAATCAATTAGGTGGGTCAAAGTAGTGACTTCTACAATTGTCTCTGAGTCAGCAGTGATTACGATGATAGTACAAGGCTTGAAAGTGTTTTATACTTTTCCATATATTTTCACCAAGAGTGGAAAACACCCAGACAGTACCCATCAGCAGCAATTTATATATTCCCTTTAAATTTAAGGAACTGATTTCCAGGACTCCTGAGTTTCAGAAAACTAACTATAAAATTATCAACTCTATATCTGACTCCTGTAATGTTTCATAGATCTTGCCTAGCATCATTATTACCAACTAGGTAATTTCATGCTATTTTTGTAACGATGTCAAGAAGGAGTTCAACAACAACCTCTGATAATAAGAGGGAGTTTTGGTGTTGTCCATAGAGAGTTGCATTTCTCACTCAAAGGCCATGCATCTGTAGTAGTTCAAATCCACCAGAATGCCATTGACATCAATGAATGAGTGAGAAGCTTGGAATAGATATAAAGATACCCTTTGGATGCTGTTTCAGGGAAATAAGAGTGTATATATATGTAGTCTCAGAGTGTCATGGAAATATTTTTATGATAAGCATATAATTTATATTCCAAGGTGACTTAGAACCATTAGCTTCCTCCCATAGCCAGAGTTTCACATGGTTTACAAAAAAGTACAGCTTTCTAATTACTATGTACACAACGAATCTGAAAATTGGACAATGAATAAGGAAAACTGGGTAGGGGGGGAAGAATTGGTGCCTTTGAATTGTGGTGTTGGAGAAGAGTACTGAATAAACCATAGACTGCCAAGAAAATAAAAACAAAACCAAATCCCAATGCAAACAATCAAACACAAAAACAAAACCCAAATCTATCTTGGAGGAAGTACAACTAAAACGATCTTTTGAGGCAAGGGTGATGAAACTTCATCTCACAGACTTTGAGTTTGTTGTCAAGAGGGGCCAGTCATTGGAAAAAGATAGCAAGCTGGAAGAAGAGAAGGGTCAGAGAAATAGAAGATGATTCTCAATAAGTTTTAATTGACACAGTTACTATAAGAATAGACTTTAGTATGATAGAGATTGTGAGGATAGCACAGGATAGGGAATGGTTCAAATCTGTTGTTCACAGGGTTGCTATGAGAAACAGTTGACTTGATAGCACTCAAAAATAGTAAATAATGCTTTATGAAAGAGCCTCATGATGACTATATTTCTACTCCAGCTACATCCTCATAGTTATCCTGTAAACATCCATTTCTTTTTCTCTCCCCATTTAATGTTGTTTTTGTTGTTGTTAAGTGCCATTCAGTAGAGGATGACTCATAGTGACCCTATGGACAGAAGATCTGAGCCCTGTACTGTCCTGTGCCATCTTCATACTTCCTGACACACAAGAGCCTATTGTAGAAGTCACCATGTCAATCTACCTGGTGTAGGGTCTTCACTAAATCTCCACCTTTCCAACCATCATGTTCTTCTCCAAAGAATAGCATTTCCTAGCAACATGCCCAAAGTATGTGAGGCAAAGCCTCATGATTCTTGCCTCCAAAGAGCATTCTGGCTGCATCCTTTCCAAGATATACGAGTTTGTTCTTTTGGCCTGGCCGTCCATGGGATGTTCAGTGCTCATCTCTAACAAGAGAGCTCAAAGGCGTCAATTCTTCTTCTGTCATCCGTATTGATTGTCCAGCTACCAGATACATAACAAGTAATTGGAAAGACTGGCCAGAATCTTAGTCCTCAAACTGACATCACTACTCCTCAATAATTTGGAAAGGTTTAGATTTTCCCAGTGTAATACAGCTCCTTATTTCCTGACTGATGGTACCAAGGATGTTAATTGTGGATCCAAGCAAGATGAAGCTGTTGACAGTTTTCTTCTCCTCTCCATTCATCATGACACTGCGTATCAGTCCAGTGGTAAGATTCTTTGTTTTCCTGACATTTAAAAGCATTTCCTTTCATACCCCACTTAATAGGATCATTATAATAAAAGAAAGTGATTTATCAGCCTATTTTTGCTTCATAGATTTCTTGGATCTTATGGTTTTCTAGCTTGCTAAATTTTCAGTACTAATTTAATTTATCATTTTATGTTTTAAAAATGACTTTAATTGCTTTTGAAAACTTTCCCTTTGAAAATTTGTTATGGATTAGAAATCAGATACTTCCGATGTCAATGGTCTGCCTTGACTAAAGGCTCAAAACTGCCTCTTTCCTAAGATAGTGATTTTGAAAATTAGGGGGAAATTTTTCTATGAGGAAAGACATGACTGTGTAGTAAGTAGTGTTAGGAAACAGACAAAAATACATTAGGAAATAGCACAAAAGAATTTATATTAATGCTGTGGCTGTAGTTGGCTTACATTTATTGCTGACTTATAGCCCATTAAATAAATGCCTTTTAATTTATTTACTCTTTTTATACCGATGGACTTCTGTAGACTACTATGTTTTATATCTATAAACAGTGCTGCCCCAGTTCAGACTCATCAGTCCTTCTCTTAAAGAGCCTTGGCAACACAATAGTTCAGCACTTGGTTTACTAACTTACTAAAGAGTGGTAGTTCAAATTCACCAGTGTCTTTTTGAGAGAAAGATGAGACAATCTATTTTCATAAAGTAACAACCTTAAAAACACTATAGGACAATTGTGCTCTGTCGTATGAATCAGGATAAATTCTACTGCAGTGAGTTTATTTTGGGAGAAACTTTCATTTTCTTCTTTAATTAAATATTTTGCTCTTCCTGTTAGAGGCTCCACAAGCCACACAAATTTACTGTCTTTGTAGCACATGTTAACATGACTGTTGAGTTTCATGCTTCCCTATAAAGTTTATATGGAAAAATTCTTGTAAAAGGTCCTTTTTTTTTTCTATCTTAACTGTAGGGTCTAAAGAAACAGAATTTCCTACAAAATGACCAGAGCACCAGAGCAAAGAGTTAACATGTTATAGTGTTTGCAAACCAAGTACAGAAGAAAAGAATCATGATTTGTAGTGTGAATATGGACTCTACCATGTAAACTGGATAATTAACTTTACCTCTCCAAGTCTTTGTTTTCTTGTCCAACAAACTGGACAAGATTAATTTATGTGGACTTTGGGGATTTAAGGAATAATATAATAATGAATGTGAAAGTACTCAGTAATATGATCCACTTCCCTTGTGAGTCTCTTCTTAAAAATGTAGTTTATGGACAGAGTTCCCTCTGACTGTGCTGCTGTCCTGGGGTCAGTCGAGAGGGGTGGCATAGCGGTGCTCGGGAGCAGCCCCTGGCTCCCCGCTCCAGAGGAACAGCGGGCAGGGGCCTTGGCGAATGGCTTGCTTGCTGGCCACTTGCAAATATTCAAAAAGACAAGTGTTTGAGACAAGACCACTTATTTTTCCTAACTTAAGGGTTTGGATTCAGGATTTGTTCCCAGTGTCCAAGACTTTGATAAAAAACTTACTGAAGCTGATGCTTACCTACAAATCTTGATAGAACAATTAAAGCTTTTTGATGACAAACTTCAAAACTGCAAGGATGATGAACAGAGAAAGAAAATTGAAACTCTCAAGGAGACTACAAATAGCATGGTAGAATCAATTAAACATTGCATTGTATTGCTGCAAATTGCTAAAAGTACTATTAATCCTGTAGATGCAATATATCAGCCTAGTCCCCTGGAACCTGTGATCAGCACAATGCCTTCCCAGACTGTTCTACCTTCAAAACCTGCTCAGTTGTGTAAGTCAGAACAGCGTCCCTCATCCCTACCAGTTGGGCCTGTATTAGCTACTCTGGGACATCATCAGACTCCAACACCAAATAAATAGTACAGGCAGTGGACATTCACCACCAAGTAGCAGTCTAACTTCTCCAAGCCATGTCAACTTATCTCCAAACATGGTCCCAGAATTCTCTTATTCTAGCAGTGAGGACGAATTCTATGATGCTTATGAATACCATCAAAGTCGCTCTTCCCCAAAGCGCTTAATAGATTCCTCTGGATCTGCCTCAGTCCTAACACACAGCAGCTCGGGAAATAGTCTGAAACTACCAGACACCACAGAATCACTTAATTCTTCCATGTCCAATGGAACAAGTGATGCTGATCTTTTCGATTCCCATGATAGAGATGATGAAGGAGAAGCAGGATCAGTGGAAGAGCATAAGAGCGTTATAATGCATATCTTGTCCCAGGTTAGGCTTGGAATGGATCTTACTAAGGTAGTCCTTCCAACATTTATTCTTGAAAGAAGATCTGTTTTAGAAATGTAGGCAGACTTTTTTGCACATCCGGACCTGTTTGTGAGCATTAGTGACCAAAAAGATCCCAGGGATCGAATGGTTCAAGTGGTGAAGTGGTACCTCTCAGCCTTTCATGCGGGAAGGAGAGGATCAGTTGCCAAAAAGCCATATAACCCTATTCTGGGTGAGATCTTTCAGTGTCACTGGACATTACCAAATGACACCGAAGAGAACACAGAGCTGGTATCAGAAGGACCGGTCCCCTGGGTTTCCAAAAACAGTGTAACATTTGTGGCGGAACAAGTTTCTCATCATCCACCCATTTCAGCTTTTTATGCTGAGTGTTTTAACAAGAAGATACAATTCAATGCTCATATATGGACCAAGTCAAAATTCCTTAGGATGTCAGTTGGGGTACACAACATAGGGCAAGGCTGTGTCTCCTGCCTCGACTATGACGAGCATTACATTCTTACATTCCCCAATGGTTACAGAAGGTCTATCCTCACAGTACCCTGGGTGGAACTAGGAGGAGAATGCAATATTAATTGTTCCAAAACAGGCTATAATGCAACTATCATCTTCCACACGAAACCCTTCTATGGGGGCAAGAAGCACAGAATTACAGCTGAGATTTTTTTCTCCAAATGACAAGAAGTCATTTTGCTCAATTGAAGGGGAATTGAATGGTATAATGTATGCAAAATATGCAACAGGGGAAAATACAGTTTTTATAGATACCAAGAAGTTGCCTATAGTCAAGAAGAAAGTGAGGAAGTTGGAGGATCAGAATGAGTATGAATCCCGCTGCCTTTGGAAGGATGTCACTTTCAACTTGAAAATCAGAGACATTGATGCAGCAACTGAAGCAAAGCACAGACTTGAAGAAAGGCAAAGAGCAGAAGCTCGAGAAAGGAAGGAGAAGGAAATTCAGTGGGAGACGAGGTTATTTCATGAAGATGGCGAATGTTGGTTTTATGATGAACCGCTCCTGAAACATCTTGGTGCTGCCAAGCATTAGGGAAATGTGAAGTTTACGCCTGATGACCAGGGCAGTAGGTCATAACAACAACAATCTTCCTTTGGGAGA
>NW_006399800.1:10499975-10502122 GCF_000299155.1 Elephantulus edwardii
GTCTCACCTACAATAACTTTTATTTTAGAACTGAATTATTATTAAATTGTATCTAACTCTGGACCACAGTTTAATTATAGTCAGTGCTTCTTAATGCTTCATAAAGTAATTTTTCCAGTAAAAAAAAATATAGTTTATATCAATGAAATTTAGATTATTATTGGAGTAAGACAGACTTTAGGGTTAGAGTAAATTATGTATGGTTGCTTAACTTATTAGTAAAAATAAGGTCAGGGCAAAATTCTAGTCAATTCCCTGTGTGTTTGTAAACAGAATGGAAATCACTTTCGAAAGATGTTTGCCACAGTGCCTACGTACTTTGCCACAGTATATAGGCAGTTTCCAAAGTGCTATTATGTGAGGGCCAAAAATTTCACGCATGATTTTGCAAGAAGATAAAGTATCAAAAGTTGAAGAAGTCACTAATAACACTTCTTTAAAAGCTATCACTGCCCAGAATGGTTCCAGACTGGGAAAAGTGTGGCTGCATTAGCCCCTGGAGAGAGTTAAATGGGCCCTCAGCATGCAGTATAAAACCATTTTTTACTGGCTTACTGGGACAATGGGCATTATATTTAACAGCTAAACTGAAAGATCTTTCCTTCCAGTCTGACTGGCATGAAGTCTGGAACAGTACTGTGCTATGCTAAAGGGGGACATGCATCAAGGAAACTGGCACACTGAACTTTCAAACTGATTTTCAAGCTTTTAATACTGTTCTGTGAATGTGATTCTCCAGGTGCAGAAACTTGGCAGAAAGTAATAGTCACCGAGAAGTCAGTATGTTATTTTATTTTTAAACTGCAAAAGTATTGGAATTGTGTTTTCTCAGTATGGTTTCTCCTAAATTGATAAAACTCTCTCTGTAATCCATGATGGTGGTGATTTATTTTGTCATTGTTATTGCACCTTTTGGACTCTTTTCAGAGAAAGGGTAATGTTTTTCTGAAGTTTAAGATGCCAATAATGCTTCAGCTGCAGGATAATGATATAGCTTATAGAATATTGGCCTTATCTTCTGTATCAGTTGCAAAGGCATATTTTGAAAACATACCGTGTATAATGCAATATAATAAACGGTTAAAGCAGAATGACAAAAAAATATATTCTTGCCCTCATTAATCTTCAAAGAGAAGTTAATATATATTATTTAAATCATCACAAAAGTATAAAATTACAATCCCTGATAAGACAAAGCAGGAGAAAAATGGGCAATCTCATCCTGTATTGTTGTCTGTTCACCAGCAATGAAGCGATATCCTGCTGGGTAAGCACAACGGAGAAACACCACTCTGGGAGCTGTTCAGAGAGTGCACTTATATAAGAGCAGGTAACCAGGAAGACAGGATAGGGTGGGCTTGCGGATTGGATAGAACTTGAGCCTATGGCGGACTACTCCCAGCTCAACAGACGCAGCAGCTATCTTCCCAGGTGGTGAGCTTTCTCAAGCTGCTACAGCCAAGCAAAGGGGAGCTTTCTCTACCCCGTATTAAAGGCCGTTGGGAGGCTTGCACTTAATCCGGAGCTTAGTTGATCTGTCCAGACCAGAGGCTCTTCTTTCCTCGGCAACATTCCCCAACACTCCTGTTCCATTAACTGCCTCTGAAAACGCACCTGAAGGTCACCTTTGGGTCTGTTCCAACTCAACAGTATACAAGAACAAAACCAATAAGACCAATAAGGAATTCTGGTGGTTTAGTGCTGAGAAGATAAAGCAAAAAGGGAAGGAATCAAGAAGTTAAAGAAACTTCACAGAAGTTTTCAAAGGGGCGCTTGGGAAGACAAAGCAAAGTATTATAACAAAACATAAAAGAGCTGGAGTCAGAAAATTGAAAAGGCCAAACTTGCTCACCATTTCTTAGTTTGAAGGAACTTAAGAACAAATTTTAGCCTTGAGTTGCAATACTTATTAACTGCCTTGGGAAGAATATTAAATGATCAAGGAAGCTTTAAAAGAAAATAGAGGGGGTGTAAAGCGTCATTGTACAAGAAGGAACTGGCTGACACAGAAGAATTTAATGAAATAATGTATGAGCAATAGCCTGTGGTGATGAAGGAGAAAGTTCATGCTGCTCTGAAGGAACTGGCAAAAAACAAGGCCTCCCAAATTGATGACATATCAATTGACATATTTCAACAAACAGATG
>NW_006399800.1:10502532-10504001 GCF_000299155.1 Elephantulus edwardii
TACTTGGACCAGGAGGCAGTCATCAGAACAGAGCAAGGAACACTGCATGGTTCAAAATTGAGAAGGGTGATTGCCAGGGATGCATCCTATCTCCATACCTTTTCAAGCTATATGCAGAACAGATCATCTGGAAGACTCAAAGAAAAGGAAGGTGGCATCAGAATTGGAGGAAGACTCATCAACAACTTGAGTTATGCAGATGACACACACTCTTTGCTGAAACTGAGTAGGACCTGACGCACTTGCTGCAGAAGCTCATGGACTGCAGCCTTCAATATGAATTGAAGCTCAGTATCAGAAGACAACGATTCTCACCACTAGGCTGATTGAAAGCATGATGATAGATGGTGAAGAGATTGAGATTGTTAACAACTTCAGTTTGCTTGGCTTCGCAATCAACAACACTCTTGGTACCAGCAGCCAGGAAATTAAAAGATGAATTGCATGGGGAAAGTCTGCTATTAGGAAGCTCTCCAGAGTACTGAAGAGTAACAATGTCAGTCTGGAAACTAACATGCACCTGATCCAGGCCATAGTCTTTGCAATTACTTGTTATACATTGGAAAGCTAGACAATGACTAGGGATTATAGCAAGAGAATTAATGCCTTTGAGTGTGGTGCCGGAGAAGAATGCTGACTGTATTGTTGATTGCCAGGAGAACAGTTTTGTCCTGGAAAGGGTGAAACCAGCCTGCTCCTTTAAAGAAAGTATTCTGAAGCTTCATCTGACAAATTTTGGGCATACTGCAAGGACGAACCAGTCCTTGGAGAGGGACATCATGCTTGGGAAGGTGGAATGGCAGCACAAGAGAGGAAGACCCTCAATGAGATGAATTGACTGAGTGACTGGCATAATGGGGCTAAGTGTCTCAGAGATAATATGATTCGCTAGGATAGAGCAGGATTCAGAGCTATTGTATATAGGATCACTATGAGTTGCAAGTAAGTCCTCAGCACATATCAACAACAACAAAACCAAAAGCAGTAAGGAGTTTTCCTGCGAACCCAAAGGCATGTGATACAAATCCACCAGCTGCTCCGTGGAGGGAGAAAGATGGGCACTACTGTCCCATTTGATTAACTGCCTCTAAAAACTCACCAAAGGATCACCTATGGGTCATTTAAAATTCAATGGTACACAACAACAAAATAAAAAATATGTTCTGGTGGCTTAGTTGTAAGGAGTTGTCCTGCCAACCCAAAGGCACACAATTCAAATCCACCAGATGCTCTGTGGAGAAAAGTGGGAAAACTCATCCCATGCTATACACTGTATCTGAAAACCAGCTGAAGTATCAGCTATGGGTTGATTTCAGCTTGATGGTATACAACACACACAATAAGGTAAGAGAAAAACACATACAAACACATGCATAACATCCCTACATGTTGCAGTGACATCACTGAGGTTATTATCTTCCCAGCCACCTGAAAAGTAATTCATGGCGCCACAAACCACTATCATAATA
>NW_006399800.1:10508266-10509266 GCF_000299155.1 Elephantulus edwardii
CATTGAGAACAATGTTGGCACTTGTTTGCATATATACTTTTTACTATGTTGAAGAAATTCCCTTCCATTTCTATTTTGTTGAATGTTTTAATCAGGAATTGGTGTTGAATTTTGTCTAAGGCCTTCTCTGTATCAATTGATAAGATCATGTAGTTCTTGTTCTCTGTTTTGTTAACGTGGTGAATTACATTGATTGTTTTTCTTATGTTGAACCATCCTTGCATATTTGTTATGAATCCCACTTGGTCATGGTGAATTTTTTTTAAATGTATTGTTGGATTCTCTGGCCAATATTTTATTAAGGACTTTTACATCTATGTTCATGAGAGATATTGGCCTATAGTTTTCTATTTTGGTGGTGTCTTTACCTGATTTATCAAAGATATGTTTGCTTCATCAACTGAATCTGGGAGAATTCCATTCTTTCCTATTTTCTGAAATAATTTATATATAATGGGTTTGATAACATTCAGAGAAGAACTGTCACTAATTATACATAAAACCATCTGGTCCAGGGCTTTTTATTGTTGAAAGTTGTTTTATTACATTTTCCGATTTCTTCTCTTGTTCTGTCCAAGTGTTCAATTTCAGTTTGTGTCTCTGTAGGTAGGTTGTGAATTTCTAAGTATTTGTCTATTTCCTCTAGGTTTTTGTGTTTGTTTATTGTTTTCATAATATCCCACTGTTAACTTTTTAATTTTAGTTGGTTCCATTGTGACATTGCCTGTTTTATCTCTTAACTGGATAATTTGTGTCTTTTCTTTCTTTTCTTTTGCTGGTTTTGCTAGTGGTTTGTTGATTTTATCAACCTTTTCAAAGAACCAACTCTTGATTTTGTTGATGGTTTTAAGTGTTTTTCTGTTTTCTATTTCAATTATTTCTGCCCTAATTTTTATAATCTCAGGTTTTTTTGAAGGTGTCAGGTTTTCTTGCTGTTCTTTTTCAATATATTGGAGATGTTGTGTTAGAGAGTTAATTGTCATATTCCCCTGTCTTTTGA
>NW_006399800.1:10509881-10510791 GCF_000299155.1 Elephantulus edwardii
GATTTTTCTTTTTAGTCTTTCTTTGTCTTCACTTTTTAGGTGTGTCTCTTATAGAGAGCATATTGATGGATTTTGGGTTTTGATCCAGTCTGCTACTCTTTTTTATCTTCAGTGATGCATTTAAACCATTCACATTCAGGGTGATTATTGAAAGGCAGGGTTTTATTACTATCATTTTGTTGAGTTCTTGTTGATGTTGTTACTACTTACTTTGGCCAATCCTACTTACTCTGGTACCTCTCTAAGAAGGATGTCTCTCAGTGTTTCCTGCAACACTTGTATTGTTTTTACAAACTCCCTTAGGTTCTGTTTTTTTCTGGGAATATCATGATCTCTCCTTCATATTTGATGGACAATTTTTCTGGGTACAATATTCTTGGTTGACCGTTGTGTTGAAAATTCAATATATGTCATTCTGCTCTCTTCTTGTTCTCATGGTTTCTTCTGAGTAATTGGCTCTTACTGTTATTTGCTCTCCTTTATAGGTTACACTTTGTTTCTCCCTACCTGCTTTCAGAATTCTTTCCTTATCTTTGATTCTAGCAAATTTGACTATGCTATGACTTGGCTTTCTTTTGGGGGGTCTTTTCTTTATGATGTTTCCTCAGCTTCTTGAATATATTTTCTCTTGTTCTTCATTATGCCTGGGAAGTTTTCTTCTAGTAATTCTTCAACAACTTTTTGGTGCCTTTGCTAGCTTCTTCCTGTTCTGGGATTCCAATTATGCACATGTTACTGTCCTATCTTATTTTTAGGTTTTCTTCTTTTCCTTTCTTTTTGATTCTGCTTTTTGTTCTAGCTGATCAGGGGTGCCAATTTTATCTTCTATTTCACTGATTCTGTGTTCTATTTCTTCAACTCTGTTCATATGTCTCTCCATCATGCTGACAGCATCTGAAACACTGGATTT
>NW_006399800.1:10511917-10512989 GCF_000299155.1 Elephantulus edwardii
TATCACTCCCTGCATGGCATCACTCCCAGGGTGCAGTATTACTAGTTCCTGGTGCATGGTGTTGCTAGGTCCTGGTGTGCGGTGTCAGCAGCAGCATCTCACAATGTGGAATAATGGCTCCCAGGGCGCAGCATTGCTACCTTTTGGGGTGTGGCATCCTTAGTTTCCAGCACGTGGTGTCAGCAGCAGCAGCTCCCAGCATGCAACATTAACATCATTGTTGCTAAATCCTGGCATGAGGCATCACTAGCTCCCGGCAAATAGTGTTGTCAGCAGCGTCTCCCAGTGTGTGGCATGTGGCCCCATTCATCAATTTTATACTCTTCAGATTAGGCATTTCTGGCTGTATTTGGCAGTCTCTTTATACCATAGAGAAGGGCTTCTAAGCTTGATCCCACTTTGTCTCTTATGATCTTTATCACTTCCCCATTTGATAGCTTTGATTTCCTTGCCAAATATCAGTTGGCCATAGACAGCTGGGTCTATATCTGAGTTCTCAATTCTGTTCCATTGGTTTATGTGTCTGTTACTGTACCAGTACCATGCTGTTTTGGTAATTACACTGTGTAGTAGGTTTTTAGATGAGGGAACGCTATGCCTTCCATCTCATTTTTGTTTCCCAGAGGTGTTTTACTTATTTGGGGTCTCTTGCATCTCCAATTAAATTTGAACTTTTCCCTTTCAATATCCTTAAAAAGTGTGTTTGGTATCTGTATGGGAATTGCTTTGAACATGTAGATTGCTTTTGATAAGATTGTCACTTTCATTATTTTTAATCTTCCTATCCATGAACAGAACAGTTATCCATTTCTTTAGGTCTTTTATTGTATCTTGCAAAGATGCTCTGTAGTTTTCTTTGTATAGGGCTTTTGTATCTCTAGTTAGTTTCACTCTCAAGTAACCCTTATACATTTTTCGTGGGACATTAAAATGATACAAACATTCTGGAAGGCCGTTTGGTGCTTCTTCAAAAAGCTGAACATGCTTGGAATATAGCCTGAGAAAATGAGAACTGAGACACAAATGGAGACCTGTACACTACTGTTCATAGCAGTGTTATTCACCATTACAA
>NW_006399800.1:10513744-10514781 GCF_000299155.1 Elephantulus edwardii
TTTCCTTCTTTTATGTGACATTTTTCTATTTTTATTTGTATATAAGTAATCATCTGCATATGTTGGGTTTCATGTATGTACATTATGTTTTATATAGCCTTTAATTTACATTGCATTTCATCCATATTGTGTTTCATATAATCATTCATATACATGGTATTTTACATAATTACTATTGATCTATGCTTACTACCACCCTATTAAATCACCATTGAATCTTTCCTGTTCTTTCACCATCCATCCACCCAATAACTTCTGCTATCCTAGTGATTTCTCTCCTTCTCAATTTTCTGCTGCTTTTTTGTTTCCCCTTCCACCTGTGAACCTGTATACATATCTCACGTATTTAGCCTTCTATTTTAGTTTTATAAACTGTTTTTTCTTATGAGACTGAGTTAGTCCATTCAGCATAATGCTTTCTATACTCTCCCATGTTATATTGTATGAAATCAATGTTCCTTAATGCTGCATAGTATTCCATTGTGTGACTATACCACAATTTCTCAATTTATTTGTTTGTTGACGGATCTTTGATCTGTATCCCTTTTCTTGTGTTGTGAATAATGCTGCTATGAACATAGGTGTACATCTCTCTATTTATGCCCCAGTTCTGATTTCCTTGGGGTATCTTCCTAGCAATGGAATAGCAGGGTCATATAGGATTCCTTTGTTCAGCATTTTGAGAAAAGGCTAAATTGCTCTCTATAATGGTTGTACCATTTTAGAATCTCACCATCAGTGCATGAGAGTTCCAATCTCCTCACATTCTCTCCAACATTTATTGATTACTGTCTTGTTAAACTTTGCTACTGCTACTGGAGTAAGATGGTATCTCATTGTGGTTTTGCTTAGCTTCTTTCTGATTGCTACTGATTTTGAACATTTTTAAAATGTTGGCTATCTGAATGTCTTTCTTTATGAAGAATCTTTTCATGTCTTTTTCACATCAGTCTTTTTTTCCTGTGGAGGCCCTATAATATTCTATAAACTTTTGTTATAAGACCCTTGCCTGAAATGTCATTGGCAAATATTTTTCC
>NW_006399800.1:10516811-10521330 GCF_000299155.1 Elephantulus edwardii
CATAAAGAGTGCATAGATCAGCTCCATGGTGCCTCTGGAGCCGTAGCAGCAGCAAGAGATTCATTTATTTGTTACTGACTCACAGACACACAATGAAGTATATTGCATGGGGGAAGCAAAGAATATCTCACAATACAAGTCCAGACTTTAGCCCAAGGCACAATTCCTCAAAAAGTCCAGGCTCCGATTTCAGTTCACCAGTCAAATCCAAGTCATTCAACAAGGTTTGCCTCAGAGCAAGAACAGTCAAAGTGTTAACTGTAACCAGCACAAATATAAGACTCAGGTCACACCTTGCCACAGTCTCTCTACAACAATGCTGCTTTTTCCACCACCAAGGTCTCACTCTCACCAAGGTCTTACCACACTAAACCTTACTTGCTTCAAGTCTTAATGCTCAATGTGGGAAGCACTCTTTCTCTTACCCTAGTCCCACAACTGATGCTGATTTACAAGATCACCCTGATTTGAAAGACCATGTTTCCGCACTTATGGCTATGGTTTAAATATAATGTCTTAAAAAAAAAAAAGGAAAGAAAAGAAAGAAACAAAGAAGAGAGAGAGAAGGAGGAGGAGGAGGAGGAGGAAAGGGAGGGAGGGAGGGAGGGAGGAAGAAAGGAAGGAAGGAAGGAAGACAGGCAAGCCAACGTCCTTAGCTTAACACTACAGCACCTAATGAATATTTTTCTTTGATCTTCTTTATTCATTGTCTAGTTTTCATATGCATCTGTCTTTTGTAACGATATCATTTTTGTCTCTTCTTGGATGTCTTTGATGTCTCAGAACTCATTTGGTCTTTGACCCTTAAGTACTCAATTCTTCCAAACTATTATGGAGATGATATTTAAATTCAGATGGGATTGAATCAAGGTCATATTTTGGTTCTTGTAAACTTGTTTTCATTTTCTTCTGCTTTAGTTTGAACTTACACATGAGAAATTGATAGTCTGTTCCACAGTCAGAATCTTGCTTCCATTTTCACCGTTGATACAGAGCGCTTTTCCAGTGATTCTTTCTGAAGGTGTACTCAATCTGATTCGTATACAGCCCATCAAGTGAAATCCATATCTCAAGTTGCCTTCTGTGTTTTTTGAAAAAAGTATTTGTAATGAGTAAATCGTTAAATGTAAAAAAATTCAATCATTCACTCTCTGATACAATTTTTGTCACAAAGACCATACTCTCTATCACTTTTTCCTGTTCCCCCCATCCCCAATGTTTTATTCCAGTGACCAATTATTATTAATGAATTTTTATGGTATGGTCAATTTGAACTGTAAAACTTTTTGTAGAAATTTTCAATTTCCTCTTTTTGGCTTTAGGTTTTCATGAATCTGTTGTAATTATATTCTTAATAATAGATCTTCCTTGTACCTATATGAATAATATTCTATCACTCAAACATTGTACTTTAGAGTAGATCTTGAAATTGTCTTTTTCACTATGAATGCAATACTATTTTTCCTTATTTTCTTTCATTTCCTCATAATATCATGATTGTCTGATTCAAAGGATGAGTAGATTCGAATTACTGCACTGGTAAAGAATATTGAATCTACATACCATGGACTACTGGGAACAAAAATGTCTTGAAATAAGTATATCCAGAATGTTCCTTAGAATGGAAAATAGCAAGTTATCAACTTTTATTAATTTTCTATATATCATTGTAAAGAGGAAATGTTTTCTAGAGGATTATTGTTTTTTCTTTTATTTTTTTTTGGCTTTCATATAAAATTTGTATACATTGTGGTTCACAGTTTCCTTCATAGACATTGTGTTTCATACAATTATTACCGCAAATTGTGTTTGGTTCTTTTAAATATGCTGTTTTGGAGTGGGTTTTTTGGTGTGTTTTTTTTTTAATAACAATTATGTGTATCATGTTCACTCTGCTACTCAAATCTTTGAGTCTTATTGAAATTAATTTCTTATTTCTGCCTGATCCAGGCCATGCTCTTTGTAATTACTTGTTATGCTTAAGAGAGATAGACAATGATTAAAGATGACAGAAGAAGAATTGATGTTGTGGTGTTAAAGAAGATTAATGAATATACCATTGACTGCCAAGAGGACAAACAGGTCTGTCCTGTCCTAGAGAGGTTGAAGCCAAGATGTTCCTTGGAAACAAGGATTTGGAGGATCCATCTCACATTACTTTGTGCATGTTTCCAGGAGGGACCAATCCTCGGAGGACATCAGGCTTGGAAAAGTTGAGGATCAGCACGGAGAGGAAGACCCTGGCTGAGATGAACTGACACAATAACTAGGGATTTGAGGGTAGATGTGTCAGAGACAGTGAAATTGGCTCAGGATAAAACAGTGCTATTGTGCATAAGATCACTATGAGTCATGGTTGAATCGATGGTACATAAAAATAACAACATATCTCAATAACTATTAGAAAAGTAATATACCAAAAGAATCTGTAGATAATAATTTTCAATTGTCTTTTCTTAATTTTGATTCTCTTCATTTTTATTTTTGTCTATCTATCTCCATATATTTGTTCTTAGGTGTAATTAAGCTTACTATAAGTCATAGCAACCCTATCAAAAACAGATCTGAACTTTGTTCTAGCCTATGTAATTCTTATGATTTTTCTTATACTTAAACCCTTTGTAACTTTGTCAATCTATCTCCTTGAAGGCTTTCTCTCTCATCTCCTACCTTTCCTAACATGATATCTGTTTTCCAAGACCTGCCTCTTCTGTCCACATGACCAAAATATTTGAGATTGAGTGTCACTATCCTAGCCTCTAAAGAAGACTCTGATTACACTTCCTCCGAGACAGACTTGTTCTTTTGGCAGTCCATGGAAAATTCAATACTCTTCTCCAACACTATAATTCAAAAGAATCATTTGTTGTCCTTCATTTGAAAGCTCTTTATTGAATTCATACCAATTTCTCACTCATTGCCATTGAGTTGGAACCAATTTATAACTGACCCATCTTTCTTCTAAGGGGAATTGTGGATTCATACTGCTAGAGAACAGCCAGGGTTATCACTGCAACTCTCTATGGACTGTGCTGCACATCACTTTATAATTTTTAAATCTTCATGACTAATTGAGTCATTTATCATTATCAAATGGTCTTTCTATCTTTATTAATAGTTTTTGCCTTGCAGTGCATTAGAATTAAAATAGCTGCACTAAAATGAATGTGCTTTATAGGATCATCTAAAACCCTTTTACTTTCAACTGTTTCATATTTTCAACTTTCCTTATATTTTAAAGTTATCTCTTGAGGTAGCACAATGTTATGCTTAATTTAAGATTCTAAAGATCTTTAATTTAATTTTAATATGAAACACATTTGAATTTAATACAATGACTAATATCATGCTTAACATATCAGAGTGCTAACCAAAGTTGAGAGGTTTAAATCCTCTAGGCACTTGTTAGGGAAATAAGGGCAGTCACTTCCCATAAAGATTTAGAGCTTGAGAAAGCCAATCGAGCATCACCATGAGCTGGAATTGAGTAAACGATAATGGACTTTTAAAAAAAATCTTTCTTATCATTCTTAGAGATAAATTTTTTCATTCTATCTTTGTATTTTTTTTATTTGGTATTTGGGCCTGATTTTCTTTTCAAAGGTGCACTGGCGACATAGTCCGTAGCGAGTTGTGTTGCTAATCCAAAGATGATATCTCTCTGGTTTGAATTTACCAATAGGAGAAAATAGACTGTCTCCTTCTTTGTGATTTACAGCTTTGCAAAACCTGCTGGAGGGTCAGGTATGAGTGATTTCCAACTCCATGGCAGTGAGTGAGTTTTCTTTTAATAGTTATGCCAGTGATTCTAATGTGTTCTTGATTTTTTTTATTTTCCAATGTTTTACATAGATCTATACTTTTACTTTGTTTCTGAGAATACATGGAATTTAAAGTTTATTGTTTATTATTTTTCAGTATATGGAAGCAGCAGTAAAGAAATCTAATATATTAGATTGGCCAAATTTGCTTCAAAAGGCCTTTTTCAAATGTTAAGAACAAAGATGATTCTTTGAGAACTAAGATGCCTCTTATACCTAACCCATGGTATTTTCATTGTCTGTATAAAGTTAGTGAAAGAGGAAGACAAAAGAATAATTTACCTCTTTTGAACTATGCTATTTATAAAAACTATTGAATATTGTTAAGAAAGAAATGGAACGCATAAATATTGACATACTAGACATTAGGGAGATGAGATGGACTGGCCTGGGTCATTTTGAATGACCTATCTGGAGATGAAAAGGTGAGGAAAAATGGAGTTGCTTTCATAGTTAAGAAATCCATTGCTAGATCCATTTTGAAGTACAATATTGTGAGTGACAGGATAATATCCATACGCATACAAGGAAGGCCAGTGAATACCACCATCATTCAGATAAATGCACCAACAACCAGAGCCAAGGAAGGGGATATAGAAGATTTTTACCAACTTTTACAATCAAAGATTGATCGAACATGCAGTCAAGATGCATTGATAATAATGGGTGCCTGGAATGCAAAAGTTGGGAACAGAGAA
>NW_006399800.1:10522210-10554035 GCF_000299155.1 Elephantulus edwardii
AGCCTATGGTGATGAAAGAAGAAGTTCAGGCTGCTTTGAAGGAAATAGCAAAAAATAAGGCCCCAGGAATAGACAGTATACCAATTGACATATTTCAGCTAACAGATGCTTACCTGGAAGTGCTCACCAAGTTGTGCCAAGAAATCTGGATAACAACCACTTGGCCAACTGACTGGAAGAGATCTATATTTGTCCCCGTCCCAAAGAAAGGTGACAAACTATAGAACACCAACTACACCATGATATATTATATAGGTCTCATTTATGTTCTCATGGAATTATTTCAATTTTGGTAAGTTTCAGACTTTTAACCCCTACCAGAGATTAAAACTTTCCCAAAGGAAGAGTGGAAACTATAAAACAATATCATTAATTCCACATGCAAGCAAGATGCTACTGAAGATTATCCAAGAACGACTGGGAACAGTACATCAGCAGGGAACTGCCAGAAGTCCAGGCTGGGTTTAGAAAGGGTCATGGTACTAAGGATATTGTAGCTAATGTTAGATGGATCTTGGCTGAAAGCAGGGAATTCCAGAGGAATGTCTGTCTGTGTTTCATTGATTATGCAAAGGCATTTGACTGTGTGGATCATAACAAACTGTGGCCGACTCTAAGAATGGGAATCCCAAAACACTTGATCATGCTAATGCGAAACTTATACTTGGACCAAGAGGCAGTCGTCAGAACAGAGCAAGGAAACACTGCATGGTTCAAAATTGGGAAGGCCATACACCAGGGATGTGTCCTGTCTCCATACCTTTTCAACCTGTATGCAGAACAGATTATCCGGTGGGCTGGGCTCTATGAGGAGGAATGTCTGCGATAAGCAGATGACACAAACCTGCTTACTGAAAGTGAGGAGGACCTGAAGTGCTTGTTGCAGAGGGGCAAGGACTGCAGCCTTCAATATGGATTGAGGCTCAATGTCAAAAATACAAAGATTCTCACCACTGAGCCAATTGGCAGCATCAGGATGGATGGTGAAGTGATTGAGATTGTTCATAGCTTTAGTTTGCTTAGCTCCACGGTCAAAACTCTTGGCACCAGTAGCCAGGAAATTAAAAGACGTATTGCGATGGGAAACTCTCCTGTCAGGGACCTCTCCAAAGTACTGAAGAGCAATGGTGTCTCTCTGGAGACCAAGGTGCTTCTGATACAGGCCATAGTCTTTGCAATCACTTGTTATGCATCAGAGAGTTGGACAATGACCAAGGAGGATAGAAGGAGAATTTATGCCTTTGAGCTGTGGTGCTGGCGAAGAGTATTGAGGGTACTATGGACTGCTAGAAAAACAAACAGATTAATCCTAGGAAGGGTCAAACCCAGCTGCTCCTTGGAGTCAAGGATTCTCAGGCTCCATCTAACATATTTTGGACATGTTGTACAGAGGGACTGGTCCTTGGAGAGGGACATCATGCCTGGTAGGGTGGAGGGACAGTGCAGGAGGGGAAGGCCCTCTATCAGGTGGATTGATTCAGTGACTTGGAGTAATTGGGATGGGTGTATCGGAGACAGTGTGATTGGCACAGGACAAAGCAGAATTTACGGCTGTTATACATAGGGTCGCTATGAGTCACAAGCGACTCGACGGCACTTACAACAACATTGAATATACCATAGGCATCCAATTTGACACTCCAACTTCACTATGATATATTATATAGGTCTCATTTATGTTCTCATGGAATGATTTTCATTTTGATAAGTTTCAGACTTTTAACCCCTACCAGAGATTAAAACTGTAGCCTTCAATATGGGTTACATTCCAAAAGCAAGAAAACAAAAATCCTTACCATTTGACCAATAGGCAGCATTGCAATAGATAGAGAAAAGATCAAATTTGTCAACATTCAGTTTGAATTTTATTTTACTTGAATCCACAATCAAGACCCATGGTAGCAGCAGATAAGAAATCAAAAGACATACTGTATTAGGAAATTTTCTGCAGAATTCTAGAGTAAAGATATCAGTTTAAAGACTAAGATGTGCTTCATCAAAGCCATTGGATTTTCAGTTACTTCTATGCATCTGAAAGTTGGATAATAAATAAAGAAGACTGAAGAACAAGGAATATCTTTGAATTGTGATGTTGGCTAAGAGTACTGAATACACTGTGGATTGCCAAAAATAAACCCCAAACAAATCTATCTTGAAAGAAGTTCAACAGAAGTACTCCTTAGAGGCAAGAATGGTGAAACTTGGTCTATTATCAGAAGGAACCAATCCTTGGAGAGAGACATTAATCCTCAATTTCGGTTGATAGACCAGTCCCAACAGTTATTTTATGTTGTTAATAAAATCACTCTTGGGGTGGGAAGCCATATTCTTCCTTACACATTGGAAATTATAAGGATCTTATGGATTGAAATGTTTCTTGGCTATAGATTTGATTCTTGTTTTCCGGAGGAGATCTGAAGAGAATTACTTAAGTATACTATTTTAATCATTCAGTCTTGAACATTCTTAGTGCCACCTCCTCACAGCAGATTGTAAAATCATTATTTACATTGCACATATTCCTTCCTTCATCAGGGAAACACCACAGCATTAGCATAGAGAATTTCGGAGCCATCAGGAACTTTATAAATCACCATAGTTCAACTCTCACAATATATAGGGTAAGAAAAGAAACACAGATTGTTTATGGGACTTACCCAAATCCATACAGCTGGTTAGCGCTAGAACCAAAAATAGAATTTACATAATTTGAATGGCGGTTCTCTTGAGCATTTGTTTTTTATTGTAACACAAAATTTTAGAAATCTAGCAGGTTAAAGCAGTGTTGAGTACATAAAGCACAACATTAAATAGCAGATTATTTGTGAACAGAAAAACAATAGTTCTTTTAAGTTTCTATATAGACCAGATATAGATTTTGGGGTCTGTTCTCCTCCCTAGAAAATTGCATAATACTTTTACGTGCCTTCTTTGTAAAAGGTATGCCTTTTTACAAATTTCAAAGTATATCAATCAGAAAATATTAAATAGTGTAAAATTCAAGCCACATAGACAAGTTGCTGTTGTTACGTGTTGTTGGCCTGCAAGCCATAGTGTCCTCAGCCAGTCTTATTGATTCTGACACACCAACCCCCATTGCACCAGTTACCGTTCTCAATCCATTTCATCGGGGGTCTTGCTCTCCTGTGCTGACCCTCCACCCTTCTTTTTTTTATTTTATTTTATTATTTTTGTGTGCGTGTACCGTCAAATCAGATCTGACTGGTACAGGAGGAGATTGCCCCGCCTTCCCCGGCAGAGCATCTGGTGGATTCGAACAGTGCACCTCTGGGATTGTAGTTGCAGCTTCTTGCCACTAGGCCACCAGAGATCCATACCCTCCACCCTTCTGAGTATGATGTCCTTCTCCAAGAACCAATCCCTCCTGGCCACGTGCACAAAATATGTGAGAGCTTCAAAATCCTAGCCTCCAAGGAGAAGTTTGGTATCACTCTCTCCAAGACAGACCTATTTGTTTTCTTTTTTCTTTCCTATTTATTTTCTTGATGTTCCAGAGTATGTTCAAGACTCTTCTCCAACACCAAAATTCAAAAGCATCAATTCTTCTGTCATTTTTAGTTATTGTACAGCTCTCTGATGCGTAGCAGCTAATTGCAAAAATCGTGGCCTGAACAAGGCACACATTAGTCTCCAGACTGACCTGGTTGCTTCTTAGTACTCTGACAGCAGATTTTCCCAATGCAGTTTGTCTTTTGATTTCCTAAGAGCTAGTGCCCAAAGTGCTGATTGTAGAGCCAAGTAAGCTGTAATGGTTAACAACCTCAAACTCTTCCCCATCTCTCCTAGTGCTGCTAATTGGCCCAGTGGTGAGAATCTGTTTCCTTGATGTTGAGTTTCCTTATCTTTATCCTGATCCTGATCCTTACCCTTACCCTTATCCTTATCCTTATTTTTATCCTTATCCTTACTTTTATCCTTATCTTCTGCAACAAGGGCTTTAGGTTCTCCTCAGTTGCAGCAAGCAGAGTTGTGTCATCTGTATAGTGTTGATTGTTAAATCATCTTCCTCCAATCCTGATGCCACATTTTTCCTCATAAAGCCCATCCTCCTGAATGCCTGAATGATCTGTTCCACATATACATTGCAAGGTTATGGGACAGGATGAATCCCTGACACACTCCTTTCCTGATTTTGAACCATGCAGTGTTTCCTTGCTCTGTTCTGAGCACTGCTTCCTTGTTCAAGTCTAAGTTTAATATAAGCACAATCAAGTGTTCTGGGATACTGACATTATACAGGTACATTTTTTACCTGAACTTTGCCAAGACCAAGGTGTAAGATCTTACATCAAGGACAACATTTTATTTACTTTTGTATCTTACATGCAATAAAAGGACCACATTTTATCTAATTTTGTATCTTACATGCAATAAAATGTCAGACACAGTATATTCCTAAAAAATTACCATTAACTTTTGTCAATATATTTTAAAATCATTAATTCAAGGACTCCATGCCACTAGACAGAAACTAGTTGTTAGTCTGATTTTTCTTTAGAGATAATCGAAGAATTTTTATTTCTCTCAAGATGGTCAATATGGGTAAAATGCTAATGAGTTGAAGCTTTAATCAGTACAGCACAATGGCTCATTCACAAAAAAGATAATATGCTTAGACAATTTTTAACTACAACAAATGTAATGTTTCTAAAACCTACAAATCCTGTAGCTGTCAGCTTATTTGAGTGCCAAATTTCTATCTTTATAAAATATTTTTTATGAAGATGACAAAAATAACATTAAAATTGCAACATTTCAGAGGGTCTTCTCTTTGTAGAGAAGAACAGTAAAGAAATAGATAGTAAATGTGGGCTTATAACCATGTGAAATTGCAAAGCATTTTCCCTGAATTAAAATGACATTTTCTTTTGTCTTTAATGGTAGAAAATCTTTAACTAAAAAGCAAAATCTCCACTTATTCTTTCACAGAAAATCTTTTTTCTAAGAATGATATTGAACTTCAGGCAGAATTAACTAACCTAGAGATATGTCAGAGAGTATACATTATCTATGGAGAGAAAATACATCGCAGTTCCACCGCATTTTGGAAAATTGAAACTCAGTGCCCTAATTTCATTGCTAGTATTAGCTTCATAGAAGTGAAAAACAGCCATCCTGATTTACCTTCATTTTTGGTTCAGTATGAAGCTACATCATGTTAAAAACATCTAATTGAATTTATCTCATAGACTTCCAAAAGAAGAAACAAATATGTCTTGAAGGCAAAAAAGGCAAGAAAGGCAACGCTACACATCATATACTTTGAGTATATTTGGTATGGAAGGTGGGGGGCTGGGGGGCTGGGGGGGGGGGTAAATCACGAGGTCATAAAGTTAAATGTGCCAAGGCAGGAGGTGAAGGAATGAGGAGAGATCCAGTGGGCACCTCAAAAGTGATAATGTTGGACATGAATCAATCGTGATTAATTTTACAAAGTACAATATGTGGGAATGACATATCAAATATCGCAAATAGAGGAATGTGTGGAACACAATGTATATAAATGAAATATAATGTATATTATTGGAAGCAGGAGTGGCATCCACTTCCTAAACAGCATGCTTCTGTAAACTATGATCTTTGATAAATGACTATAGTTATAGAAAGGCTTAAAGCCTTTTGTTTATAGAATCTCTATGAGTTGTTTGATTTGACAGCAATCAACAACAAACAATGTATACTAATTGTGTATACAAACCAACATAAAACAAAATAATATAAAAGTATAGACTCATTTTAAGTGTGTAATCCTAGTAATCGTATCAGTCTGGAGACTAAGGTGCACCTGATACAGGCCATGGTCTTTGCAATCACTTGCTATGCATCAGAGAGTTGGACAATGACTAGGGAGGATAAAAGATTTGGTGCCTTTCAGCTGTGGTGTTGGAGAAGAGTATTGAATATATCATGGACTGCTAGAACAACAGGTTAGTCCTGGAGAGGGTGAAGTCAGCCTGCTCCTTGGAGGCAAGGATTCTGAAGCTTTATCTGACATACTTTGGAGAGGGACGTCATGCTTGGGAGGATGGAGGGACAGCACAGGAGAGGAAGAACCTCAGTGAAATGGATTGATTCAGTGACTAAGTTAATGGGGTAGGTGTGTCAGAGGCAATGAGATTGGCACAGTATAGAGCAGAGTTTAGGGCTTTTGTACATAGGGTTGTTATGAATTGCAAGTGACTCGACAGCACATAACAACAACAACAGTTCTAAGTGTTGATAGATGTGTATGTTCATATAACCACTAAATTTTTGATCGACCCTTCCCCCTTTCTCCATTCCTGGAGTAATAGTTGATCTAATTTTTAACGTTGAACTTACTAATCATAAGGTTGTTTCCAACTGATAGCAACCCTCCACTGGGTTTCTGGGGCTGTAGGTTGTAATGGGGATTCTCCCATGGGTTTTTCCAGTGGGAATACCGCTCATCTTTCTCCTTTGGAGCTGCTGGTGAATTTAAATGGTGAGGTACATATAGCCTTTGGAGTAGTAGTCCAACTTTGGTATGGGTTATATTACCAAAGTTCCAATTTCTTTGTCATTATAAATCAGCAATGGGTGTGAGTTAGTCAGTCAGTTTTTTACTCTTGCCTGCTGCCATTAGAGATATTTGCATAAGTCTGGCTTCTTGTTCTCAACCTAGTATTATTTTGATGTTTCTTTTTTATTAGTCATGCTTTGGGGGTGTGAGTGATCATGCTCTCTATGTATAGACCATTACTAATATTTAGTTTGTTGGCCGTCTATAAACATTTCTTAAAATTATCTTATGGATATAGGCTTTTGTTTGTAGCAAGAACTAAATACCTATAATTTTGTTTTTGTTATATGCCATCAAATTGTCTGCAACTCATAGCGACCCAATACGCAATAGCTCTGAACCCTCTCCTAATTTGAGGCAGTCTTCCTGTCTCTAACATGCCTAACCCCATTATCTCATTTATTGTGTCAATCCATCTCACCTAGGGTCGTCCCCTCTTGTGCTGTCCCTCCACCCTTCCAAGCATGATGTCCTTCTTCAAGGACTGGTTCTTCCTGGCAGCATGCCCAAAGTATGTGAGATGGAGTTTCAAAACCATTGCTTCTAAGAAGCAACTTTGTTTCACCTTCTCCAAGACAAATCTGTTTGTTCTCTTGGTAGCCTATGGAGTGTTCAACATTTTTCTCCAGTATAACGCAAAGGCATTGATCCACCTTGTCATCCTAAGTCAATGTTCAGCTCTCTAATGAATGGCAAGTAATTGCAAAGACCATGGCCTGAAGCAGGCACACCTTAGTCTCCAGAATGACATCATTTCTCTTTAGTACTCTGGAGAAGTCCCTGACAGTAGATGTTCCCAATACAATTTGTCTTTTGACTTTCTGACTACTTGGGGCAATAATAGAATTTAATCAGTATATGTTTAACTTTGTAGGAAACTGCCAAAGATTTGCCAAAATAATTATACAATTTTACATTGTTTGTTTTTATTTGGTGCAGCCAAGTCCAATACAACTCAAAGTGACCCTACAAACAAGTCATCTGAACCTTGTCCTATCCTATGCCATCTACATCATTTCTGATGTACTTGAGCCCAATGCTGTAGTCATTGTGTCAATCCATCTGATTAAGAGTCTTCCTCACTTTCATCAACCCTCCAGCTTTCCAAACATGATGCCCCTCTCCAAAAAATAGCTTTTGGTAGCAGAATGCCAAAAGTATGTGTGATAAAGCTTTGTCACCTTAATCTTCAACAAGCACTGTATTTTCTCCAAGATGTAGCTGTTTATGCTTTTGAAAATCCATGGGATACTACTTAATGTTGTTGTTGTTATGTGCTGTCGAGTCACTTGCGACTCATAGCAACCCTATGTACAACAGTCCTAAACTCTGCTCTGTCCTGTGCCAATTGCACTGTCTCTGATACACCCATCCCGATTACCCCAGTTATTGAATCAATCCACCTCATGGAGGACCTTCCCCTCCTGTGCCGTCCCTCCGCCCTCCCAAGCGTGATATTTCTCTCCTAGGACTGGTTCCTAATTACAACATGTCCAAAGTATGTTAGATGAAGCCTCAGAATCTTTGCCTCCAAGGAGTCGCCCTGTTTAACCCTCTCCAGGATGAATCTGTTTGTTTTCCTAGCAGTCCATGCTACCCTCAATACTCTTCTCCAGCATCACAGCTCAAAGGCATCAATTTTCCTTCTATCCTCCCTAGTCATTCTCCAACTCTCTGATGCATAACAAGTGATAGCAAAGACCAAGGCCTGTATCAGACACACCTTAGTCTCCAGAAAGATACCATTGCTCTTCAGTACTTTGGAGAGGTCCCTAACAGCAGACTACTAAATACTCTTCTATAATAACACACGTCAAAGACTTCTCATGATTTCCTTATTCCTTGTACGTCTTTCAGATATACAACAAGTGATTAAAAAGACTGTAGTCTAAATCAGACACATCCTCATTTTCAAACTGATATCATTGATCCTCAGGAATCTGGAATAGTCCCTGACTGCAAATTTCCCCATGCAACATGTCTGCTGATCTCCTGACTATTGGTTCCAAGGGTGTTGATAGTGGACCCAAGTAAGAGTGGACTCTTTCATGAAGTTTCCTATCAATCCAGTGGTGAGAATTCTCATTTTCTTGATGCACACTAAAGACTATAGTTTTGGTCTTCTGCAGGGAGTGTTTTAAATCTCTCTCACTTTCATCTGCATACAGCAAATTGTTAAGGAATCTTCCTCTGATCCTGAAATCATATTTTTCTCCCTAGAGTTCACCTTCTCAAATGATTTGCTCAGCATATAGATTGAATAGTCATGGAGAGAGAATACAACACTGATATATTTCTTTCTTAATTTTAATCCAGATAGTGTTTGCTTGATCTGTTTTCATTTTCCTCAGTGTTAGCCCTAATTTGTTTTGATACACACAGTCACGTGCTTTTGCATTAATCAATAAACCACAAAAGACATTTCTAGCATTTTTTGCTTTCTGCCAGGTTCCATCTGACATGAGCAATGGTATTCGTGGTGTCATGCCTCTTCTAAACTCAGCTTGAAATTCTGATAATTCTCTTTGTACTATTGTAGCTGTTTTTAGATGATCTTCCGTAGTATTTTTATGCTTTCCTGCGATCCTGTTCTATAACTCCACATTCAGTTGGATTACATTTCCTGGGAATGGGAACAAATAGGAATAATAGTTGTATTAATAGACCTTCTTTGTACATATATAGAAGTATCCTATCACTCACAAAATTGTACTTCAGGATTGAACTTGACTCTTAACTATTAGCTCAACACCATTCTTCTTGTTTTTAATTTGTGTCATGTATATTCTGTGATTGTCTGATTCAAAGTGGCCAATGACAGTCTGTCTAATCTTACTAATGCCTATAATGTCAACATTTATACATTCATTTTACTTTTGACAGTTTTTCTATGTTTATATTTCCAAGATACTTTGATAATAATGGGTGATTGGAATGCAAAAGTTGAAAATAGAGAAGAAAGATCAGTAGTCAGAAAGCATAAACTTGGTGACAAAAATGGAACTGGAGAAAAAAAAATAAAGGAGAAGAAAAAAAGGGGGGGGAAAAGGAACTGGAGATAGAATGATAAAATTCTGTACAATCAATAACATTTTTATTACAAACACCTTTTATAAGAAATGTAAACAGTGACTATACACATCAATTTCACCTGATGGTCTACACAGGAATCAGATTGACTACATCTGCAGAAGAAATCACTGGAGAATCTCAATATAAGCTGTAAAAACTAGGCCAGATGGTGATTGTGGAATAGACCGTCAACTACTCATATGCAAGTTCAAACTGAAGCTAAAGAAAAAAAAATCCACAAGAACCAAAGTTAGACCTCAAGTCTATCCCACAAGAATTTAACAACTGTCTCAGGAACAAGGTTGAGGCCTGGAGTATTAGAGAGCAAAAACTAGATAAGCTGTGGGAGAATATCAAGAATATCAGTCGTGAAGAAAACAAAAAGTCATTACAGAGAAAGAAAATACCAAGATGGATATCAGAAGAGACTGAATATTTCACTTAAATGCCAAGAAACCAAAGTAAATTGAAGACATCAAAAAGCTAAGGAGCTAACAGAAGATTTCAAAACACAACACAGGATGATAAAGCAGAGTATTATAATGAAGTGGGCAAGGAGTTGGGGTGAGAAAAATCAAAAGGGACAAATTCACTCATCATTTTTTAAGATGAAAGAACTGAAGTACAAATTCAAGCCTAGAACAGCAATACTTAAAGATGCTGAAGGCAGAATGCTGAATGACCCAGAAAGCATCAAAGATGAAAGGAGTACACAGAGGCACTATACTGAAAAGAATTGACTGACACAGAGAATATAATGAAACAATGTATGATCAAGACCATTTGGTGATGAGAGGAAGTTCAAGCTGCTCTGAAGGAATTGGCAAAAACCCAAGGCCCCAGGTATTGATGGAATACCAACTGACATATTTCAGCAAACAGACGTTGCTCTGGATGTGCTTACCAGATTATGCCAAGAAATATGGAGGACAACTACCTTGTCAATTGACTGGAAGAGATCTGTATTTATTGCTATTTTTTTTAAAAAGTGACCCAGCAAAGTAAGGAAATTATCGAACAATATCACTAATATTACATTAAAGCAAGATCCTGCTAAAGATTATCCAGAAACTACTGGAACAGAACATTAGCAGAGAGCTGCCAGATGTGTTGGCTGGGTTTAGAAGAGGCCATGGCACTAGAGACATCATAAGCAATCTTAGATAGATCTTGGTCCAAAGCATAGAGTACCAGAGGACTGTCTATCTGTGTTCCATTGACTAGCAAAGGCATTTGACTATGTGGATCACAACAAATTTTAACTAACCTTGAGAAGAATGGGGATCTCAGAACACTTAATTGTGCTTATGTGAAACTTATACTTGGACCAGCAAGCAGTAGTCAGAACAGATCAGGGGAAAACTACGTGGTTCAGGATCAGGAAAGATGTGCTTCAGGGATACATCCTATCTCCATATTTTTCAATCTATATGCAGAACTGATAATTCGAGAGGCTGGACTTTATGAGGAGAAATGTGACATCAGGTTTGAAGGAACACAACCTGTGCTATGCAGATGACCCAACTTTCCTTTGCTGAAACTGCAACCACACATTGTATCTGTACAGCCACAGACTTCCCAATTACTTACTATGCATCTGAGAGCTGGATAATAACTAGGGCTGATAGAAGAACAAGTGCCTTTGAGTTGTGGTGCTGGAGAAGAGTGTTGAACATATTATGGGCTGCAAGGAAAACAAACAGGTCTTTCTTGAAGAGAGTGAAATCAGGCTGCCTCCTGAGGCAAGGATTTTGAAACTATGTCTCACATACTTTGGGCACATGGATAAGATGGAACAGTCCTTGGAGAAAGACATGTTTGGAAGGGTTGAGTGACAGCAGAGGAGAGGAAGAACCTAGATGAGATGTATTGACTCTGACTAGAGAAATGGGATTAGATCTGTTGGAGATGCTAAGATTGGCTCAGAATATGGCAAGTTTCAGAGCTAAGAGTCTCTTTGAGTCTCAGGTGATTAAATGATACATAACAACAATACAAATATTCATTAATGTTTGCAACTGTTACTTCTCATTTTGAGTGACTTCTATTCAGGGCTCTAGCTCTGGTTTTATAGCTATTTATGTTCCTCTATTGTTCATAGGGTTTTCATAGGCCTGCTATTTCCGAAGTGAATAAACCAGTCTTGTGTCATAGTTTGTCCTAATCTGAGAGTTCTGCTGAAACCTATTCACCATGAGTGACCTTTTTGGCAATGGACACACTGGTGGCTTAGTTATGAGCATCATGGCAACCCACAAGTTACCTCATTACAATAAACTGATAGACAACTGCTGCACTAATAAGAGCAAATGTTAAACAAGAAAGCATACACATACTTAACCTAAAGAGTAATTGTTCTTGTTGTTATGTGCCATCCTAGCCACCCTATGTACAACAGCTCTGAACCTGACTCTACACTTAGACAAACTTATTGTCTCAACACCTGCTCCCATTATCCTAGTCACTGAGTCAATCCATCTCATTCAGGGTCTTCCTCTCTTGCGCTGTCATCCCTTCTTCCTCCCAAGCAGAATGTCCCTCTCCAAGGACTGGTCCCTCTTTGCAAGTATGTCAGATGGAGCTTCAGAATCCTTGCCTCCAAGGAGCAGCTTGGTCTTACCCTCTTCAGGTAAAATCTGTTTGTCCTCCTAGCATCATGGCATATTCAATACTTTTCTCCAGCACCACAGCTCAAAGGCATAAAATCTCCTTCTATGATCCCTAGTCATTGTATTACTCTCAGATGGATAGCACATAATTGTGAAGACCATGACCTGTATCAGACACACCTTAGTCTCCGGACTGATATTGCTGCTCTTCAGTACTCTGGAAATGTCTCTGACAGTAACTTTCCCAATGCAGTTCATCTTTTGATTTCCTGGCTGCTGATGCCAAGAGTGTTAATTGTGTAGTCAAGCAATCTAAAGCTGTTAACAATCTCAATCTCTTCACCATCTATCATGATGCTGTCAGTAAGCCCAGTGTTGATAATCTTTGTTTTCTTGATGTTGAGCTTCAAATCATATTGAAGGCTGCAGTCCTTGACCTTCTACAGCAAATGTTTCTAGTCCTTCTCAGTTTTAGCAAGCAAGATTGTGTTATCTCATCTGCATAGTGCAGGTTGTTGATGAATCTTTCTCCAATCCTGATGCCACATTCCTTCTCATAGATCCCAGCCCCCTAGATGATCTATTCTACATAATAATGGAAAAAGTATGGCGATAGGATGCATCCCTGGCATATACCCTCCTCAGTTTTAAATTATCCAGTGTTTCTTTGCTCTGTTTTGATGACTGCCTCCTGGTCCAAGAATAGGTTTCACATTAGTCACAGTCAAGTGTTCTGGGAGTCCCATTCTTCTCAGCCTCATTTTGTTGATCCACACAGTCAAATACCTTTGCATTTTCAACAAAACACAGATAGACATTCCTCTTCTGTTCTCTGCTTTTTAGCCAAGATCAATGTAACATTAGCTATAATATTCCTAGTTTAATGGCCTCTTCTAAACCCATATTACACTTCTGGCAGTTCTCTGTTGATGTGCTCCAGTCATTTTTGGTTAATTTTCAGCAGAATCTTGCTTTAATGTGATCTTAATGGTATTGTTTGATAATTTCTGAATTCTGTTGTGTTGCCTTTCTTTGGAATGGAGACAAATATGATTGATTCTCTTCCAGTCAGCTGGCCTGGTGATTCTCCTCCAGATTTCTTGGCACAACTTGGTGATCACATAAAATAATTAGGAATATGCAAATTATTCTTTCCCCATACAACAAACTGACAAGATAAATGTTATACCACTAGTATCGCAAATTATGTGACATTTTACATTTTCATTCTGAAATTATGAGCATTTAAGTTTTCCATAGTTTTGCCAATGTAAGGCCTAAAGAACTTAGTAGAATCCAAAATAACGGGTCTATGAATTAAATAGAGCTTTACAATATATTAGTGATTAAAGACACATCAGTTCATTTCTTCTGTGGCGGTGGCAAGATGCTGCAGGATAATGGAGGATGGGTTACAAATTTCATAACTTATAACATCAATCAAAACTTTATTATTTCCAAGCCATGGCTAGAAACTTATTTCCACACCTTATTTGGTCTTTAACTCTCCTTACAATTAATTCCATAGCATTCAAGATTATCTTAGATCTTCTATTTTATCTTCATTTGGGTCCAGATGAATATCTTGAAAAAAAAAGTTGTGACAGATTATAGTGTCTCTCCTCACTTTAGAAGGTAATAAAATTTCAGAAAGTTTCTTCTAAAATTCTGTTTTAATATTTGGTATAATATTGCTCAATTGTTTTTTTCATTAGAAATAAGTCAATATACTATCAAGTTTGCTTAATCTGTCACTTTAAACAACATAAAAAGGACAAGTCTGTTTACTAGGTTTTTTATTCTTCACCAAGAATAGGGTTTATTAGGGAAATAGATTGGGGAGTGAGAGAAGCAAAAATCTCACTGTGTAAGTCCAGGTTTAGTCCAGGAGTTCCAAGCCAGATAAACAGCAAACCACAACTCCATAATTAGTAAAAATTCTGGTTTCAGCAATACAAATTCAGGAAACCTTTGGCTTCCTCAATCTTCCAACAGAGTTTGCCTCAGAGCATTTAGTAATCATCTTCTCTTTCAAGCATCTGGTCAGCAACATCTTTAACTGTGTCCAGCACAAATGCAAGAAGCCTCAAGTTATACCTTGCCACAGTCTCTCGACAGCAATGCTTCAGTTTCTCCACAATTTCTTTACCACCATTGTCACCAAGGTCTTGCTGTCACCAAGATCTTGCTCCATCTCACTCTCACTAAGTCTCCATCTATAGTGTGAGAAGCACTTGAGTTCTCGTATATTAGTCTCACAGCTGTTCATGATTTGGAAGACCACATGTCAGCAGTGTAGTAGTTGGAGACAAGCAGAGCCTAACTTAATGGTTAGAAAAGCCAACTTTTAACACTATAACTGTGCAAAATGTTTGACTGTGGATAATAAAAAAAATTATAGCTAATGTTGAGAAGAATGGGAATCCAAGAACAGTTAATTGAACTCTTACAAAACCTATTTCTATGTGTATAAGCTTTTATGTGAACAGAACAAGGGAACACTACATGGTTTAAAATCATGCCATTTCCATTGCTGTTGTCACTTGCCATTGAGTCAGAACTATCACGTGGCTGACCCTCTAGCAGGTTTTCAGAGGCTGTAAATCACAAGGGAAGGGACTTCCCGTCATCTTCCAATATGGCAGCTGATGGATTCTAATCATCTGCCTTGGAGTTGCCAGCACAATTCCCTATATACTAGGCCATCAGAATTTCCTTTCTATTGGTTAGATGTAAAAATTAAAATATATGCTACTCACTTTACAAAGCTGTGTACAAAAATATGCAGCTTCAATGGATGACATTCTGATAGAACATGTCTTTTTTAAAAAATAATTTTTTTATTTATTCTGGTTTACTTATAAAATTCATATTTTTTTTCACACAGATCTTTCTCCTTTCCTTACCCACCTCTCCCTCCACCTATCAAATTGTGTGACCTTATGATTAAGCCACCCCCCCCCCTTGCCTGCTCATCCTCACTCCTCTGCTTCCCCCTCTCCCTTTGGATCCTTGTTCATGTCTAATGGTCTTATACAGTATTTGTCCTTATGGAACTGAGTTAGTTCACTTAGCATGATGCTCTCTAGTCCCTCCCAAGTTAGGTAGTAATTTATCGAATCATTGCGTCTATGTGCTGCATAGTATTACATTGTGTGAATGTACCATAATTTCGCCATCCATTCCATTGTAGCTGGACTGTTTCCATGTTCTTGCTGTGGTAAATAATGCTGCTATGAACATTGGTGTACAAGTAGTGGAATAGCTGGGTCATATGGAATTTCTATCGTCAGCTATCTCAGGCAAACTGCCTTTCAAAGTGGTTGTACTATTTTACAATCCCACCAATAATGTATAAGAGCTTCTATCTCACCACATCTTCTCCAACATTTATTACTTGCTGCCTTGCTAAACTTTGCCACTGCTACAAGTGTAAGATGGTATCTCATTGTGGTTTTGATTTACATCTCTCTTATTGCCAGTGGTTCTGAACATTTCTTCATGTGTCTGTTGGCCATCTGAATGTGCTCCTTTGTGAAAAGTCTTTACATGACTATTGCACATTTTGTAATTGGATTATCAGTCTTTTTCTTCTGAAGAACCAGGAGTATTCTGTAAATTTGTTATGAGACCTTTGTCTGAGATGGTATTGTCAAATGCTTATCAGTCAGTAGGTTTTCTTTTCATCCTGTTGGAAAAAGTTTTTTATGAGCACAGAAATTTAGTTTTTAGAAGATCCCATTCATAAATTTTATCCTTTCCAGTTTGTGCATTTCTGGCTGTATTTGATATTCTCTTTATTCCATAGACTAGCCAAAGTTTGTTCCCAGTTTGTCTCTTATGAATTTTACAGTTTTGGGCTTATCTCCCAGGTCTCTTATCTACACTGAGTTGATTTTTATGTATGGTGTGAGATGTGGATCCTATTTGAGTTTTCTGCAGGTAGCAGACCAGTTTTGCCAGCACCATTTGTTGAAGAGGTTTTCATTTCCTCATTTGATAGCTTTAATTTCCTTGTCAAATATCAAGGGACCATAGATAACTGGGTCTATTTCTGGGTTCTTAGTTCTGTTCCATTGGCTTACGTGTCCATCATTGTACCAGTACCATGCTGTTTCGGTTGCTGTTACTGTGTAGTAGGTTTTGAGGTCAGAAAGTGCTATGCCTTCCACTTCATTTTTTGTGTTTCATAAATGTTTTGATTATTTAAGGTCTATTTCCTCTCAAAAATAAACTTGACAGTCTCCCTTTCAGTCTCCTTGAAGAAATTAATTTGATATCTGGATTGGGATTGTGTTGGACATGAAGATTGTTTTTGGTAGGATTGCATTGTCATTTTCACAGTATTAAATCTTCCCATCTTTGAACAGGGAACATTTTTCCATTTATTTAGGTCTTTTATTGTGTCTCATGAAAATGTTCTGTAGGGCTTTTTTGTATAAGTCTTTTGTGTTTCTAGTTAGATTCACTCCCAGGTATCTCAATTTGTGCTTGGCTATTGCAAATACTATTACATTCTAGGTTTCCTTCTCTGAGTTCTTTGTTACTTAGACGAATCCTACTGATTTTTTTATATTGATCTGGTATCATGCCACCATATTAAATTGGTCTACTAGCTCTAACAGTTTTTCTGTTGAGTTATTGGGGTTTTCTGTGTATACTATCATATCATCTGAATATAGCAACAGTTTAACCATCTCTTTGCCAATCTGGATGACTTTTATTTCCTTCTCTTGTTGTATTTCCCTACTAACTACTTCAATATAATGCTAAATAGAAGTAATGACAGCGGTTGTCCTTGTCTGCTCCCAGTATGCAAAGAAAATGCTTTTAGTCTTTTTTCACTGATAATGATATTGGCTCTTGGTTTTGTGTATATACTTTTCATTATGTTGAGAAAAATCCCTTTATTCCAATTTTATTGAGTGTCTTAATCAGGAAGGAGTGCTGAATTTTGTCAAATTCCTTGCCATCATTAATTGCTGGGATCATATGATTCTTGTTATTTACCTCATTAATGTGGTGAATTACATTGATTTTTTTTTTATGTTGAACCATCCTTGCATACCTGTTATGAATCCCACTTGGTCATGATGAATTTTTTTGTTTTTTATGTGCCTTTGATTTCTTCTGCCTAGGATTTTGATAAGGATTTTTGCAGCTATGTTCATGAGAAATATTGGTCTGTTGTTGTCTTTTTTGGTAATATCTGCCTGGTTTTGGTATTAGGTTTACGCTTGCTTAATAGAACATCTCTAGGCATATTCCTTATTTTTCTATTTTTTTGAAGTAACTTAAGTAGGATTGATACTGAATCTTCTCTGAATGTTTGGTAGAATTCAGCTGTGAAGCCGTCTGCTTCAGGATTTTTTTTTTGGTGGGGGGGATTTTTTTTTTTTTAATGACTTGCACAATTTCTTCTTTGGTGATGGGTTTGTTCAGTTGTTCTGCATCTGACCATGCCAATCTGGGCAGGGCATGAGTTTCAAGGAATTTGTCCATTTCTTCTGTTTTCAAACTTATCAGGGTATAGCTTTTCACAATACTCTGATATTTTAGATTTAATTTCCTTTGGTTCTGTTGTGATGTCCCCTCTATGATTCTTTAATCAAGTTATTTGTATATTCTTTTTTTTTTTTTTGTTCATTTGCTATTGTCAATTCTATTGACCCTTTTGAAAAACCAGCTCCTGGTTTTATTAACTGTTTCAGCTGGTTTTCGGTCTCATTGATTACAGCTCTTACTCTTGTAATTTTCTTTCTTCTAGAGGTTGTGGGGTTAGATTGTTGTTCTTTTTCTATTTGTTGAGTGTTGAGTTAGATTAATTTTGCTTCTATCTTTGTTTTTTATGTTTTTGCCTTTTGTTAAGAACTGCCCCCTGAGGACTGCCTTACCTCTATCCCAGATGCTTTGGTATGTTTATTTTCATTTTTGTTCATTTAAGGAATTTTTAAATTTCATTCTTTATTCCTTCTATAACCCAATCGTGTTCTAGCAGGGTGTTATTTAGCGTCCAAGTTAGTGTGGCTTTATAAGATTTATCCTCCTGTGGTTAAGTTCTAGTTTTATAGCATTGTGGTCTGAGAAGATGCTTAACGTTATTTCAATGTTTTTTACCTTGTTGAGGCTTGCTTTGTGCCTTAATATGTGATCAATTCTGGAGAAAGTACCAGATGTACTTGCAAAGAAAGTGAATTGAGTTTTAGTTGGAGGCAGTGCTCAGAATACATACACAAGGTCAAGACAGCTGACTGTGTAGTTTAGGTCTTTTGCATCTTTGTTAAGTTTCTTTTGAGGTGACCTATTATTTGGCAAGTGTAGTGTGTTATAGTCTCTTACTATTATTGTGGTGCTATTTCTTTGTTCAATTCTGTTAACAGTAGTTTTATGTCTTTAGTAGGCCTATCATACAGTGCATAGATGTTAAGTCTTCTTGATCTACTGTGTCTTGAATAATTAAAGAATGCCCTTCCTTGTCTTTTATGATGGTTTTCATGGTGAAGTCCATTTTATCACATTAATATTGTCACTCCTGATTTTTTTTTGTGGATGCCATTTGATTGGTTTTTTTGTGGGTTTGGATATTTTGGGGGGATTTTTTTTTTACAATCTTTGATTTTGAGTCTATCTTTCTCTTCATTTATTAGATGTTATCTCTTGTAGACAACATATTGATTAGTTTTGGGGTTTTTGTATCCTTTCTCTTACTCTTTTTCTCTTGATTGGTGCATTTAGTCCATTCACATTAAGTGTGATTATTGGCAAGCCAGGTTTTATTGTTATGTTTCTTTTTTTATTGTTTCTTGTTATTATGGTCCATCCACTTTCCTTTGGTGTCTTTGTGTGAAGGATCAGAGATGTGGGAGTAACGCTCAAAACCATAAAGTTCATAAGAGACAAATTGGGATCAAACTTGAAAACACTAGTCCAAGGTATAAAGAGACTGTCAAATTCAGCCAGAAATGCACAATGTGAAGAGGATAAAATTGATGAATGAGACCTTCTTAAAATTAAATCCATGTGTGCAACGAAAATGTTTTCCCAACAGGGTGAAAAACCTACTGACTGGGAGCATTCAGTATTTTGACTGGTATTTGTTAATACCATCTCAGACGATAGTTTCATAATGAAAGTCTACAGAATACTCTGGGCCTCCACAAGAAAAAGACTAATAACCCAACTACAAAATGGGCAAAAGCCATGGCAAGCGTTTTTATCAAGGAAGATATTTGAATGGCAAACAGACACATGAAGAAATGCTCCAAAGTACTGGCAATAAGAGAGATATAAATCCAAACCACAATGAGGTACCATCTCACTCCAGTAACAGTGGCAAAGATTAACAGAGCAGCAAGTAATAAATGTTAAAGAGGATGTGGCAAGAAAGAACTCTTATACATTGTTAGTGGAATTGTAAAAGGATACAACCATTCTTGAAGGCAGTTTGGTAATTCATCAAAAAGATGAACATAGAAATTCCATATTACCCAGCTATTCCACTACTTGGAATTTACCCTAAGAAAATGAGAACTGAGGTACAGAGACTTACACACCAGTGTTCATAGTAGTGTTATTCACCATCACAAGAATATGCAAACGGCCTTGATATCCAACCACAAATTAATGGATTGAGAAACTATGGTGCATTCACCCAATGAAATGCTAAGCAGCATGCAAGAGCAATGATTTTGTAAATTATTACCTAACTTGGGAGGGACTGGAGAGCATTATGCTGAGTAAATCGACTAAGTCCCACAAGGACTTATTTTATTGTATAAAACCTTGGAGAGGGACATCTTGCTTGGTTGAAGTGGAGGAATGGTGAAAGAGAGGAATACCATCAAAGGTTGACATTCTGATTGCAGCAATGGGCTTCAGTGCATGAGAGATTTTAGGATGGCATGGGATAGGATAGTGTTCAGATTGGTTGTTCACAGGGTCACTATGAGTTATAATTGACTCAGTGGCAGTTGCCAACAACATGTTAATGAAAGATATTCATCTATAGTTTTCATTAGGAGCTCTAGGGGCCTAGAGTCAAAAAGCTACACTTCAAAAAAAAAAAAAAAAAAAAGCTACACTGCAATCCCAAAGGCACCTGGTTTGAGGCTATCAGCTGCTCTGTGGGAAAAGGATGGGCAATCTTCTCCAGTGCTATTAAACTGCCTCTGAAAACCCACTGAAGGGATAGGAGTGTTAGATTCTGACTCTAGAGTACACAAGTTTTCATTATTTGTGATGCCTTTTCCTGGTTTTGATATTAGGGTCATGTTTGCTTCATAGAACGAGTCTGTGAGTGTTCCTTCTTTTTTCATTTTTTTGAAATAATTTAAGTAGAATTGGTTACAGTTCAATCATCATGAATGTTTGGTAGAATTCACCTGTGAAGTCATGGTCATTTCAATTGTTTGCTAGGCATACGGAAGCTGGATAGTGATTAAGGATGACAGAATAAGAATTAATGCCTTTAAACTGTGGTATTGAATATGTGTACTTAATATCTACCCTATAGACTGCCAAAATGACGTACATACATGTCTTGGGAAAAGTGGAAATTGAAGGGAAAAGCGCTATGTGAAAGCAAAGATGACACAACTTTGTCTCACATACATTGGATGTTTTTGCTAGGAGAGGTTATTCCTTAAAAATTACATTATGCTTGAAAAGGTGGAAGGTCAGCAAAAGAAAGGAAACTCTTTAATAAGATGAATTGGCACTGTGACTTCAGCAATGGGCCCAAGTATGTCTAAAATGACGAAGAGGTCACAGGATCGGACAGGATTCAGATATCTTGTTTATAGGATCGCTATAGGTTTTAGTTGACTCGAGCACACCTAATAACAGCAAAAACAATTTGTCTCTCTTCCTAGCGTATCTTATGCTGTAATCTCTAACTATGAATGACTATGCTGGCATCTGACATACCAGTGGCATAGCTTCCAGAATTATGGTCTTTGAGGTTCTCTCTGTTCTGCACTGAAGCCCCGTAAGAATCTTGCCTTAATGTAGTCCCCTGACACCTACACTATAGGCCTCCTTCATGAAGTGGTTGAGTGGTGTGAGACCAGGTGCCCTACTCAAGAAGTTTCTCATGAACCTTTCCTCCTGGAGTTTAATGTCTTCCTTTGTTTCTGGAGTGGCACATGAGATTAGAAATCAAAGCCACCAGATTAAGCAGTTTGTGTGCAGGGGGTCTCTAATTCTTTCCTCTGCTTGTAGTTATGTATACTAGTCTCTTGTCCTGTTTGGCCCTTGGCATGACCTCACAGCTTTAATGGGAAGGATCCCCAGTTGGAAGGACCTATAACACCAGGGATGCCTTGATCCCATCTCCCCAGAAGCAATGGAGAGTGGTTGCTCCTTGCAGAGAGCCTCACTTTCCTCACCTTTTCTCCCATACCTTAGTGTCTTCCTTTGTCTCTGGTATGGCAGGGAATCAGGACAGCCATTTCAAGCAGCTTGAACGCAGAGGCTCTCAAGTCCTAATTACTAAATTATAGAGGATTAATTTAATTATATACCAGAAGATGTTGTTAATACTAAATATATCATGGTCTACCAAGAGAACAAAGAGTTCTGTCCTGATGAAGGTGAAGCCAAGCTGCTCTTCTGAGGCAAGGATTTTTGTGGCTCCATTTCAGATACTTTGGGCATGTTGCCAGGAGGGACCAGTCATTGGAGAAAGAGATCATACTGGAAGGGTGGAGGGACAAAGCAGAAGAGAAAGACCCGGATAGGATGAATTGACACAATGACTTGGGTAATGAGGGTGGGTGTGTCAGAGATAATGAAATAGGCTCAAGATAGAGCAGGGTTTAGAGCTAATGTGCATAGGGTCGCTCTGAGTTGTAATTGACTCAACACCACATAATGACACCAACATCTTCTGAAGTGACAATGTGGTTGAATAGAGACATATTATTATTATTGTTGTTATTATTATTATCACATGAGCATTATAATAGGGAAAATATGTGGGAGACCCATAAATGAGACTGTGTATCCTTCTTGAGTAAATCCATGATGTGCTTTTGAATTGTATTTATGTTCTGAATTATAATTCACTTTTCATTGCCATGAATTTGGACCAATTCATCGTTGATCCTCCATTGAGTTGCCAGGCTATAAACTGAATGGGAGGAGACCACTCCTCATTCTCCAGTGGGGTAGTTGCTGGACAAGAACCACCAGTGAAATTTTCCCTTAGTCTTAGCAGTGGCATTCCCTATTGACAACATTACCAGAGGATCACCGGTGAAAATGTAATTATTTTGGAAAAATAATTCTTGTTCAAAGTTATGAATTCAAGTAGCTTCAAAAGCCAGCCAAATGGTGTAACATGCAAAGTGGAGAAAGAAGTATAATCATAATTTTGAAGTATTATTTGGGCATTTGAAGTGTGCATGGCTATTTAAAGCTATTCAAATGCAAAATAATTTCCTAAAAATTTTTTAACCAAAATCTGTGGGTTAAGTAAGCTTTCACTTTCAACCTCTGGTAGTGAGAATCTATGCATGTGATTTTGAGGAAAAAGTGGAAATATAGGATAAGATATTTGAGGGTGGGGTGTAGAGGTAATTAGCAATAAAAGGTAAGTCAGAGGTCAGAAGGAATGGTCTTCAATATTAGTCTGTTGTTGCTGTGTACCATTGAGTCAGAACTGACCCATAGCTGACCTCAGAGGCAGATAATCACACAGAAGGAGATTGCTCATCCTTTTCCCTCTCGTCTAAGGAGTTGAATTTATATCTAATTTTATAGATAATAGGGAGATAATAAAATTTTTAAGTTAGCTTAAGGAAAAAAAATATTTTTTTCTATACGATAATTTTTAACTTTGGGGGAAAATGGATTGGATACAGAGAGCTCAGAGTCATTCATTGTTGTTCAGTGCCATCAGCTCATCTTCGACTTGACAATGTTCTGTCTCATATGATATTAATGATGTTTTCCAGTAATTTGTATATTTCATTGCTGTTCTTGTTTTTGTTATTATGTGCCCTTAAGTCCAGTATGACTCATAGTGACCCTATGAGGAACAGATCCTCATCATCTCTTACACACTTGTGCCTGTTGATGCAGTAACTCACTTGAGCCTATTGCTGCATCAATTGTGTCAATCTAATTGATTGACGGTCATCTTCTCTTTCACTAACCCTCCACCTTTCCAATCACAATGTCATTTTCCAAAGAATATCCTCTCCTAAAAACATGCCCAAATTATGTGAGACAAAGCATCACCATCCTTGCCTCTAAAGAGCACTCTGTCTGCATTTTTTTCCAATAAATATTTGCTTATTCTTTTGAAAGTCCATGGGATATTCAGTACTCTTCTTAAACACTACAACTGAAAAGCACTGATTCTTCTTCTTCTGTCCATCTTATTCATTGTTCAACTTTCAGATGCATAACAATTAATTAAAAATACCATGGTTTGAGTCGGATGCATCTTAGTCTTAAAACTGGCATTCTTGCTCCTTAACACCTTAGAGAGGTCCTCGACAATAGATTTTCCCAATGTGAAATGTCTTTTGAGTTCTTGACTGCTGGTTCCAAGAGTTTTCATTGTGAACCCAAGCAAGATATAACCACTGCACAAATATTTATGAGAACTCTTGAAGCCCGATCCAAGGTAATAACACTAAGGATTAGAGAGAGTTTTGCTAAAAAGAAAGACTGTGATGTACAAATCAGTATCTTCAGACTTCTTTCAAAAGGATAATATCAGTTATAGAACTTTGAAGTCAGTATGATCTTGTACTGTGGTGGCACAAATGGTTAAGCACTTGGCTTTTAACTCAAAGATCAAAAATTCAAAACCACTCACTGTTAAGTTTCTTCCATAGGACTAAAATCAAGACAACCCTATGGAGCAATTCAACTCTGTCATATAGGGTTATTATGAATTTGATGGCACACAACAACAAAAACATAATGTGGTACAAACATGAGGTGATATTAAACTCTACTGATGGATAGAGAAAGGTTGGATTGGCTTGGTGCTCCCTTTTACTACGGGCAGCTGTAGGGTAAGAAGACGTGCAGTTGAATCTTTCTTTTCTTTAGAGGATAAGCCATGACCCAGCCTCAGTATCTAGTCCTGAAACAAATGGCTGCTTCAGTGAGCATTTAATTTTTATCCTGAGAGAAAATATAGATGAAACTTCTATATCTCCTGGAAATGTTGGTGGAAATGTAGCTCCAAGTTAAAAAAAAACAAAAAAACAACATTAAAACATCTTACAACTTCTAGCCAGAATCTATCTGTTAGGCTGCTGCTATAGCAACCCCAACAGAAAGGTTTCAACAAAAACCCCCACTCAATATCCCTCCCAAATCCACCTGACAGTCACCCTCCTTGTAAGGCTGTCTCTCTTACATTACACCCACAAAGGGAAGATCCAAAGTAAAGAGACAGAAAATAACATCTTCTAACAATCTGCTTGTCATTTAGAAAGAGCTCACTGTATAAATGTCATGGAAACAAGCTGTTCTTGCAAAAAAGAAAAGAAGAAAACCCTGCCTCATTTTCTTCCTTTCCAATTTTAATAAAAGGGGAAAACAAAGCAAATGTTAAGTGTTTGAAAGCAAATATCTCTGGAGTTTGGCCATGGTGTGATTTGGTTATTTTCTGTCTTATGGTAAGCTCCAAACTGCAGGGGTTCCAGATCAAGCTTTCCACATGAAGATCAACTGGCTGCTCCAGATGTCACTTGGAGAACACTTAGAACTCAAAACAGAGGCTGATACAAGATGCTAATTATTTTATTTTTTTTTCATTCGAACCTAGGAGCCTTGCTAGGATCTTGGCTTCCAGGCTAAAGAAAAATTAAAAAAAAACAAAAACCTGTTCAGGAAATTATGTACACAATCTGACAATCTGTACAATTCACTATATTTTGATAATATGAAGGATGCCCAGATAAATGTGACCCCTCATCTCTTGTATGGATGAGAGTTCTTGTGTGTTCACAGATAACACAGAACACAGGATGTGTTAGACACTCAAGGAGAATACTATGGAAGCTCTGAGAAAGGAGACTTAATTCATAGCTGGCGTTAGTGAAGGAGATTAGAGAATAAGGGGAATTTGAATTTTAATTGAATTTCAGAGGAGAATTAGAATATGAGTAGAAGTCCACTGCTTATCTGTTGGATTGTTGTACTATGACGGCCTGTGTGTGACTTTAATTCTGGAAGCTATGCCACTGGTATGTCAGATGCCAGCATAGTCATTCATAGTTAGAGATTACAGCATAAGATACGCTAGGAAGAGAGACAAATTGTTTTTGCTGTTATTAGGTGTGCTCGAGTCAACTAAAACCTATAGCGATCCTATAAACAAGATATCTGAATCCTGTCCGATCCTGTGACCTCTTCGTCATTTTAGACATACTTGGGCCCATTGCTGAAGTCACAGTGCCAATTCATCTTATTAAAGAGTTTCCTTTCTTTTGCTGACCTTCCACCTTTTCAAGCATAATGTAATTTTTAAGGAATAACCTCTCCTAGCAAAAACATCCAATGTATGTGAGACAAAGTTGTGTCATCTTTGCTTTCACATAGCGCTTTTCCCTTCAATCTCCACTTTTCCCAAGACATGTATGTACGTCATTTTGGCAGTCTATAGGGTAGATATTAAGTACACATATTCAATACCACAGTTCAAAGGCATTAATTCTTATTCTGTCATCCTTAATCACTATCCAGCTTCCGTATGCCTAGCAAACAATTGAAATGACCATGACTTCACAGGTGAATTCTACCAAACATTCATGATGATTGAACTGTAACCAATTCTACTTAAATTATTTCAAAAAAATGAAAAAAGAAGGAACACTCACAGACTCGTTCTATGAAGCAAACATGACCCTAATATCAAAACCAGGAAAAGGCATCACAAATAATGAAAACTTGTGTACTCTAGAGTCAGAATCTAACACTCCTATCCCTTCAGTGGGTTTTCAGAGGCAGTTTAATAGCACTGGAGAAGATTGCCCATCCTTTTCCCACAGAGCAGCTGATAGCCTCAAACCAGGTGCCTTTGGGATTGCAGTGTAGCTTTTTTTTTTTTTTTTTTGAAGTGTAGCTTTTTGACTCTAGGCCCCTAGAGCTCCTAATGAAAACTATAGATGAATATCTTTCATTAACATGTTGTTGGTAACTGCCACTGAGTCAATTATAACTCATAGTGACCCTGTGAACAACCAATCTGAACACTATCCTATCCCATGCCATCCTAAAATCTCTCATGCACTGAAGCCCATTGCTGCAATCAGAATGTCAACCTTTGATGGTATTCCTCTCTTTCACCATTCCTCCACTTCAACCAAGCAAGATGTCCCTCTCCAAGGAATAACCTCTCCTAACAACAAGCCAAAAATATGAGATGAAGCTTCATAATCTTTGCCTCAAAGAAGCACTCTGGCTACACATTCTCCAAGACAATTCTGTTTATTATTTTGGCAGTTGATGGCATCTTCAGCACTATTCCCCAATAATATAAAGGCATTGATCCCTCCATCATAATGATCCTTAATCATTGTCCAGCTCTCAGATGCATAGTAAGTGACTGAAAAGACCATGACCTGACTCATAAACTCATAGATGCAAAAACCTTTAACAAAATCCTGGTCAATAAAAACCAACAGTATAAAAAAAAATCATGACCAAGTGTGAATCATAACAGCTGAACAAGGAAGGTTCAACATAAGAAAAGCAATCAAAGTAATTTATCACATTAAGAAAGCAAAGAACAAGAAGCACATGATCCTATCAATTGATGTGGAAAAGGTGTTTGATAAAATCTAACACCATTTCCTATTTAAAACACTCAACAAAATAGAAATATAAAAGAATTTCCTCAATTTCTCATTCTCAGTAGAGAAAGCATAAAGACAATCCCTTGATGAACAGGGACTGGACAAAGATGCTCATTCTCACCCCTCTTAGTCAATATTGTATTAGAAGTACTTATTAGGGCAATAAGACAAGGGAATGAAATAAGAGGCATTCAAATTTTCAAGGAGATGGCAAAACTCTTGCTATGTGCAGACAGTAAATAGTATACAAAGAAAACCCCAAAGATTCAACAAATATACTGTTAGGCCTAGTAGATCAATTTAGTAGTGTAGGGATAAATAAGATCAATATACAAAAAAAACCTGTGAAATTTTTCTATGGTAACAAAGAAAACTAACAAAGCAATACCATTTATAAAAAAAAAAAATCCCTGATCAAATGAGAACTGAGCCACAGAGATTTGTACACCAATATTCATAGCAGCAGTATTCACCATTGCAAGAACATGGAAATAGCCCAAATGTCCAACCACAAGCGAATGGATTGAGAAATTATGGTACATTCACACAATGGATTACTATGCAGCATCCAGGTGCAATGCTTTTGTAAATTATTACCAAACACTTGGGAGGGACTGGAAAGCATTATGCTGAGTGAACTAACTCAGTCCCACAAGGACAAACACTGTATAAAACCATTATTGTAGAATGAGTAAAAGGATCAAAGGGGGTGTGGGAAGGTAGAAGCAGAGGAATGAGGATGTGCATGGGGGGAGGGGAGATTAATCATGGGGTTGTACAATTTGATGGGTGGGGGGTGAGGGAAATTGGAAGAATCTGTTCTTGAGATCAGTGTATTCAATTAAACTGCTGTTGTTAATGTTAAGTGCCATTCGAGTCGCAGGCGACTCATAGCGACTCTATGAAGGAGAGACCCTATGAAGGAGAGTCCTCAACACTTGTGTGTCTTTCATCCTCTCTCCAGGTTCATAAGGTTTCCAGAGGCAAGCTATTATGGAAGTGGATGCCATTCCTCCTTCCAAGTTTGTTTTAATCGGGGAGCTCCAGCATTAAAAAATAACAAAAACCTACATAAAACAAAGAAAGAAATACTTGGGAATAAACCCAACTTGAGATGCAAGGTTATCTCTAGTAATTGACATATTTCAAATGAGAGATGCAACCCAGTCTGTGCTAGGAAATTTGAATGGCAATTGTATGGATAATTAGCTGGAAGAGATCCATATTTGTTCCTAATTACAAGAAAGTTGATCCAACAGAATGTGGAAATTATTGAACAATATCATTACTATCACATGCAAGCAAAACACTGCTGAAGATTATTTGAAAATGTCTAGAAAAGTACATAAATAAAGAACTGCCAGAAGTTCAATCTGGATTTAGAAGAGACCATGATATCAGGGATATCATTGCTGATATCAGATAGATGCTGGCTGAAAGCAAAGAATACCAGAAGAATATCTATTTGTCCTTATTGGTATGCAAAGTCATTTGACTGTTTTGTTTTTGTTGCCCTTAAATCACCTATGACTCATAGAGACCGTATGCACAACAGCTCTGGAGCCTGCCTTATCCTGAGACAATCTCACTGACTCTGAAATATCTACCTCCATAACTCCAGTTACTATTTCAATCCATCTCATCTGAGGTCTTCCTCTCCTGTGCTGTCCTTCCTAACGTGGAGAAGAATGGGAGTCCCAGAATATTTGATTTCGCTCATGTGAAACATGAAGATTTTTTGTGAATTGATCATAGTAAAAAATTAGGGAAGATGTGAATCAGGGTTGTAGCCTTTCGCAATACCTTTTCGATTTGTTTACTGAGCAAATCATTCAAAAAGCTCGACTTTATGTAGAAAAATATAACATCAGGATGGAAGGAAGAATCATTAATGGCCTTCATTATGCAGATAACACAGCCTTGTTTGCTGAAAGTGAGTACTTAAAGCAAATAATGGACCATCCCAGAATAGGCTTCTGGCTTTGTTCTGGCTGATGATATTCAGCTTTTCTATTGTCTCTTTGTAGAGATGTAAGTGACTTGACTGCTGCCTATTTCATCTGGCTGAGACTGACTATGTATGCAATTTTTATTTTTTTCTTTAAAAAAGTTATTTGGACAAAATCAAATAATGTGATCTCTGGTGTCACTTCAATTACCAAGGTCTATCTATCATCATATTTTCCAACTACAGGATAATGTTCATTCTAATTTTTTAAAAAATTATTTTATTTTATTATTTTCTGTGTGTGTGTACCGTCAAATTGGATCTGACTGGTACAGGAGGAGATGGCCCCTCCTTCTCCGGCAGAGCATCTGATGGATTTGAACCATTTATCTCTGGGATTGCAGTGCAGCTTCTTGCCACTAGGCCACCAGAGCTCCCCTTAGTCTAATTTTTAAATTACAATAATAACTATAAATTTATAATGATTGCATCTTTAATTATGCGTAAGTAAAATTTTTAACTTTATTTTTTGCATTTTTATTGATGTGTAAATGTGAATGATATTCTTATTAATGGTTCATTCTGTATACATAGCTATCATTCTAATATTGATAGCATTTCATTTCACAAAATTTGGTGGGAAGTATCCTTTACTTTTCTCCTTATTTTGAAAAATTATTTGTAGTAGTCTTAACTTGGTTTTCTTTAACAATTTAAAGGAATTAATATAAACAATCTTTGCTCAGAATTTCCTCTTTTCATACAAGATAGATTTGGGGTTTTTTCTGTGGAAATCCATGGGCAACAATTAAAAATTCTGTGGCATGGATCACATGTACCTTAGTCTTTAAAATTATATATTTGCTTTTCAACAGGTCCTTGAAAACAAAGTTGCCCCCTCCAGCATGTCTTTTGATTTCTCGACTGTTGCTACCTACCATGGCTGTTGATTTTAGATCCAAGGAGAATGAAACATTTGACAGCTTCAATCTTTTCTCCATGATCTACTGATGAGGAATTTTGTTTTGTGATATTGAAATGTAAACAACAATGAAGAATGCTTTATTTTTTTTTAATTTTCTTTAATAGTAATACAGCTATTCCATTTTTTTGTTATTGGATGCCAAATGCCTATCTTGTTTCATCCTCATGATATTAATATATGTGTATATATGTTGTTGTTATGTGTCGTCGAGTTGCTTGTGACTCATAGTGACCCTATGTACAACAACCCTATACTCTGCTCTGTTCTGTGCCTGTCACACTGTCTCTGACACTCCCATCCCGATTACTCCAATCACTGAATCAATCCACCTCATAGAGGGCCTTCCCCTCCTGCTTTATCCCTCCACCCTCCCAAGCATGATGGCCCTCTCCACGGACTGGTCCCTTCTTACAACATGTCCAAAGTATGTTAGATGGAACCTCAGAATCCTTGCCTCCAAGGAGCTGCCCAGTTTAACCCTTCCAGGATGAATCTGTTTGTTTTCCTAGCAGTCCATGGTACTCTCAACACTCTTCTCCAACACCATAGCTCAAAGGCATCAATTCTCCTTCTATCCTCCTTAGTAATTTTCTAACTCTCTGATGCATAACAAGGATAACAAAGACCATGGCCTCTATCAGACACAGCTTAGTCTCGAGAGAGACACCGTTGCTCTTCAGTACTTTGAAAAGGTCCCTAACAGCAATGCAGTATACATCATTGAACCCATTTTTCTCAGTCTCTCCCCAACCCCAAGGTCAGTCCTGTTTTACAACAGTGGCACCATGCAGTGGTTGTCCTTTTTGACTGAGATACTTCACTCAGTATAATGTCCTCCAGGGTTACCCATTTTGCATGAGTTCCTTGTTTTTCAATGCAGCATAGTATTCCATTGTGTGAATAACCACAGCTTCTCTATTCTTTCGTTTGTTGATGGGCACTTAGGTTGTTTCCAACTCCTTGTTATTGTGAACAAAGCTGCAATAAGTATTCCTCCTCATGCAGCCCAGCTTCCCACTTAATATGTTCTGCATATAGATTAAAAAGGTTTGGAGACAGAATACATCCCTGGCATACACTGTTCTCAACTTGAACCATGCAGTTTCACCTTCTCTGTTCTGACAACTGCCCCCTGGTCCAAGTGTAAGTTTAGCATAGCACAATCAATGTTCTGGGATTCCCATTCTTCTCAGAATCATTTTTTTGTGATCCACACAGTCAAAGGCCTTTTCATAGTCAATGAAATACAGACATTCAGCTTGTACTCTCTGCTTTCCGCTAAGATGTATCTAACATTAACTACAATATCCTAGTACCACGACCTCTTCTAAACCCCATGTGCACATTTGACAGTTCTTTGTTGACACGCTGCTCCAGTCATTGTTTAAAATGAATTTTCCACAATTGGAACCAATTTGCAAAGAAAATGTGTGAGTATATTTTAAATACTAAAAAAAAAAGATTTTAAGACTTTATGGCACAAGACAGGGTACATAAGATTAAGCTTTGTGTTTGCTACTATTCTTTAAAATATTTCTCAAAGTTGAGCAACAAGTGATTTTTTTAAAGTTATCTCCAGTGCTGAATTAATTATGTGCTTTCTAATGTTCTTTAAATAGGTACAAACAGAAATAGAAGTAAGATGTTATATATGCTGTTGTTGCTGTCATGTGGCATCGAGTCATTTCCGACTCATAGCGACCCTATGCACAACAGCCATAAACCCTGCTCCATCCGGCGCCAACCGCACCGCCTCTGACACACCCATCCCGATTACCCCAGTCACCGAATCAATCCATCTCATAGAGGGTCTTCCCCTCCTGCGCT
>NW_006399800.1:10557190-10562969 GCF_000299155.1 Elephantulus edwardii
TTTCTTTCTTTTTCATTTCAATGAACATCTACAGAGATTTTGGAATTCTAGTCATTCATTGATGCACCCCATTGTGCGGACCTGTGGCCTTTTAAAACTCATCTGAGCTTAGAGTTCAGCTCTTTCTATGTTGGTGGGGGAGGTCTCCAGGTCTGTTTGGCTGGCCTGAAGACTTTTTCTGGAAACCGATGGGAACCTGAAGAAGAATGAGCAGATCTGTGGCTTTTTAAAATTCATTTGTGCCCTCAGGCCTGCGGCCTCCTGGCCTGGTTGTTATTGTTTTTGAAATGAACACTCCTAAGTGGTACAGCACTACTCTGTCATTTCTCTGTATTGAGGAAACTATGGATTGCTGTGATGCTGAATACTGTGCCACTGGTCTGTCAAGTACCATAATGGTTACACATGGTTAACAATATCTGGTTAGCTAACAGATTGGGACAGGCTTAGAAGCAGGAGTGGCATCCACTTCCTAAATATGCCTGTGGAAACTCTACGAACTTAGAAAAAGGACAATAGTTATGGAACAAAATTAAAGTCTTTTTTTATGGGGTCAGTACTAGATGGCACTTAACAACAACAACAACAATATGTATTGCAAAGCTCTTTTCTTCCATGTTGGAATTCCATTGGTTCGACTCTGTATGATGGCACTGTTGTTTTGGTTTAGGGTCTGCATAGATTGTTTCATTGTTTAAGCCTCTTGTTTAGAGTCAATAAGATCTCCAGGAGGACACTTGCATTTAAGCCCAAGCCCTTGTCTCCATTTTGGAAACTGGGTGAAGTGACTGGACTCTGTAAGATGGGCTTTCTTATTTTGATTGAGGGTCATGTGGATTTGTTTTGGGAGTGGGGTTCTCTCTTTCTTTCTTCTTTTTTATGATTATTAAAGCTTTTTGTTTGGAGTTAATAAAATCTTCTGGAGGACCCTTATTTTTAATAAATCAGGTCTGAGGGATTTTCTTTTAATCCTTTGATACTGTATTTTGGAGGAATAGTCTTCTAAGTCATAAAGCACTCTTCTGTTAATTTGCTGTGTTGGTCAACCTTTTACCACTGAGGTCTCAAAAACAATAGTTGCCCATGGTAGTAGTGTTTGGTGGAACTCCCAGTTTTAAGATAGGTTGAGAAGCAGGAGTGGCATCCACTTGCTAAACCACATGCCTCTGGAAACTCTATGAACTTGAAGAAACAATAGTTATAGAAGGGCCTCAGGTCTTTTGTTCTTAGAGTCTCTATGAGTCGTATACAACTCGATAGTAATCAACAACAACAAAAACATAAAACCTATACATAAAACAAGAAGCTGTTATACAAACAGAGCAAGGGAATATTCAATGGATTAAAATCAAGGAAAATGTGCACTAACACTGTATTCTCTCCCCAAGTGTATTCAGTCTATATGCTGAACAAATATTCAAGGAGTTAGACTAATCAAAACAACTATGATATATCATCTCACCCCAGTAAGAATAGCAAAATTTAATAGAACAGCAACCAACAAATGTTGGTGAGGTTGTGGAAAAACTGGAACCCTTATTCACTGTTGGTGGGAGTGTAAAATGGTGCAACCACTGTGGAAACTGGTGTGGCGCTTTTCAAAAAGTTGCAAATAGAGATACCATTTGACCCAGCAATTCCACTACTGGGAATATATCCCAAAGAGAACATAACTGACATCCAAGCAGATATATGCACATCCATGTTCATCGTGGCTTTGTTCATAATAGCAAGGAGTTGGAAACAACCTAAGTACCCATCCACAAACAAATGGATAGAGAAGCTGTGGTATATTCACACAATTGGAATACTACGCTGCATTGAAAAACAAGGAACTCATGCAATATTATTCAAAATGGGTGACCCTCAAGGACACTATGCTGAGTAAAATGTCTCAGTCACGAAAGGATAAATACTGCATGGTGCCACTGTTGTAGAAAGTGACTGACATCAGGGTTGGGGTAAGACTGAGAAAAACTTGATAGATTATGTATACTGAATTGAAACAGATGAGGGAGAGAACAGTTTAAAAGAGATATATGTTAGCATATTATGATTATCACAGGAATCCAGAATTAATGTTGCATAGTGGAGTGCATTTGGGGCCGGAGAGGGGGGCAGGGGCAGGGTCGAGGGGATTGTATACCAACGAAGAAGTTTATCTTTTGCTTTTCAAAGAGAGGAGCGAACTGGGGGGAGGGGTGTAAAGAAAAAGTGTAACAATGAATGAATGAAAATCCACATTCTCTATAAATGTTCATTAAAATTAATAAAATAAAAGAAGTTAGACTATATGAAGAAACATGTGGCATCAGAATAGGAGGAAATTGGAAAAGCAGTGGAATGCTCCCAGACAGGCATTTATGGGTGGTGAGAGCCAATGAGAATGCTTAATCATGGAGGAATGTGGAATAATAGAGCTCATGGAGTTTGAACCTTGCCTTGGTTCTTAAATTCAGTTGGGCCCTTTGGCCTGGGGCTCTCAGACCTGGTTTTTAATTGGTTTTTTTTGTCAAACATTCTTCTAATTGATATAGCACTAGTCTGTCTGTTTTCTGTATAGCAGTAACTTGTTGTTTCTGTGAAGCTGAACACTGTGACCCTGATGTGTCAAATGTGATAATGTTTACCTATGGTGAACAGTGTTTGGTTTGCATCTGATGAAAGCAAGCTTGGAAGCAGGAGTGGCACCCACTTCCAAAATAGCTAGCCTCTGGAAACCCTATGAACCTGGAGAAACAAAGAAAGTTATACAAGTGTTCAGGTCTTTGGTTCATGGGGTCTTTATGAGTCATCTATGACTCAACAACACTTAACAACAACTGTATGAGCAGGAGAAAATGGTAATGAAGTAGGAAGTATAAGCTACATTGAGGACATCGGCAAAATATAAGACCCCTGGAATTGATGGGATAGCAACTGACTTGTTTCAATTAACAGATGCAGCCCTGGATGTGATCACCAGGAAATTTGGAAGACAGCTGTCCGGTCAATGAGTTGGAAGAGGTCCATATTTGCTCCCTTTCCCAAGAAGGTAATCCAACAGAATGTGGAAACTGTCTAACAATATCATTGATATAACATGCAGGCAAAATACTGAAGATAATTAAAAAATGACTAGTATAATATATAGATAAGGAACTTCCAGAAGTTCAAGAAAAATTCAGAAGAGACCATGGCACGAGGGATAGATATCATTGCTGATATCAAATGGATCCTGGATGAAAGCAAAGAACACCGGAAGAATGTCTATGTATGCTTTATTGACTACACAAAGGCATTTGACTGTGCAGATCACAATAAGTTGTGGCTGACATTTAAAAGGAAGGGAATCCCAGAGCACTTAATTGTGCTCATGACAAGACACTATTGTATCAAAAGAGCAAGAGAACACTATGTGGTTTACAACCAAGGGAGAATAAAATAGATGAATGAGATCTTCTAAGAATCACTATACACATCAAATAAGTTTTTCAACAGAGTGAGAAGGAAACCCACAGACTGGGAAAAATATTTGACAATGACATCTTGTTGTTGTTGTTAAATGCAGTTAAACCCCCTGTGACTCATACAGACCCTCTGTACAGCAGCTCTCATGCCTGCCCTGTCCTGAGCCAGTCTCACTGATTCTGAAACACCAACACCCATTGTCCCAGTTACTCTATCAATCCATCTCATGTGGGGTCTTCCTCTCCTGCATTGTCCCTCCACCCTTCTTTCCATGATGTCCTTCTCCAAGGACTGATCCCTCTTGGCCAAGTGCCCAAAGTATGTGAGAAGGAACTTCAAAATCCTAGCCTCCAAGCAGAAACTTGGTTTCACCCTCTCTAAGACAGACCTATTTGTTTTCTTGGTGGTCTATGGTATGTTAAAGACTCTTCTCCAGCATAACAACTCAAAGGCATCGATTCTTCTTCTGTCATCTTTAGTCCATTGTCCAGATCTCCAATGCATAGCAAGTAATTGCAAAGACCATGACTTGGATCAGGTGCACCTTAGTCTCTAGACTGTCATTTCTGCTTTTCAATACTCTGGAGAGGTCCCTGACAGCAGATTTTCCCAATACAATTAATTAGTCTTTTGATTTCCTGACTCCTGGTAGAACATACATCTGATAAGGGGCTTAAATCTAAAATTTGTAGAATACTCCAGCACCTCAACAAGAAAAGCTAAATAACCCAATCACAAAATGGGCATAAGACATGAATAGACACATATCAAAGACAATATGCAGGTGGCAAACAAACACATGGAGAAAACTTCAAAATCCCTAGCTATTAGAGAGATGGAAATCAAAACAACTATAAAATATCAGCTCACTCAAGCAACAAAGCAAAGTTCAACAGGGAAGAGAAAATGCTGACATGTTTGTGGAAAGATTGGAATTCTTATAAACTGCTTGTGGGAATGTGGTATGGTACAACCACTATGGAAGGTGCCCTGGTGCTTTCTCAACAAATTGGAGATAGAGTTATCATTTGACATAGCAATTTCACTAAAAAGAATATGCTGTAAAGAAAAGAAACCAGAGCCAAGACTCAAACAGATGTATGCACATCCATGTTTATGCTATATAATTTACAAGAACAAAGAGATTGGAACAACTTAAGTGCCCATCAACAAATGAATGGATAGAAGAACTATAGTACATTCACACAGTGGAATATTATGTAGAACTGAAAAATAATGAATTAATAAATCATTACACAACATGTGGAAACCTGGAGGACATCATGCTGAATGAAGTATCTCAGTCTCAAAGAGACAAATACTGCATACCACCACTGTTATAAAGTAGGGAGTTGGGGAGAGAATGGGAAAAGAATGGATAGATAATAAACACTGCATTAGATCAGCTGAGGGGGGAAATAATCCAAAAGAATATATGATTATGCATTATATGTATGATAAAAATCTGGAAGAAGGCGTACATTTACAGAGGTGAGGGATGAGGAGAAGGGGAAGAAAATGTGAAATGATGAAAACGAAACATTTTTCATGTTAAAAAATTAAGAATGAAGCGTGTCAGTGCTGTATTCTCTCTCCATAACTATTCAAACTGTATGCTAAGCAAATTATTCGAGAAGCTGGACTCTATAAAGAGGAATTGGATTGGAGGGATACTCTTCAATAAAATACATTATGTATATTACACAACTTTGCTTGCTGAAAAGTAAGAAACACTTGTAGCACTTGTTGCAGAAAATAAAAAAAATACAGCCTTCCATACAGATTGTATCTCAACATCAAGAAAACAAAATTATCTTGCCACTGGACCTATAGGTAACATCATGATAAATAGAGAAAAGATTGAAACTGTCAACAACTTCATCTTACTTGGATCCACAATCCAAAACCTGGGTACCTGCAGTCAGGAAATTAGGTAACTATTACACTGGGAAAGTTGACTTAAAAGGCCTCTCCAAATTACAGAGGAGTACCGATGTCAGTTTGAGAACTAAGGTGTGTCTGATTCAGGCCATGATATTGCAGGTAACTTGCTAGACATCTGAAAAATGAAACAGACGAAGAATTGATATCTTTGAGCTGTGGTATTGGAGAGGAGTACTGAATATCCCATGGACTGCTAAAAGAACAGACAAATACGTCTTAGAGGGGGTCCAGCTCTTTGGAGGCAAGGATGATGAGGCTTTGTCTCACATACTTTAGGCATGTTGCTTGTTGTTGTTGTTATGTGCCGTCGAGTTGCTTGCGACTCATAGCGACCCTATGTACAACAGCCCTAAACTCCGCTCTGTCCTGTGCCAATCGCACTGCC
>NW_006399800.1:10563069-10583287 GCF_000299155.1 Elephantulus edwardii
AAAAAAAAAAAGAAAGAAAGGCCCAGAAAAGATCATAATTGTTTTAAGCTGTTATTTGGTAAAGATAATAAACACTTCCAGCCAACATGGAAAAGTGTTTGCAGAGAACGTGAGTTTTGAGATGGCTTCTCTTGTATGTATTTGAATAAACTGGTCAGAAGTGAATTAGAGGGAGAGAAAGATGGGTGAAAAGCCAAGGAAAAGGGAAAGTGGGTAAGAATAAGGAAAGTAAATAGTTGAATTAATTTGGCAGAAGAGAAAAATTTATGTAGGGGAGCAAGAGGGCTAAGCCAGGCAAGTTAGGTTTTGGAGGATTTAGTCCAAAGTTATTTGTAGGCAAGAAACACATCCTTTTCATCCTTTGAATATTGTGATAAAGATGAGTCTATAGCAATGGTCAAGATCCATTGGTTTCAAAAAGAACAGTTTAAACCATTAAACCATTGCAGTGGTTTGAGCGTTAATGTGCTGACAGTGCTGGGGTTCAATCAGTGAAGTTCAAGATTCAATCAGTGAAGCAAACTCACTGTCAGCTCAGTACTGTCAAGCCAGTTCTGACTCAAAGTAATCTTCCAACAAGTATCCAAGGAACTCTGGTCACCTAGTGATGAGGAACTGTGCTGTCAACACAAAGTTCGAATCCACCAGCAGCTCCATGGGAGAAAGATGAATAATCTCCTCCTATGCCTTTGAAAACTCACTGAGTGGCCAGTAAGTCCACTGTAAGTACTAGGAAAAAAGAGTAAGGGTTCCCCCCACATTCATTCATTGCTGCAGTTTTCTCCCCACCCACTCACCCCCACCCCATCCCCAGTTCGCTCCTCTCCTTGAAAAGCAAAAGAAAAACTCCTTCATTGGTACACAATCCCCCACCCCGCACATCCCCACTCCCACCCCAAGTATACTCCACTCTGCAACCCTCATTCCGGACTCTTATGATAATCATTATGCCCTAAAATATATTAATTTTAAACTATTCTCTCCCTCATCGGCTTCAATGCAGTAAACATAATTTATCCAGTTTTTCTCAGTCTTACCCCCACCCCAATGTCAGCCTCATTCTACAACAGTGGCACCATATAATATTTGTCCCTTTGTGACTGAGATATTTCACTCAGCATAATGTCCTCCAGGGTTACCCATTTTGAATAATATTGCATGAGTTCCTTGTTTTTCAAAGCAGCATAGTATTCCATTGTGTGAATATACCACAGCTTCTCTATCCATTCTTTTGTTGATGAATGAACACTTAGGTTGTTTCCAACTCCTTGCTATTGTGAACAAATCCCATTGAATCTTTTTAATTCCTTCAACCTCCTCCAGTCACTCTACTAAAATCTGCTATCCTGGTGATTTCCACCCTTTCCTTTTTTCTGCCCAATTGCACTGATTGTTTTGCATTGTTTTGACAGTGATAATACTTCCTAAGAGTTTAAAATTTATGTGAACATCCTCAAAGTTATGATCCACACAGTCAAACTCCTTTGCATAGTCAGTGAAACACAGATAGACATTCTTCTGGTATTCCCTGTCTTCAGCCAAGATCCATCTAACATTACCTACAATGTCCCTAGTACCACGGCCCTTTAAAAACCAAGCCTAGACTTTCAGCAGTTCTGTCCAGTTATTTTAGGATGATCTTCAGTAGAATCTTGCTTGCATGTGAAATCAATGATATTGTTCTATAGTTTCCACACTCTGTTGGGTTACCCTTCTTTGGGATGGGAACAAATATAGATCTCTTCCAGTCAGTTGGCCAAGTGGTTGTTCTACAGATTTCTTGGCACAACTTCGTGAGAACATCCAGGGAAGCATCTGTTACCTGAAATATGTCAATTGGTATACCATCTATTCCTGGGGCCTTATATTTTGCTATTTCCTTCAAAGCAGCCTGAACTTCTTCCTTCATCATATGTTCTTGCTCATATGTTGTTTCATGAAATTCTTCTGTGTCTGTCAATTCCTTTTGATATAGTGACAGTATATTCTTTCCATCTTCTTTTAATACTTGCTGGATCATTTAATTTTCTGCCTAAAGAATCCTTGATTATAGCAACTTGAGGTTTGAATTTGTTCTTCAGTTCCTTGAGCTTAAGAAATGCTGAGCGAGTTTGGCTCTTTTGATTTTCTGACTCCAGCTCCTTGCAGATTTCATTGTAATATTTTGCTTTGTCATCCCACACTGCCTTTTGAAATCTTCTGTTCAGCTCTTTAGTATCTTGAATTCTTCTTTTTCCTTTGGCTTCTCTGTGCTCCAATGCAATATTCAGAGTTTCTTTTGACATCCATTTTGGTCTTTTCTTCCTCCTCTGTCTTTGTAATGACCGTTTGCACTTTTCCTGGATGATACCCTTGATAATGTCCCACAACTCATCTGGTCTTCTCTCATTAGTGTTCAAGCCCTCAAACCTGTTCCTGAGATGGTTCTGAAATTCAGGTGGGATAGACTCAAAGTCATATTTTGGTTCCAGTTGATTTGGTTTAATTCAAGCTTCAGCTTGAACTTGCATATGAGTAGTTGGTGGTCTGTTCCACAATCAGCTCCTGGCCTAGTTTTCACAGCTGATATTGAACTTCTCTAGCGGTTCCTTCCACAGATGTAATCGATCTGATTCCTATGAATACCATCAGGTGAAATCCATGTGTATAACCTGTATTTATGTCTCTTAAAAATATATTTTTTCAATAAATAAGTCACTGATTATGCCAAACTCAATACTTCTATCTCCAGCTCCATTTCTGTCACTGAGTCCATGTTTTCCAACTACTCAATCTTCTTCTCTGTTCCCAACTTTTGCGTTCCAGTCACCCATTATTATCAATGCCTCTTGATTGCATGTCCGATCGATCTCCAACTGTAAAAGTTGGTAGAAATCTTCTACGCTGAAATGGAAATCTGTGGTTGACTCTGAGAAGAGTGGGAATCCCAGAACACTTGATCGTGCTAATGTGAAACCTATACTTGGACCAAGAGGCAGTCATCAGAACAGAGCAAAGAAACACTGCATGGTTTAAAATTCGGACGGGCATACGCCAGGGATGTGTTCTGTCTCCATACCTTTTCAACCTGTATGCAGAACAGATTGTCCAGGAGGCTGGCCTCTATGAAGAGAAGTGTGGTGTCAGGATTGGCAGATCTATCAACAATCTGTGTTATGAAGATGACACAACCCTGCTTGCTGAAACTGAGGAGAACCTCAAATGCTTGCTGCAGAGGGTCAAGGACTGCAGCCTTCAATACGGATTGAGGCTCAATGTCAGGAAGACAAAGATTCTCACCACTGGAGCGATTGGTAGCATCAGGATGGATGGTGAAGAGATTGAGATTGTTTACAGCTTTAGTTTGCTTGGCTGCACTGTTAAACAGTCTTGGCAACAGCAGCCAGAAAATGAAAAGACGTATTGTGATGGGAAAGTCTGCTGTTAGGGACCTCTCTAAAGTACTGAAGAGCAATGGTGTCTCTCTGGAGACTCAGGTTCATCTGATACAAGCCATGGTCTTTGCAATCACTTGTTATGCATCAGAGAGTTGAACAATGTCTAGGGAGGATAGAAGGAGAATTGATTCCTTTGAACTGTGGTGCTGGAGAAGAGTATTGAATGTACCATGGACTGCTAAGAAAACAAACACGTTCATCCTGGAGAGTGTTAAACTGGGCAGCTCCTTGGCGGCAAGGATTCTGAGGCTTCATCTAACATATTTTGGACATGTTGTAAGGAGGGACCGGTCCTTGGAGAGGGACATCATCCTTGGGAGGGTGGAGAGACAACACAGGAGGGGAAGACCCTCTGTGAGGTGGATTGATTAAGTGACTGGGGTAATCTGGATGAGTGTGTCAGAGAGAGGGCTATTGGCACAGGATAGAGCAGGTTTTAGGGCTGTTGTACATAGGGCTGCTAAGAGTCGCCCGCGACTCAAAGGCAAATAATGACAACAACAACTTACTAAAAGTTTTTGTCCTTTGAGGAGGACTTGAAGTGTTTGCTGCAGAGAAGGTCAAAGACTGAAACCTTCAATACTAATTTCATCTTAACATCAAGAAAAGAAAGATTCTCACCACCTCAGTCCAATAGGCAGTATCATGATTGATGGAGATAGGACTGAGGTTCTTAATTACTTCATCTTTCTTGGATTTACAACGAATACTCTTGGCAACAGCATTTGAAAGTCAAATGATTGTACAAGAAAAATCTGCTGTAAAAAATCTCTCTTAAAAATAAGTGCTAAAAGAGAAGTGATTTCCATCTAGAGACTAAGGTGAACCTGGACATGGTCTTCTCAATTGTTTGTTATGCACCTGAGAGCTCGACAATGACTAAGGATGACAAAAGAAGAATGAATTCCTTTGAGTTGTGGTGCTGAGGAAGAGTATTGAACATACCATCGACTGCCAAGAGAACAATTTGGCCAGTCCCAGAGAGGGTGAAACCGGACTTCTCCTCGGAAGCAAGGATTTTGAAGCTCCATCTCACATTCTTGGGGCATGTTGCCAGGAAAGACTAGTCCTTGGAAAGGCTTGGGAGAGTAGAAGGTCAGCGTAGAAAAGAAAGATCCTGAATGCAGTGGATTGACACACAGACAAAGGGATTAGGAATGTCAGAGATGGTTAAATTGGCTAAGGCAGGGCAAGTTTTAGAGCCATTATTCATAGTCTCTATGAGTTGTAGTTGACTTGATAGCACATAATAACAAGAACAAAACTCAAATAATTAGCTTTTTCTCTGAAAATCTTCTGCATGCTAGGTTTTTATACTTCATTTACTTTGATCCCTGTTTTTTCTAATGCATCTATTCTGAGGCTATACGTTTTTCTGTAAGCATGATGTTAGCTGTATAATACAATTTTAATGGCATTTTTATTGTCATTCTGTTAATTTTTCTATATTCGTTGTTTTTCTGTTGCTTTCTTAAGTGTTTTATTGGATTTGAAAGAGTCAGGTGATATTTGAGATTTTATATTAGTATTTTTCCACTTTATTTTTACTTTATATTGGTTTGCATACAAAATTCATATACATTGTGCATCAGTCATGTATATTACATTTCACAATCCCTACCTTCACTTTGTATTTCAAATGATCACTCATATACATTATGTTTTATAAAATTAATCACCACTAATCTATGCCTATTATCATCCCATCTTGCCAGGTCCCTATTGGATCTTTACTAATATCTCACATTTCCCTTTCCACTCAACAAACTCTCCTACCCTAATGAGTTCTTCCTCTTCCCATCCTCTTCCCACTGCCTTATCTTTACCCCTTTGGACTTTTATCTTACCAATTATCCTTCTATTTTTATAATTGTCTTATGCAATATTTGTCCTTGTAAGACTGAGTTAGTTCACTCAGAAAGATGTACAATAATAAATGAATTAAAAATCTAATTTCTCTGTAAATGTTCATTAAAATACAATTGAAATAAAATTTTATTAAAAAAGAAAGAAAAATGCTCTTCAGTCTCTCCCAATTTACATTTTTCTAAATCGTTGTTCTTATGTACTGCATTGTATTCTATCATGTGAATGTATTACAATTTCACAACCTATTTTGTTGTGGCTCGATATTTTGGCTGTTTCATGTTCATGTGATAGTGACTTTAGCTGCTATGAATATCGATGTGCAAATCTCCATCTGTGCCTCAATTCTAATTTCCTGGGCATAGTCCTATCTTGGAAGCAGGAGTGGCCAGCATGCCTCTGGAAACTCTGGGCATTTTGATAAATGGTGATGGTTGTGGAAGGGCTTCAGGCCTTTTGTTCATAGCGTTTTAATGAGTCAACAATGATCAACAACAACAATAACAATAATCCTATTAGTGGAATAGCAGCAGGAAGATATGGATTTCTATGTTCAGCTTTTTTTTTTTAAGATAAAAAACCCTAAAAACATCTTATTGAGGAAAGTAAATTGATCACAAAGAACACATATTGTATGATCTCTGACAGTGGTTGCACAACATGAAGATTGCAATCCATGTTACTGAATTACACGTGAAAAAAATTGTTGAAATGGCAAAGTGTTCTTTTATGTAAAGTTTTACCACAATTAAAATAGTTTTGTTAGCTCTCCTAATTCTTTAAACTTTTAAAATATTTATTAATTTATTCAAAGTTTACAAAGCAAATTGATTTTATATCCAAAAATTCACACATATTTTTTAAAAATTTTCTGCTAGTTTACAAAATTTTAATACATTGTTTTTAAGAACAAATTCTTTCCATTTTTTTCACCTGCCCCCTTCACATTGTACGACCCCATGAATAATCCTCCTCCCCCCATGCACATCCTCATCCCTCTGCTTCCACCCTCTTCCAACCCTCTTGGATCCTAATGTTCATCTTTTTAAGGATATGTGAATCTTCCTTCTATGCTACTCTGTGATAGTACCATTTTACAATCACACCCACAGTATATGAGAGTTTCAGTCTCTCCAAATCCTCATCAACATTTATTGTTTACTATTCTATTGGACTTTGCCACTAATACTGGAGTGAGATGGTTTTGATTTACGTTTCTTATTGCTGATGATTTTTAACATTTTTTTCATGTGTTTGTTGGCCATCCAAATGCCTTTCTCTGTGAGTCTTTTCATGTCTTTTGCCCATCTTGGAATTGGGCTATCAGTCTTTTCCTCGTGGAGGCCTTGTAGTGTTGTATAAACTTTTGTTATAAAACACTTGTCTGAGATGGTATTGCCAAAGACTTTTTTTCCCCCAGTCAGTAGATTTTCTTTTTACCCTATTGGAAAAAGTTTTTATGCACACATAAATTTAATCATTAAAAGGGCCATTCAACAATTTTATCTTCTCCTGATTGTGTATTTCTGGCTGTACTTGTCAGCTTCTTTATACCATAGGCTAGGCTTTCTAAGTTTGGTTCAATTGTGTCTCTTATGATCTTTATGAATTGGGCTTTACCACCAGGTTTCTGATCCATCTTGAATTGACTTTTGTGTATGAATTTTTATTTTGATGTGAGATGTGGATCTTATTTCAGCTTTAAACAGGTAGCAGTACAGTTTTACTGGCACAGTTTGTTGAAGAAGTTGTTTTCCCACTTGATGGGTTTTGTTTCCTTGTTAAATATCAGTTAACAAAATTGCTTTGGGGAAATCTGCTGTCAGAGTCTACTCTCCAAAGTGCTAAACAACGATGATGTTAGTCTAGAGACTAAGTTGCACCTAATTCAGGTTATGGTCTCTGCAATTACTTGCTATGCATTGGAGAGCTTGACAACGACTAAGGATGAAAGAAGAATCAACGCCTTTGAGTTGTTGTGCTGGAGGAGTATTGAACACACAGACTACCAATATAACAAACAAGTAAGCCCGTGTTAGAGATGGTGAAACCAAATTTCTCCTTGTATGCAAGTATTTGAATCTCAGTCTCAAATACTTTGGGCACATGGCCAGAGAGGACTAGTCTTTGGAGAAGGACATCATGCTTGGAAGAATAGAGGGACAGCACAGGAGAAGACCCTGGATTGATACAGGAACTGGGGTAATGAGGTGTGTCAGAGTCAGTGAGACTTGCTCAGAATAAGGCAGAAGTTAGAGCTGTTGTGCATAGGGTTGCTATGAGTTGTAGGTGACTTGGTGGCATGCCAGCATTTTCATTTTCATTTGTTTTGTGGAACTTTTTATTTATGTTTTCTTTCTTCAATAACCCAGTAGTGGTCTTCTTAGGTGACGCTGATTTGAGTACAACTCATAGCAATTCTATCAACAGCCATCCTGTAATGTGCTCTATCCTATGTCATCTCTATCGTCTCTGAGACATTGGAGGCCATTGCTGAAGTAACAGTGTCAATGTATCTCATTGGTAATCTTCCTGTCCTTCACTGATGCTCCATCTTTTGAAGCATGATGTTCCTTTCCAAGGAATAACCTACATGTCCAAAGTGCAAAAGACAAAGCTTGATCATTCTTGCCTTGAAAGAGCACTTGGGCTACACCCTTTCCAACATATAGCTGTTTGTGTTTTAGGCAGTCCATGGGATCGTCAGTGCTCTTTTTTAACACTAATATTCAAAGGAATCATTTGCTCTTCTGGCATCCTTATTGATTTTCCAGATCTCTGATGTATAGCCGATGATTAAGAAGATTGGGAAGACGATGGCCTGAATCAGGCACACCTTAGTCTTCAAACTGACATCATTGCTCTTTAGTATTTTGGAGAGGTCCCTGACAGAAGACTTGCCCAAGGCAATACATCTCCTGATTTCCTGACTGCTAGCACCAAAGATGCTGATTATTGACTCAAGCAAGATGAAATCATTGAACAATTCAATCTTTTCTTCATCTATCATAATATTGACTATTAGGCCTAGAGTAAGGATCCTTGCCTTTTTGATGTTGCAACGTAATCCATACCAAAGGCTCTAGGCCTTTTTCTTCTGCAGTAGGCATTTCATATCCTCCTTACTTTCTGCAAGCAAAGTTGTGTTATCAGCATAATGCAGGTTGGTGATGAGTCTTCTTCCAATTCTGATGCCATACTCTTCTTCATAGCATCTGGCTTCACAAATTATTTGTTCAGTATACAGACTGAACAGGTATAGAGAAAGGATACAATCATGACACACACCCTTCCTGATCTTAAACCAAGCAGTGTTCCTTTGCTCTGCTCACAACAGTCTGTTGATCTAGGTATGGATTCCTTATAAGCACAATTAAGTCTTCTGAGATTTCCATTTATCTCAATGTGAGCCATAATGCTGTTCTTGTTAAGTGCCATCAAGTCACTTGAGACTCATAGTGACCCTATGTACCACAGCTCTGAAACTTGCTCTAACCTGTCCCAGCCTCATTGTCTGCAACACAATGACTCCTTTTTTCCAGTCACTGAGTCAAACATTTAGAGTCTTCCTGTCTTGTACTCTCCTTCCACCCTCCCAAGCATAATGTTCCTCTCCAAAGACCGGTCCCTCCTTGCAATATGCCCAAAATATGTCAGATGGTACTTCAAAATTCTTGCTAATAAGGAGCAGCCTTGTTTCACCTTCTCCAGGATGAACCTGTTTATTCTTCTAGCAGTCCATGGTGTATTCAATATTCTTCTTCAGTATTCTTTACAACCCAAAGTCATCAATTCTTTTATCATCCCTCTCATTGTCCAATTTCCTGATGCATACCACCTATTGCAAAGACTATGACCTGAATCATTGCTCTTCAGGACTCTGGAGAGGTCCCTGACCACAGATTTTCCCAGTGCAATTTGTCTTTTGACTTTTTGGCTGCTGGTACCAAGAGTGTTGATTTCTTCACCACCTATCATGGTGCCGCCATGTGTTATTTAGCTTCCACGTGGGTTGTTGTAGAAGTTTTTCGTCTTGATACTAATTTCTAGTTTTATGGTATTGTGGTCTGAAAAGATGACTTTTGTATCGCTCAAGATTTTTTTTTAAATTATCGAGGCTAGCTTTGTATCCTAATATATGACCATTTCTGTAGAATGTACCATGTACACTTGAAAAGAAAGTAAATTGAGTTTTGGTGGGTACAGTGCCCTGAATACATGCACAAGGTCAAACTGATTACGTGTACAGTTTAGATCTTCTGCATCTTTAAGATTTTTTTTTCCAGTTGACCTATCTTTAGGTGAGGGTGGTATGTTTAAGTCTCCTGCCACTATCTATTTCTTTCTTCAATTCTGTTAACTGTATTTGCAGATCTATCATTTGGTTTATAGTGACCAAGGTTATATCTTCTTGATCTATTGTGCCTATAATAGCTGTTGATTTTTAGTCGTTTTCCTCTTTTCTTATATCTGTAATTTGTAGGCAGCATGTTGATAACCTTTTCTTCCTATCCATTCTGCAACTCTTTTTCTCTTAATTATTGCATTTAAGTCACTTACATCAGGGGAGCTTCTGTCAGGCCAAATTTTGTTGCAGCCATTTTGCTATTTTTTTTCCTTTTGTTTCAGGTTACTATGGTCCATCCACTTACCTTTAGAGTCTCTGTGTGAAGGACTTCCCTTAGAATTTCCTGTAGAGTGGGTCTTGTTTTTCACAAATTCCTTAAGTTTTTGCTTTTCTGCAAATGGCCTAATTTCTCCTTCATTTTTGATGGACAGCTTTTCTGAGTACTGGATTCTTGGCTGGCAATTATTTACTTTCAGCCTTCTATATGTGTCATCTCATTATCGCCTTGTTTGCATGGTTTCTGCTTAGAAATCAGAACTTTATTTAAATGTTTCTCCTAAGTAGGTGACTCTGTTATTCTCATGCTGCTTTTACTATTCTATCCTTTGCTTTGATCGTAAAGAATCTGGCTGTGACATATCTTGATGTTTTTCTTTTCAGGTCCAGTCTGTTTGTGGTTCAGTGAGCTTCTTGAGTGTGGATTTCTTTGTTCTTCTTGATACCTAGGGAGTTCTCTTCTAGTACCTCTTCCACAATCTTCTCAATGTTTTCCTTGCTCCCTTCCGGTTCTGGAATTTCTATCACAGGTGGCTGTTCCTTTTAATACCATCTCACCTGATTCTAATGTTTTCTTCACTTTTCTTCTGTCATTTGTTTTTTTCTTCTACTATGTTCCCATTGAGGTTCTTGTCTTCCCTCTCACTGAATCTCTATTCTTTCTCTTTTGTTCTGCTTTTTAGTTCCTCCAGCATGTGGGAAAATTCTGCCATTTTGGCCTTGATTTTCTAGATTTCATTTTTACTTATGTTTGTTATTTCTAGTACTGTATTGACTATATCGTCTTTATCTTGTGATGATTGCTTAAAAATCACTTATTCTTTCATTCACAAACTGTTTTCTATGCATATTTTATTTGAGGTAAACTATTATGGCAGTGATTCAGGTAAACACATTCTATTTTCAAGAGTATTAAAAAAATAGATATTTTCCTTTGTGGATTGTGTCACATACCTAGGAAACAAAAAATAAGGGTGGATAAAGGATGATAGACTGTTTATGAAATGAGAATCTCTCAAGTAAGGCCCAATAGATACAAAGTTGTCTGTGCTGTAAATCATATTCTTTGTTTGGCAGACAAGTTTCAAGCCTAAAGCAGCAGTCTATGAAAATAGTGTACATAAGTAATAGCTCAATTAGTGCCAAAAAGTGAATGAATGAATGAATGAATGAAGAGTAATGTATATGAAGAAAGGAGTTGAATGTTATCTGGTGCACATAATAAACATTCAAAAGACTAGGGAATTAAAACATAGAAATGAACAGTGTGATAAAAAATACATTGTTGTTGTTGTTATGTGCCGTCAAGTCGCCTGCGACTCATAGCGATCCTATGAACAACAGCCCTAAACTCCGCTCTGTCCTGTGCCAATCGCACTGCCTCTGACACTCCCATCCCAATTATCCCAGTCACTGAATCAATCCACCTCATAGAGGGCCTTCCTCTCCTGTGCTGTCTATTAGAGAGGAATAAAGTGTAAATATGAGTGAAGTATAGAATTAAAACATCAAATATTCATCTAGTTCAGAACTACATTGCACTGGAAAAATCTGCAGTTAAGGACCTCTCCAAATTATTGAGGAGTAATGATGTCAATCTGAGGATGAAGGTTTGTCTGATACAGGCCATGGTATTTCCAATTACTTGTTACGTATCTGAGAGCTATACAGTGAATAAAATGACAGAAAAAAAATTGACGCTTTTGAACTGTGGTGTTGGAGAAAAGCATTGAACATCCCGTGGACACCAAAGAGAACAAACAGATACATCTTGGAGAGGGTGCAGCCAGAGTGCTCTTTGGAGGCAAGAATGATGAGACGTCGCCTCACATACTTTAGGCATGTTGCTAGGAGTGGCCAATCCTTGGAGAGAGGCATGATGTTGGGAAGGGCCGAGGGTCGGTGAAAGAGAGGAAAACCCCCAACCAGGTGGTCTGACACGGTGATGGCTGCAATAGGCTCTTGTGCATCAGGAAGTGTGAGAATGGCACAGGATAGAAAACGGTTCAGGCCTTCTCTTCATGGGGTTGCTATGAGTCGTACTAGATTTGACGGCACCTAACAACAGTGTAGTCATCTAGCTATTTATCTAAAAATGAAATGTTAGGTTTTTATCCTTTCTTTCAGTAATAGAGCATAGAAAGATGAGAGCATAATAATAATAATAATTTCTAATTTTTTTCTGAATTACATGAATTCTTAGACTCAAATGTACCAAGTTTTAAGTAAGAGGAATAAAACAAATACATGGACACTTTGCCATGAAACTACTAACCATCACAAATACAGAACTCTTCAAGTTAGTAAAAGAGAACAAAACATAATTTTATTTTTAAATAAGACTACAACAAAGTAGGCACAAAGGCAAAATGTATCTATTGGTCATGTATCTTCAGTCTTCTTTAATTTGAAACATTTTTCTGGATTTTCTTTGTATTTTATAATTTTGTCATCTTTGAAGAGAACAGATTAGCTGTTTTTATCTTTTAATAATTTTCATTCTTTTGTTTGTTTTACAAGTTTTGGATTGTGCCTTTTCTCATTATTTGATTTAAGTTTTGTAATTTCTACAGGAATACAAAATACATGATATGCCATCTCCAAACTTCACCTTTGTTACATGTTTGTAATTTGCTCTTGCTTGGCACTAAGCCTTTCACTAAGCCACCAGAGCTCCATTATAATTTGTTCTTACTAGTGCACCTCTGCCAGTTTGCTATACTAGAGTAACTTGTGAATTGCTCTGATACTGGAAACTATCCTATTGGTATGTCAAATGCAAAAAAAGTCATCCATGGTATACAGGTTTCAGCAGAGCTGAAAGATAGACTAGGAAGCAAGATGCACAATCTACTCAAAAAGCAGGGCTCCGAAAACCCTATGAACTATAGAGGAATAAAGTAGCTACAATATTAGAGTTATAGGCTAGATCAGAAGTCAGTAAAAATGAGGACAATCTGCTGGAAACATCCTTTAATAATTCGAACATGGCATGTACAAAGTGTGAATGTGAAAAACTAGACGTTTTCAAAAATGAAATGGAACTTATAAACATTGATATTAGTGAGATGAGATGGACTGACTAAAATATGCTATAACAAGAATGAAAAACAAGAACAATAATGTAGCCAAAATTAAACAGTTATTTTCAAGTTCTATCATGAAGTATAATGTTGTCATTGATAGGATATTATTCATAGGCTTATAAGGAAGATGTGTTGAAATAACTATCGTTCAAATATATAGACCAATAACTATTCAAGAAAGAGGAAACTGAAGATTTTTACCATATTTTGCAGTTCAAAATTGATGAAACTAGCAATCAAAATGTTGTTATATGCCATCAGGTCACCTGCGACTCTTAGCAACCCCATGTACAACAGCTGTGAAGCCTGTCCTGTCCTAAGCCAGTCTCACTGACTCTGACACGCATACCTCCATTGCCCTAGTTACTGTATCAATCCATCTCATCTGGGTTTCTCCTCTCCCACCCTGTCCCTCCACCTTTCTGAGCATGATGTCCTTCTCCAAGGTCCCTCTTGGCCACATGTCCAAGGTATATGGAACTAAGCTCAAAATCCTAGCCTCCAAGGAGAAACTGGGTTTCACCCTCTCTACAACTGGCCTATTTGTTTTCTTAGCAGTCTATAGTATAGTCAAGACTGTTCTCCAGCACCACAACTCAAAGTTATCAATTCTTGTTCTGTCATCCTTAGTTATAGTCTATTTCTCTGATGCATAGCAAGTAATTAAAACGACTATGGCCTGGATCAGGTGCACCTTAGTCTCCAGAGTGGCATCATGGTTTCTCAGTACTCTGGAGAAGTCCCTGATAGCAGACTTTCTCAGTGCAATTCATGTTTTGATTTCCTGACTGCTGGTGCCAAAAGTGTTGATCGTTGAGCTGAGCAAGCTGAAACTGTTAACAACCTCAATCTCTTCTTCATCCATCATGGTGCTGCCAATAGGCCCTTTGGTGAGAATCTTTGTCTTCTTGATGTTGAAATAAAAGAGCTAAATAGAAGTTTCAAAAGGCAGCTCAAACAAGAACACAAAGTATTATAATGAGATGTGCAGAGAAATGGAATTGGAGAGTAAAAAGGAAAGAACATGCTTGGCATTTCTCAAGCTGAAAAAAAAACCACCTGAAAAAAGGTCAGTCTTTGAGTTTCAATATTGAGAAATGATATGGACAAATCTTGAATGACCCAGGAAGCATTAAAGAAAGTAGAAGGACAAAACAGAGTCACTGTACTAAAAAAAGAATTGGCTAACATTAAAATATTACAGGGAGTATAATTTTAATGTTAGCCAATGGTAATAAAGGAAGAATTTCAAGCAGCACTGAAGGCATTGGCAAAAAAGTATGGTCCCAGGAATCAATGGGATACCAAAGATACATGTTTCAACTAGCAGATGCAGCCCTGTGAATGTGCCCAAAAATTTGGAAGAGAGCTTCCTGGAAAACTGATTGGAAGAGATTCATATTTGTTCCCACTCCCAAGAAAGGTAATCTATCAGAGTGTGGAAATTATTGAATAATATCATAAATATCACATGAAAGAAAAATACTGTTAAAGATAATATAAAAAATACCCAGAACAGTACATAACAAAGAACAGCCAGAAGTCAGACTGGGTTTAAAAGAGGCATTGACAGCAGGGATTTAATTTTAAAGTCAGATGAATATTGGCTAAAAGTAGAGAGTATCAGAAGAATATTTATGCTTTACTGGCTATGAAAAGACATCGGACTATGTTGATTGTAACAAATTATACCTAACACTGAGAAGAATATGAATTCCAGAACGCTAAATTGTGTTCATGCACAATCTATTAGGTGAGCTGGGGCAGGCTGGGCAAGATGGTGGACTACAGCCTGTGGGACTACATCGAAGATTCAGATGATGACAATTAAGAAGAACCCCAACAATGACACTGCCAGGCTCTTCTGCTGGAGGCTTCAGGCCTGTGTGGAGCTCATGAAAAGTTTCAAAGGAGAAGGCGGAGCTGAACAGGGGCCTGGGAATGCAAAGAGCTGGAGATGACCTGAGGGCAGGGGCGGCCAGGCGGAGTTGGAGAGGCTACAGGGCAAGGCGTAGCAGCTCAAGGAGGAAGGAGAGCAGCTGGGAGCAGAAACTGGAGATGTGCAAGGAGAAGAGCTTGCTCTGGAATGTGGACATGCTTGGCAAGGATGGCTTCAGCAAAAGCATGATCAACAGCAAGCCGAAGCAGGTGGAGGAGGAGTTGGAGGAGGTGAGGGAGCAGAAACAAAAACCCTTCATAGAGAAGCACAAGAAACAGATCAAGCATTTTGACATGTGTGTTGCTCTGACTCTAGCCAGAATTACCTGCCACATAATGCCTCCTGGTGTGCAAGGAGACAGCCAATTACTTAGTTATCTGGCATTGACCTGGAAGTGGAGGAGAAATACACGCAGGGAGCAGGTAACCCCACTAGACCACAGGCATACAGTTCATCCTCAGCCTAAAGACGGACCATCACAGCCCTGCTTCTGGCAGTTCTTCACAGAGATTAAGAACATGGAGGGCTTCAATGATGAGCTGGAGGTCTGCAAGGAGCACATGCATGGAAAAGAAAATGTTGTGAATGACAGGATAATATCCATATGCATACAAGGATGTCTGGTGAATACTACTGTTGTTCAAGTTTATGCACCAACAACCACAGACAAAGAGGAGAAAATAGATTATTTCTACTGACTTTTGCAGTCAGAAATTGATTGAACATTCAGTCAAGATACATTAATAACAATGGGTGACTGGAATGCAAAAGTTGCAAACAAGGAAGAAGGATCAGTAGTTGGAAAACATGGATGTGGGGACAGAAAGGAGGCTGGAGATAGAATGATAGAATTCTGTACAATTAGTGATTTATTAATTGCAAATACCTTTTATAAGAAACATAAATGCACACTATACTTACGGATTTCACCTGATAGTATGCACAGGAATCATACAGATTACATTTGTGGAAAGAATCTCTAGAGAAGCTCAATATAAGCTGTGAAAACTAGGCCAAGTGTTGATTGCGGAACAGACCATAAATTACTCAGATGCAAGTTCACACTAAAGCTAAAGAAGATTAAATCAAATCCACAAGAACCAAAATTTGACCTGGACTCTATCCCACCTGCATTTAGAAACCATCGCAGAAACAGGTCTCAGGCCTTGAAGGCTGATGAATGATGACCAGATGAACTGTGGGAGGATATGATGAATATCATTCATGAAGAATGTGAGAGATAATTACAAAGACAGAGGAGGAAGAAAAAACTGGCATGGATATCAGAAGTGACTCTAAATATTGCATTAGAGAGTCAAGAAGCGAAAGCAAAGGGAAGAAAGCAGGAAAGTAAGAAGCTGAACAGATTTCAAAGGGCAGTTTGGGAAGTCAAAGCAAAATATTATAATGAAATGTGCAACGAAATGGAGTTGGAAAATTAAAAGAGACAAACTCACTCAGCATTTCTTAAGTTGAACTAAAGAAAAAAAATTCAAGCTTTAAGTTGCAATACTTAAAGATGCAATGGGCAGAATATTAAATGATGCAGGAAGCATTAAAAGAAGACAGAAAGTGTACACAGAATCACTGTACCAAAAAGAATTGACTGACACAGAAGGATTTCATGAAACTGTGATGATGGGGAAGGTCATGATGCTCTGAAGAAATTGGCAAAAACAATGCCACAGGAACTGATGGAATACCAATTGACATATTTCAGCAAACAGATGCTGCTCTTGACATGTTTACTAGGTTGTGCCAAGAAATATGGAGGGCAACTACCTGGCCAACTGACTGGAATGTTGTTGTTGTTGTTGTTAAGTGCCATCGAGTCGTAGGTGACTCATAGCAACCCTCTGAACGAAAGTCCTCGACACTTGCGTGACTTTCATCCTTTCTCCAGGTTCATAGGGTTTCTGGATGCAAGCTGTTAACAAAGTGGATGCCACTCCTGCTACCAAGCTTGTTTTAATTGGGGAGCTCCAGCCAACACCATCCACCATGGGTAATCATTACTGCATTTGATGCATCAGTGTGTCACAGTGTTCAGCTTCACAGTAACCACAAGTTACCTCTGTACAGCAAGTGGAAACACTAGGACTATACGACCTAGAGGAATGTTTGACCAAAACCAAGGAAAAACAGGCATGATCCATATTTATCACCATTCCAAAATAAGGTGACCCAAATGAATGTGGAAATTATCCAACAATATCACATGCAAGCAAAAACCTGCTGAAGATTAAAAAAAAAAAAAACCAACTCCAACAAAAAACAAACGAAATAAAACCAAGCACCCAAACAATGTTCTGGAATGGTATATTAACAGAAAATTAGGAGAAATACAAGGTAGGTTTAGAAGAGGTTGTGGTACTAGGGACATTATCGCCTATGTCAGATGGATCTTGACTGAAAGTCAAGAATACCAGAGGAATGCCTATCTGTGAATGCCTATGTAAAGGCATTTGACTGTGTGGATCGCAACAAATTGTGGCTAACTTTGAGAAGAATGGGAATCCTAGAACACTTTATTGTGCTCATGTGAAACCTACGCTTGGACCAGGAAGCAGTCCTGATGAACAGAACAAGGAAACACTATATGATTCAAAATCAGGAAAAGAGTGCATCAGGAATTCATTATGTCACCATTCTTTTTCAATCTATATGCAGAACAAATAATTTAGGAGGATGAGCTTTATGAGGATGAATGTGGCATCAAAATTGGTGGAAGACTCATCAACCTGTGGCATGCAGATGACACAACTTTGTTTGATGAAACTGAGTAGGACCTGAAACATTGCTGCAGAAGCTCAAAGACTTCAGTTGTCAATGTGGATTTAAGCTATACATCAAGAATACAAAGATTCTTACCTCTCGGCCAATTGGTAGCATCAAGATTTATGAAGAAGAGATTGAAGTTGTTAACAATTTCAGCTTGCTCAGCTCCATGAGCAATACTCTTGGCAACAGCAGTCAGGAAATCAAAAGGCGAATAGCATTGGGAAAGTCTGCTGTTAGGGACCTCTTCAAAGTGCTAAAGAGTAATGACGTCAGTCTAGAGACTAAGGTACCCTTGATATAGGCCATGGTCATTGTAATTACTTGCTATGAATCATGGAGCTGGACAATGATTAAAATTGACAGAAGAATCATTACTGCATTTAAGTTGTGGTGCTGGAGAAGAGTATTTAGCATGGACTGCCAAGACAACAAACAACTCTGGCTTGAAAAGGGTAAAGCCAAATTTTTCCATGGAGACAAGGATTTTGAAGCTCTGTCTCACATACTTTGGGCACGTGGCCAGGTGGGACCAGTCCTTGGAGAAGGGCATCATTCTTGGAAGGGTGAAGGGACGGCACAGGATAGGAAGACCCTCAACCAGATATATTCACAGTGAGTTCTGCAATGCACTCGAGTATGTCTGAAGTAATGAGGATGGTACAGGATAAGATAGGGTTCAGATCTGTTGTTTGTGGTGTTTCTGTAAGTCATACTCATCTAGAGGGAACCTACAAACAACAACTGTATGAGGTACCAGGAGCAATATGATGCTAATTTGTATATTTGGTGATCTTTTGTTTCCTTGATTTAAGTTCAGTAGGTTTTTCTGTCTTTTTGTCCATCACAGTAAAATTAACTCTATAATTCAGTAATCAGTAAAAAAACTACATTGGGAGATAATTGGAGACTATATAAATAGCCAGCAGAAAATTTTAGCAATAAAGAAAAATCAGAATTCAAAAAAGAATAGATATCATCCCTTTAACTCCTAACTTCTCCACTTTGCTTCTCTCCAGCATAGGGCTGGCCAGGAGATGGGAAGATGCTTCACTTACATCACCTCTCTCTGTTTCACTCCCTCCCCTCAGTACTCATTGAAGTCTATTTTGAGTTAAAGGGCTTCTCTCACTTTAGCCCCACTCCATTAGCATTGTGCCTGAGAGCTTCTTGTTTGAAGCTGTTGGATCCTGAAGGTAGGTCATTTTATTTAATTTACATCAGATATGAGCTGTTTGGTCATTTTGATATAATTAACCAATTAGAATTTGGTGGGTGGGCCTCTATGATTAAAAGTTGGTTGGTGTGAAGACCGATTTGCTATTAGAGTTACAAACTAAATTGTCAGCTTGTATTTAGGAAAAACATTGTTAACCACTGGACTGGCTGGCAGCATCATGATAGATGGTGAAGAGATTGAGATTGTTAACAGGTTTAGTTTGTTTGACTCCACAATCAACACTCTTGGTACTAGCACCCAGGAAATTAAAAGACGAATTGCATTGGGAAAGTCTGCTGTCAAAGATCTATCCAAAGTACTGAATGAAGACCAGCAAAGTCAGTCTGTAGACTAACGTGCACCTGATCCAGGCCATAGTCTTTGCAATTACTTGCTATGCATCAGAAATCTGGACAATGACTAGGGATGATAGAAAGTGAATTGATACCTTTGAGCTGTGGTGCTGGAGAAGAATATTGAATATACCATGGATTGCTAAGAGAACAAACAAGTTGGTCCTAGAGAGGGCAAGAAGAGGCTGCTCATTGGAGGCAAGGATTCTGAAGCTTCATTTGACATACTCTGGACATGTTGCAAGGTGGCACCAGAGGGCAAGAAGAGGCTGCTCATTGGAGGCAAAGATTCTGAAGCTTCATTTGACATACTCTGGACATGTTGCAAGGTGGCACCAGTCCTTGGAGAGAAATGTCATGCTTGAGATGGTGAAAGGACAGTGCAAGAGAGGAAGACCCTCAATGAGATGGATTGATTCAATGATTGGAGTAATGGAGGTTTCTCTTGATTCAAATGTTTACAGAGATCAAGAAACCTAGAAGTGGCAATGAAGGGATGACCAATTGGATCAAAGATCAAGTAAAGACAAGGTTTCCCAGAACCTGCAAAGTCACACTGCAAAGAAACTCCCCTTCCAACTGATTGGTTGCTCTCATCAGATCACGAAAGCAGGAGTACATAAAATCTTCTAAACCTCTGAGAATCATGGTCTACCCATGTTGACACATAACCTTAACCATCACAGTATGATAACACAGTGAACATTCTGGTAACTTTAGATGCCTACAAGCATAAGCTGTTAGATTTTGGTGTTATTATACCAAAATACCCTGTTAATAAAGCAATTTAGTCTGAGTTTGGAATCTTCTTTTATGGACACAGATTATCCGGGAGGCTGGGCTCTATGAGGAGAAATGTGGGGTCAAGATTGGTGGACGATTTATCAACAATCTGCGTTATGCAGATGACACAACC